>NW_006160036.1:437282-450801 GCF_000334495.1 Tupaia belangeri chinensis | reverse complement strand
AAAAAAAAAAAAAAAAAAGGAAAAGAAACTAACTGCATGTGGGGTGAGAGGGCAAAGGCTCAACTAGAGAGAGGAAGGAAGGGGAAGAACGTTCTGCAGGGAAGAGAGCAGAGGTGGCGCCAGTTGAGAGGAAGGAAAGAGGTCAGTGACTTCGAGATTTCTTGAGGTAGGAATAAAAAGGAAATGGGCCGTGAGAGGTCTCTCTGGGCGTAGCTCCCACCTGATATTGTCAATCCAGCAGTCAATGATGACAGGCAGCAGCAGTTCCAGGTTCAGCCAGAGCGTGAAGTAGCTGTCCGTCCTCTTGGAGCAGAGATAGTGCACCACCGACGGCTTGTCCAGCTTGGCCTCCAGCTGGTTGCCCAAATCGCCAGGTACTGCAGGGGCACACAGGACATGCATGAGCCCTGGGCCTGGCAAGCTGGTGTTCCCTATGAATCTGGTCTGTTTGTTTGTTTGTTTGCTATAGGGCACATGCGCTCGCCAGACAGACAGAGAGAGACAGAGAGACAGAAAGCAAGAAATCACCCCCTAGGGGGGATGGCCACGCCACAATCCCTTCTCCTCCATTCTCCTCTCGGGATCTTGGGCACGCATGCACACACGCCTGGCGTGAGTTTAAGCCACCGGGTCCGGGAGTCGAACCGCGGTCAACTATGTGGGAGTCCAGCAACATAGCCATTACGTTAACTGCTGGTCCCCCCTGTGAATCTTAAAGCAGATGCCTCACAGGTCATGGAGACCACAGAAGACCTCTGCAGTTCTCCACCTCAAATGAAAGCACAGAGCCCAGCCAGGAGTACCAGAGGACCTTGACTCAGAGGCCAGGGCACCTCTTTCCACAGAAACACTGCTATTGCTATGTGGCACACAGTGGGGCAAGATACATACCCTGCAGGGGCTTGGAAGAGGCCCTTAACACTCTCCCCAACTACAAAGTAAATCCTCCATATCTTCACCAGAATTCCCCCTCCTCTGGAACAATCGAATTACTGGAAAGGAGGAGCAGCAGATGGGCATAACGGTTATGTCGCTGGACTCCCACATAGTCAACCACAGTTCAAGTCCTGGACCCAATGGCTTAAAACTCATACTGGGCACGTGTGCGTGCATGCCCAAGATCCTGAGAGGAGAATGGAGGAGAAGGGATTGTGGCATGGCCATCCCCCCTGGGGGGTGATTTCTCACTTTCTGTCTCTCTGTCTCTCCAGCAAGCACACATGCTTTATAGCAAAAATCTCTCTTAAAAAAATAATAATTGAAAGGGATGTCAGGGTGAAAACACTTCCCCATACTAGGCCACAGTTTCCTTATCTGTTAAATGAGATCTTAACCTGAATCACTTCCCACAAACCCCCACCCCCTCCCCACACGTACACCTCTACACATTGTATCTACAGTTAAAGGACTCAGATGAAAGCTCTCACTGGAAGGGGATTAAAGATCCCTCTGTATTCCAGAACACCCTAAGTTTGGCCAAGGCTACATCTTCGCCATTAGCTATACACTCAAGGCCTTAACTCAAAGGCCCTTCACTCAGCTACCCCAAGCTATAAACAACGCAGACAGGCCCCTGTGCACACTGAGAGGGTGTGGGAAACAGGACAGAGCTATTTAAACGGCCAAAACTGAATCTAGAGAAGGTATTCCAGAATAGGCTTGTAGGAGAGAGGTGATGAACAGAAACCCAGATGGGAGAGGCTGACACCGGTGCCTGCCAGCTTCGGAGGTCCCCAGGCCTTGACAAAAGTCAGAGTCCAGTGATGCTTTAGAAGGCAGATCATCCGGAGGCCCTCGCATGGATGGAAGCCTATGTCAGAAGCAGCTACCCTGAAACAACACGGCATTCCAGCCACAGCCCAGCAGGGTTGGGTGTGACCAGGCTCCAGGGATGACTGACTTCTCTATGCAGCCAGCCTTTTATGTCCACACAGCCCAGGGGCCCTTGTGACACCAAACCAACCCCCTTGCATCACTGCACAGCCTTCGAAATCTCTACTTACTCCAAATGATCTTTCAGGCCCCACCTGATCCCTCCATGGCTTCAACATTGCCATGTTCTTAAGGCCTCTCAAACACATACTCACTGGGGATCTATGATCGCCAAGGGAACAACCACTGCTTGGCTTTCCTGGGTATTCAGTGGGCATCAACTTTGACCCCAGCCCTAGGCAGGGCATGCCCCTTTCCCCTGTGCCCCATCTTCAGGGCTTCTTGCTACCACATGTCTTTAGGGCACCAGGCAGGTGTGGCACCTGTCTTCACCTCCCTTCATGATGTGGGGACAAAGGTGAGGAGGCCCTAGCATGATAGCATCAGGATGACATGTCTGTGGACAGGACTGGGCAGTGCAGGGACCTTGGTGACAGTCTCTACCATAGAGAAAATGGCTGGAGGAGGAAGTCACCAGATCTACTTTGTCCAGACACTCCTTGCCCTGGTCCGGAAATGTGGCCTCTAAAAATACCACTGGCGGGGCCAGGCAGGGAGTGTGGTGGTTAAGGCGCTGGACTCCCACTGGCCAACCACAGTTCAAGTCCTGGACCTAATGGCTTGCTTTCTCCCTTTCCCTCTCTCTTTATCTGTCTCTCTCCCTCTGGTCAAATTAAAATAATAAAAATAACAATAATTACAAATAAAATTAAATAAGTAATTCTTAAAAAAAATACCAGTGGCTACTTTCTGAGTTCTTCTGTGCCTGGAATCCACATGCTGTTCAGCTCAATAACAATTATCCCCACTTAACAGACAAGGAGGGGCTGGCAGGTGGTGTGGTGGTTAAAAGTGCTGAATTCCCACATGGCCAACCACAGTTTGAGTTCCAGACCTGGCAGCTTGCTTTCTTTTCTTTTCTTAATTTTTTTTTTGGAGAGGTTTTTGCTATAGGGTGCGTGCACTTGCCAGAAAGACAGAAACAGAGAGACAGAAAGTGAGAAATCACTTCCCAGAGGGGATGGCCACGCTACAATCCCTTCTCCTCCATTCTCCTCTCGGGATCTTGGGCACACACGCACTCGCGCCCGGCGTGAGTTTAAGCCATCGGGTCCGAGACCTGAACTGCAGTCGACTACATGGGAGTCCAGCGACATAGCCATTACGCCAACTGCTGGTCCCGGCAGCTTGCTTTCTTGTTTTCCCTTTCTTTCTCTCTCTCTCTCTCTCTAGTCAAATTAAAATAAATAAATAAATAATACTACTAATAATAAATGGAATTAAATAAGTAAACAGATAAGGTGACTGAGGCTGGAAGAGGTGGAAATGGCCTTGCCACACAGTTCTTTCCCCTCACTCAAAGGTATTCTGGACGGAACCAAGCAGGAAGACGAATGGACTGTATTGGGCTCGTGTCTGGCTAGGTGATCTGGACTTTATCCTGGGGACCTCGGAGAACCTTCAGAGTGCTGAGTATGAAGGGTACGGCTTATGAAACTCATGACCTGTGGCTGGCACACAGCCTCTTTTGCCTGGATCAGTGCTAACTGCATTCTCTCCTCTGGCCTTTGTTTCCTCCACCACAAAGTAAGGATGCACCCCTAGGCGATTCTGATCCCTGCTCTCTACTCAGCAACAGTGTATCCACAGCCCCTGTGGGGTCTTCCAAGGTTACTGTCAGCAGCTTCTCTCCTTAAGAGCTGGGCAGGATAGGATTCCAGCGGTTCTGTGGACCCTGAGACTCTTCTGAATAACCAAAGACGGAATGGTAACCAAAGATGGAATGAATTAATAAGTACAGCTAGCACCAATCCAGGCAAAAAGGCTGTGTCAGCCACAGACCATGAATGTCTCAATCCACACCTTCACGTCGGAACTCTGCGGGCTCCTTGAGGCCCCACAAGATAAAGTCCAGATGACTTGACCAGTCACAAGTCCTGTACAGTCCTCTCCTCCTCGTACTAGGCTTCCAGTCTGAACTCCAGCGTTCCCTAGAGCATTTCCTGGCTTGGAATTCCCGGTGCTCCCTTTACCTCCCCCCTGAACCACCACCCTGCCTGCTATCCCCATCCTTCTATGATCAGATATTCAGCACAAGGGTCACGCTGTAGCAGAGTAAGTCTAATTTTTGCCTCAGTATGCCTCTGCCCTCAGGAGACTTGGCCAGTCCCTGATCCGCCAGCTCTGGATGAGAGTGATGGCCCAAGGACTTCCAGTCTCCTCTCTGCCCATCACAAGGAAACACTGTGCAAATTCGCCTGGACAGTGTCGATGAGGCCATGGGCAGCTTCTATATAGCCTAGTCCACCTAGGTTTGATGGGGTGACTACATGCTGATGCTGCTCGCAGACCCGGTGCTCCCGACTGGACGTCACCCCCTGATGGTGCTGGGTGAGCACGCGTCTGGTGGTGGTCCCTTTCACCAGCTCATGGTCACCTGAGGTCCAATAACTGCCCTGGGCTCATTTCCTAACACTTGTTCATGGCCTGGCCATGACCCAAGCCCTTAACCCTTCAGTCATCCTGTTTCCCTTAGATCTCCAACAATGCTCAATGCCACCCATTTGATAAGTTCAGAGGGAGGGTTAGCAGCCAGCTAAAAGAGCAATTCTTTCCCCAAAGAGTTTTCTTTCAGTAATGCCTTCTGAAACAGTGGAGGATGACAGCCTCCCAGGCCAGTGTCAACACACAGGCCAACTCCAAGATCACTCTACCCAGTCCACCGGCCTTCAAGAGAGGGGCTGAAGGGGCTGTCTTTTCTGCTAAAAGATGCAGATAAGGCAAAGTAAGACCTGGGACTGAAGTGGACGGGTGGAGCATTGGACAATCTGGAAATGATCATTCCACTCACCTCATTTTCTACGGAGGCAGGTGGTGGGAGGCTAACCACATCCCCGCCCAGCATGCAGAAAGGTGGACAGCCCAGCCAGGTGACAAGACAGTAAGACGCTCCCTCATCCCATGCTTAGAACAGATGCAAACCGGGAAGGCAGCCCAGCCTGCACCCAGCTGTGGGACCGACCAGCGAAAGAGACCACCACCAGAGGCGTGCTCACCCAGCACCACCGGGGGGTGACGTCCAGTCGGGAGCGCCGGGTCTGCGAGCAGCATCAGCAGTAGCAGGAGGAACAAGAGGCCACCCGGGAGCAGTCCCGCGCGATAAGGGCAAAGGCGGCGGTACATGTCGCGCGATAGCGTCTGCAGGTGGGACGCGCAGGTTTGGACTTGAGGGCTAGCGCCTAGGGCCGGGCGACGGCGGGGTTTTTTTTTGCCCCCAGCCTCCCGCAGCCGCCCGAAGCCAACTGGCCAATCAGGGTTCACCTCCTCCAAAAGGTCTGCCAATAGGAACTCGCGGCAAGGCGCGTCCCTCCCAGTCAGAACTCACCGCCCCTCTCTTGCCCAACCCTCGGCCTGCTCCTTTGACCGCGCTGAGCTCCGAGTGCATCGATCGATCGAGGTGAAGCCTATCTCGTCGCCCACCCGGTGGGGCTGTTGTACACCTAGCCCGGTTCTCGGTACCCAAAGCCCACGCTGCGCGGCTTCCACCCGGAGTCCTGGTGCCGCCCTGACCTGGAGGACCTGGAAAGGACCGGGTTGAGAGAGGATACGAGGTACAGAGCTTGCAGCAGCTGAACAACCCCGGTCACAGCAGGAGAGGAAGTGAGTCCAGGGCAGTTATTGAACCTCAGGTGACCATGAGCTGGTCGAGACCTTTGTGCAACCTCAACATCGGTTCTTCTGTCCTTACTCCAAGGCCGCCCAGGTCCAGGGACATCCCCCCTACCATCTGCCCTAGATTTAGGGGTGCAGGTGGGATCATTTCCAAGTGAGAGCTTTGTCCACTATTTTGTGAAGTATGGCGTCACCCCCCACTGGACCAAGCAGGCAGTGTATGGGTTTCGGAGTGGACTTGAGCCTTCACCTTCAGCCTCAGTCCATCTGCAAGTTCCCCTACAGAGCGGACAGAGCATCAGCGCTCTCTCCCCTACCCTACCTCTACCCCTCCACAGCACAGAAACCTGGGGATCCAGAGGACAAGGCTTCCTGGGCCAAAAATAAGGGGCAGATTGGGCAAAGACTTGACAGCAGGTAACATGTAGGCACTGTCACTCTAGGAATCAGCCTGTTTGGGAAGTAGAGGTTTTGATCCTCCTCACACGCCCTGCTGTTGGCCAGCTGCACCCTAGTCATCCTCCACCTGGCTCCAAGATCTCTGTCCCACCCCCTTCCTTTCTTTTTAGTAAGCAGCTGCCAGGTGATGAAGCCTATTCACTATCTTGGCCTGCTCTTGAAATTATTTTGGCAGGTGGCAAAGTGGTTAAGGACGCTGGACTCCCACATGGCTGACTGCAGTTCACCTGGCCCTGGCGGCTTGCTTTCTCACTTTCCCTCTCTCTTGCTCTGTCCCACTCTAGTCAAGTTAAAATAAAGTGGGGCCAGCAGGTGGCGTGGTGGTTAAAGGTGATGGATTCCCCCATGGCTAACTGCAGTTTGAGTCCCAGATCTGACAGCTTGCTTTCTTGCTTTCCCTTTCTCTCTCTCTGGTCAAATTAAAAATAATAACAGATGGGATTAAATAAATTCTCTCTCTCTGGTGAATGCATGTGCCCTATACCAAGTTTTTAAAAATAATAATGAGCCAGCAGGTGGCATGGTGGTTGAGGAGATGGACTGCATATGGCTGTGGTTTGGGTCCTGGACCTGGTGGCTTGCTTTCTCACAATGCCTCTGTCTGTCTCTCTCTGGTCAAATTAAAAATAATGATGATGATAAAATAAAATAAAATAATTATTAAAATAATAACAGTAAATAAAATTAAATAGTAATTCTTTTTTTTGGAGAGATTTTTGCTATAGGGCATGTGCCCTTGCCAGAAAGACAGAGAGATAGAAAGAAAGAAATCACTCCACCAGAGGGGATGGCCACACCGCAATCCCTTCTCCTCCATTCTCCCCTAGGGATCTTAGGCACACACACACATGCGCCCAGCATGCGTTTTAAGCCACTGGGTCCGGAACTGGAACCACAGTTGACTACATGGGAGTTCAGCGACATAGCCATTACACTAACTGCTGGTTCCGCAATTAAAAATTCTTTTTTTTTTTTCTTTTTTGGAGAGGTTTTCGCTATAGGACGCGTGCGCTCGCCAGACAGACAGAAAGAGACAGAGATATAGAAAGCGAGAAATCACCCCTCAGGGAGGATGGCCATGCCACAATCCCTTCTCCTCCATTCTCCTCTCGGGATCTTGGGCACGCACGCAAGCACACATGCCCAACGTGAGTTTAAGCCACCGGGTCCAGGACTCGAACTGCAGTCGACTACATGGGAGTCCAGCGACATAGCCATCATGCTAAATGCTGGTCCCACCAATTAAAGAATTCTTAAAAAAAAAAAAAAAAGTCAGGCCCCATCCCTCTCCCTGTAGCCCCATTCACAACCCTCCCATGCATGTATCACTCACACCTGGTGAGGATCCCGCAGGGTACTCTGGCCCTGTGTCCCTAACTTCTGCTCCACCTCTTCCCCAGCTCTTTCATTTCCAGCCTCAGTTGCTGCCTACAACAGGACAACCCCATTCCCCCTCAGCATTTCTGCACTAGCTACACTGAGACCACTCTGCAGTTCCCAGTTTGGGAGACTCGATTGAGCTCTCAGGGAGGCCTCAGCCCAGACCTGACTACAGGGTGTGAAGCAGCCCCTGGCTATTAGAATACAACAGCCAGACTTGCTCCATGGCACAGTGTTAAATGCTGATTGAGACGCTGGATCCCACATGGCACCCTCAGTTCCAGTCCCAACCCATTCAGCCTGAGACACGTTGATCATGGGGTCATGAGATACCAAATGCTGATCTAATTATGACAGAATCCTGGAGGCAAGAGGCCCAGAATAGAGCATCTAGTTAATATGATTTAGGCATCAAAGAAGGCTGCCTGGAGGAAGAATCATTAGAGACGGCTCCTGTAAAATAGGTAGTTTTCCAGGAAAACAAAGGGATGGATGATGGGTGAGTGCTCCAGGCAGGGAGTTGGGCAAGTACAGCAGCCTAGAGACCTAGAGAATCACAACTGGGGACCAGCAGGTGGTGTTGGGTTAAGGCACTAGATCCCACATGGCTGGCTGCACAGTTCGAGTCCCAGACCCAGTGGCTTGAAAATCACACTGGGCACATGTGCATATGTGCCCAAAATCCCAAGAAGAGAATGGAGAAGGGATTGCAGCATGATGGGCATCTGGGGGGAGAGGATGATTTTCTCACTTTCTCCCTCTGTTTCTCTCTGGTGAGCACACACCTCATATAACAACAACAAAAAGATTCATAACTCACATCTGTTACCCACCTGTAGACTAGTGCTTAGGGACCCCAGACCCACATGGCTGACAGTGGTTCAAATACTTCCCCTTTGGCTTGAAAACACCTTGAACACCACTGTACTGTGTTAACCCCAAACCCTGACAGTATGGAGAAAAGAAGGGATTGTGTTGTGACCACACCCTACTTAGGGGTGCTTTCTTCATCTCCCCCTGGCAAGGGCACATGCTCTTTGGCAACATGGAAAAAAAAAGAAAAAAAAAAACTCACAGGCAGCTTTGTGGCCTGAGGGTTAAGCCAGCCAGATCCCACAGAGCTTACCTCCTGTTCTGCTGGAGTCCCCTGACACAGTAACTTGACAAACACAGCAAGTGCCTGTGTGAGCATGCCAAAATCCCGAAAGAAACGGAAAATGGGGTGCCAACTGACCGTGTCCCGTGTGGTGTGCTTTCTCTTCTCCCTCTGTCTCTCTCTGGTGAGTCATTATACCTTTGTACCTACCCCCCCCCCCAAAAAAAAAGGCAGAGTGGGTGAGAGTGGAACTAGGGTGAGAATCCTGTGCCTATAGGTCAGCAAGTGGCATGGTGGTTAAAGGCGCTGGATTCCCACATGGCCGACTGTGGTTCAAGTCCTGAACTTGGCAGCTTGCTTTCTCGCTTTCTCTCTCTGGTCAAATTTAAAAAATAATAAGTGGAATTAAATAAAGAATTCTTTGAGACCAGCAGTTAGCATAATGGCTGTGTCACTGGACTCCCATATAGTCGACCGTGGTTCAAGTCCCGGACCCGGTGGCTTAAACTCACACTGGGCGTGGGTGCATGCATGCCCAAGATCCCGAGAGGAGAATGGAGAAGAAGGGATTGAGGCATGGCCATCCCCCCTGGGGAGTGATTTCTTGCTTTCTGTCTCTCTGTCTATCTCTCTTTTTCTGATGAGCACACGTGCCCTATAGCAAAAGCCTCTCCAAAAAAAAAAAAATTCTTTTTACAGAATTATTTTATTTAACTTTATTTACACACTGCAGCCAGCCACATGGGAGTCTAGTACACTTAACCACGACGCCACTTGCCAGTCCTAAATAAAGAATTCTTTAAAAAACAACAACAAAAACCTGTGCCTACGTCCAGGAAGCCAGCAGACACTGACTGGGAAGTGGCCGGGGGTGGGTTGTTGTTGTTGTTGTTGGTGTGTGTGTGTGTGAAGCGGCCTCGCCTTTTCTCCTGGGCTTTGGCTTCAGTACTTGACCCTTCTACCAGGGCATGTTCCACAGCCCAGCTGCTCATTAGCCAGTTCTGGCAAGTGTCGCGCGCCCTCTAGTGGTATTGAGCTGTGATTCTGCAAAGACTCGGAGATGGGAACCCTGGGTCCTCCTGTACTCTTAGCTACTCTGGTTACCTGGAAATAAGGAAGGGCAGAAGTGGGACCAGCTGGCAGCTCTGGATCCCCGAGAGCATGGGTGGGTTCGGGACACCAGTACGGATCTCCAGGCTCCCCACGTCGAATCCTCTTTCACTGTGGGATCTTTCTTTGCAGGGAAGTAAGGTGAAGGACATTCCCTTACCCAATAGACCACTGATTCTGCAAAGCCTCTGGGTGACACCTGGTAATTCACACACAGCTAGACAGTCAGGAGGATGTTTTCACACAACTCCGGGAGCAGAGGAGGTGGTTCCACAGATGCCGTATATTCCCCACACTCTGTGAGGGCCCCCACACCCTGCACCTGCCTGGAGCAGCCAGAGCACAGACTGACTTTATTGGAGCTCCAACCCAGGAAGGCCTAGGAGGACAGAAGTGTAGATGGAATTTTGAGAAGTGCAGTACATAGGATCTAGTCCCTTTTCCCACGTTCCACGAGGTTACCTCTCTCCTGTACCATTCATTCATGATTCGAGAGTCCTAGCAGGGCCAGCAAGTAGTGTGGTGGTTAGGGGCACTGGATTCCCACATGGCCAACCGTGGTTCGAGTCCTGGACCTGGAGGCTTCTTTTCTCATTTTCCCTCTCTCTCTCTCTCACTCTGTCCTTCTCTGGTAAAATTAAAGTAAGTAAATAAATAAATAAAAAGTTAAATGAAATAATTCTTAAAAAAAAGAAAAAGAGTCCTAGGAGCTGGGAAAGGGTGGGGTGGGGGAAATTTAACAGTGAAGTACAGAAATTTCAAACTACAGAGGGGACCCCTGCTTTGGAGGAAGACACCTTCAGTAGGTGTCTTTTGTAGGAAGAGCAGGGGTTAATTAGAGCAGAGGCTGGATCAGAGGGTAAGAAAAGGCACCAATGAAACCCTATTGTAAAGATCTTGTGGCCTGAGGGAGGTGTCCCATTGCTTCAATACCTGAAAGTGAAGAAAGCCTGAACAATTCATTCAGTGACAGGGCCTGTGACAGGTGTCAGAGATAAGCACTGGACTATCAGATGTTTGGAGGAGACTATAAATGATTAATAGGGACCAAACGGTAGCTGGTGGTTAAGGCAGCTGGATCCCCATGACCTACTGATCAGTATGAATCCTGGACCCAGTAGCTTGAAGAACACACAGGACACATGTGCGTGCCCAAAATCCCAAAAGGAGAATGGAAGAGAAGGGATGACAGAGTGGCCATCCACCCTGGAGGTGCCTTTTCACTTTTCCCTCTCCTTCTGTCTCCTGTGGGTGCACATGCCCTGTAACAAAACAAACAAACAAAAACAAAAACCAGGCTGGGCTGGGGGACAGGAGAGCAGGTTATTTAATAATGATGGGATGAGCTGGGAGGACGACCCCCCCCCCCCAGTGTGTTGTCTTTCGCCCCCCGCCCCGTTTGTTTTCTGTTATGGGGCAGGTAGACTCACCAGAGACAGAAATTGAGAAATCAACCTCCAGGGAGGATGGCCACACAGCAAGCCTTTCTCCCTCTATTCTACTTTCGGGATTTTGGCATGCATGCCCTTGCAACTGACTGTCGCGTTTCAAGCCACCAGGTCTGGGACTCCAACCAGTTAGGGTTACGGTTATGTGGGAGTCCAGCGACGTAACCACTACGCCATCTGCTGGCCACGGGGAGGACCCATTTTAACATGAGTAAAATCAAAGGAATGGGGACACGTTATTTCAGTGAATTTTGTTTTTCGAGAAAAGCATGAGCAGCTATCTTATAATGGGGGTGACTGAATGGGTTCACAGGAACTAACGGGAAGCGCCCTAAGCTGCCAGCCAGGTGCAAGTCCACCACCCATTAGGCACTTGGACACGCATGAACGCGTTCCCCAGTGGCAATGAGCTCAGGATGGCCAGGGGTTCCACGGCGGAGAGGTGACCTCGAGAGGGAGGCTTCCCGAAAGATCGGGCATAGAGACCCGAGAAGAAGCAAAACGGAGGGGCCGAGCTCCGTCTACAGGTGGAACGGATGGGGCGCCAGGAGAGGCCAGAGACGAGATCAAGTACATCTGGATCGTTCGGTGAGGACGCCAGGGCTTTGTCTTGTAGGAAGGGGCGATCAGACTGGAGTCAGGAAGGAGCAGTACACACCTGAGTTTTACGAACCGGGAATCCTGGAGCAGGGGAGGGACCGGACCCTTGGGGTGGAGAAGCGGGCTGGAAGGGCGTGGCCTAGAAACCCCCGACTTCGCAAGGCGCAGGCGCAGTCTGCGGCGGGCGGGAGAAGGGCCTTACCTCGCAGCTGCGCCCCGCCCGGCAAACAAATATTTGGCATTCCAGGCTCGCTCGGGGGCGGCGCCTAGGAGTAACGTCCTCTCCTCCCCCCGCGCCTGATTCGCTTAGCGCTCCGGGGAGGGGTTGCCGCGCGCGGCGGCTCGCCTCTGCTCCTGGTCGCCGTGTCCCTGTACGAGTCACTTCCGTCTCGGCTCCTTAGTCTCTTCTCTTGCCAAGTAGGGACACGCTGCTGTGTGGCAAGGTCTCGGAGGTGCCCTCTCGTCCCGGCCGCGCCGCCTCTCCGGTAATGAGCTGGGGACGTGCCCAAGTTCTTTGCACTCTCCATTATCCACAGACCGAGACGCCACACTCGCTTATCCAAAAACTGGATGTGAGGCTCCGGCCTCAGGTTTTCGGTCGGGCTTGGCAATATGTCTCCGCCCGCGTCAGGCTGTAGCGTTCCTGCAAAGCTAATCAGTTTCTCAATCAAGTAAATGGGAGAATTTGGTTAAGTACTGGGCGGCTCGGAAACACACAGCCGCAAAGGAGCCTCACCAGGCTCCACGTGGCGAAAGGGGTGCTGGGAGTCCTCTACGCGGGACAGTCCGAATTGGCTTGTTGGCCCTGGGTGGAAAAGGGAACGAGGGTCTGCAGGACACACATAGACACAACTCAACACAAGCCTCCCACCGGCCAGCGCACCCCTCCATCTCCGGGCAACAGGCTCGTTCTCCGAAAGAGCAAAACAGGCGCCCCCACGTGGGGGCAGGGGCGGGCGGGGGGGGGCTCCCGGACCAGACCATCTGGTTTAGCCTAGCCCAAAAGTACAGCTCTAGGGGTTGGGGGTACTTTTCTAAAATTGAGGCTTACGAACCACCGGCCCACAAGACCGCGTTTTGGCCTCGAACCTGTATGGACGAGCTCCTTCCTGTGATCTCTGGCGACTCTACCGCAGCGCTAACGATCCCAGAGAATCACAGCTGCTTTCCCCTTCCCCAGCAGTACTCGAACGATCCTCCCTACAAATTCTCCGGGTAACTCACCGCCCCCTTTGACCCCCGGTAATTCCCTTCAGTCCCCAGACCTGCAGTCACTGTCTGCTGGTGACTTCCACAGGTCCCGGCCCTCACGAACTGGAAAAGACCTCTGTGGTCTAGCACGTTCCTTTGCTGAGACCTCGTGGTCCCTGAAGAGGGCGAAGGAAGAAAAATGGGGCCGTCAGAACCAGCCAGGGAAGCGGGAGTCCGGACCCCTAGGGAGCGCCCGGGCCTGGAGTGCGAGTTCGGGGCTGGGTTGGACTCTCGCGGCCCTCCCCCAAGGTTCCCCGGGCCGCCCAGTCACGTGGGCAGCGGGGCCGGCAGGTAACTCGCCCAGAGAGGGCGGGGGCCGGGCGCCGCCGCCGCCCCCGCCGCCGCTCCCGGGCCCAGACCCCTCGGCAGACTCCGCCGCTGACCCCTGCCCCGGACCTGGGCCATTGGTCATCCTGTTCGGAGCCACGGCCGGTGCGCTGGGGCAGGACCTGGGCTCCGATGAGACCGACTTAATCCTCCTGGTCTGGCAAGTGGTGGAGCCGCGGAGTCGCCAGGTAGGGTGGAGAGGAGGCGGCGGGGGACCCTAGGGAGCTTCAGGGCGGGAGCCCGG
>NW_006160036.1:434663-437249 GCF_000334495.1 Tupaia belangeri chinensis | reverse complement strand
CCCCCCGCTCGCAGGTGGGCACGCTGCACAAGTCGCTGGTTCGCGCCGAGGCGGCCGCATTGAGCCCACAGTGCCGCGAGGCGAGCGGCCTGAGCCCCGACAGCCTGGAGCGGGCGGAGCCTCTGGACAAGGTGCTGCAGCAGGTGAGTGCCGGGGCCAGGGTACCTGCGGCACCATTGGGCCGCGCGGACATTTCTCTGTGGAAGAAGCGAAAGGAGGCGAGGCCTGCGCGCCAACTGGTCTGGGCGTTAGGACGGGGTCTGGTTGTTTGAAACTTTGAGTGATTCCCGCGTGGGCGAGTCCGCGTGCGTCGGCCATTCGTGGGGGCGCCTTGTCAACCTTGGCGGGGACCCACTCCTACTGAGAGTGTGGGAGGCAGCAGGGTTTATCCCGAGTCGGCGTAAGAGCCAGGCCGAGACGCCTCTGGGAACCTGCTAGATCAGGTCTCCTAGAGCAGCAGCCGGAAGTGAAGGGTCGAGGGGCCCAGACTTGGCCATAGGTCACTGATCCTTACAGCCAGCCTCCTCCCCCCGCCTGGGAGCCGCTGGAGCTGGGGTGTAGGGCGGTGTCTGCCCCAGAGGCAGACGCCGCCAGGTGTAAGCTGCTCGTTTAGGCCTGTCCCAGCCGGCTAGCCAGGCGTGGGCGCTGTCCGGACCCCGCCTAGGGGCTACCTGCCTGCTTCGTGCAAAGGCCTGGGTTGCCTCTATGGTTGAAGTGGGAGGCGGTTCCCATTGCTGTTTTCTTTTCCTTATCTTCACTGCTGTGCTCACCCTGTATCTGACTCTTCCAGTGTGATGAGTGCAATGCTTTACACGCACGAATTCTTTCCTCTTCCAACTCTGGTGGTTCTTGATGAGGAAACAAAGATGCTGAATCTCAGTCTGCTCCAGAAAACCCTCCAGCCTACACCCACTGAAGGAGTAGGGAGAAAAGCTGGGTTGCCTTGCTCTGGTCACCTTAGGTTGTAGAGCGGCAGAACTGGCAGACGTGGGGTGGCAGCGTTGGTGGGTCTGTGATTATTCCAGCAGGGACTGGCTGGGGGAAGGGCCAGGTGGCCTCAGGAGTGCCACCCCCTCTATGAGCAAACAGTTGAGTGCCAGCTGGTCGATAGGGTGTGGGTCAAAGCTCATGCTGCCCCTGGTGTCCAAGTGTGGGGCTCTGTCCTTGGAGTTTCCCTGCCCCTCGGTTGGTCAGGCCTGGAGGCGGGGCTGCCATTGACCATGAGTCCTCTGGGCCTCTGGCAGGCTGAGGCCTCCCCCACCTGTCTGAGGGTGGTGCCTGGTCAGGGACAGGTTTAACCTGCTTTGCCCCGCCCCTTCCCACCTGCTTGTCCCACTCAACCAGGTGTTTGTTCTGGCCTCACTCCAGATTTCTGAAGTGTATGTGATGGGAGCTTGGGTTATGAGACTACCCTCACTTGGCCCAGAGGAGGTGACAGTGCACTGGGACGGGTAGAGGGCACTGGACACAAGGCTAGGCCCAGCAGGCGTGGCCTCCTCCTCCTCTGGTAGGGTAGGGCTGAACATCTGGCTAAACCAGCTTTGCAGCTTGCATACTCCCCTCCTCCTGCCTCCTATTCCTAGCTTTAAGCCTGTCTGTGTGTCTCTCTCCACTCCCTACCTCCAGTTCTCACAGCTGGTGAGCGGGGATGTGGCTCTGCTGGGCGGGGGCCCCTACATGCTCTGCACGGATGGGCAGCAGCTGTTGCGACAGGTTCTGCACCCTGAGGCCTCCAGGAAGGTATGACACTGAGGGCACCAGGGGGGCAAGGTCCCCAGGATCCCTGTTGTGGGGGTGGGTAGGGTTCCTCAGTTTCCCCATTCATCCCCACTCCCATGTGCCCCCAGAACCTGGTGCTCCCCGACACCTTCTTCTCCTTCTACGACCTCCGCAGAGAATTCCATATGCAGCACCCAAGCACCTGCCCTGCCAGGGACCTCACCGTGGCTACTATGGCACAGGGTATCTGACCTGGCAGGGTTGGGGGGCAGCTGCAGGCTGTGTGCGTCTGAGTATGCGCGTGCTCGTGGGCAGGTTATGGGAACACATGCAAACCCTCATTGTCTGTGGAGTCCTTGCATGCACCCGTGTCTTTGCGTCTGTGCTGGGATGCATTTGGAATCAGGCATATGTGTACCTGTGTCTGGGCTGGGGGCCTGTAGGTGCACACATGAACTGGCTAAAACAAAGGGGGTGTTCTGGGATTCCACATTTGTCTACGAAAGGACCTGGACCCAAGCGTGAACAGAAATAGTGCTCATGCTGGGATTTCTTCACTGTCACTTCTCTGCCCGTAGACTTGGGACTGGAAACAGATGCCACAGAGGATGACTTTGGGGTCTGGGAAGTGAAGACAATGGTAGCCATCATCCTCCACCTGCTGGAAAGGCCCAGTGGTAAGAGTCCCCTCACCTCCTGCCACCTGCTGTCAGGGCTGGACAAATGCCTGCCTATTACTTCCTCAGAGTCCTCCTCCCCACTCATAACCTTCTCTGAAGACCATAGGGGGAAGTCCCTTTGTCACCACAGCTGTCCCCTTTTTGCAGAGCTTAGTGGGGAGACCCTCTCTCCACCAGACCCTGCTTA
>NW_006160036.1:429330-434413 GCF_000334495.1 Tupaia belangeri chinensis | reverse complement strand
ACCTCTACCATCTCCTCTCAGGTCAGTTGTTTTCGAAACCCGAGGTGGTCAAGCAGAAATATGAGACAGGCCCTTGGTGAGTGTGGGAGACACAGGGTAGGGGCGACAACAGCTGGACAACCCTGACTTTGTGCCCTGCCCTCATAGCAGCAAGGCTGATGTGGTGGACAGCGAGACTGTGGTACGGGCCCGTGGGTTGCCCTGGCAGTCATCAGACCAGGACGTGGCTCGCTTCTTCAGAGGGCTCAACATTGCTAGGTGGGTGCAGCAGATGGGTGGGCCCAAGAAGGCAGACCTGCCCAGAAGACACTAACAGCACTGACTCCACAGGGGTGGTGTAGCACTCTGCCTCAATGCCCAGGGCCGAAGAAATGGTGAAGCCCTCATCCGCTTCGTGGACAGCGAGCAGCGGGACCTAGCACTGCAGAGACACAAGCACCACATGGGCGTCCGCTATATTGAGGTGGGGCTTTGGGCTGGGAAGGGAGCAGGGCAAAGCTGAGCCAGGCTGGAGAGCCATGGGCTGTCCCCTCTGAACCCACAGGTGTATAAAGCAACAGGGGAGGAGTTTGTAAAGATAGCAGGAGGTGAGTGTGCCCCCAGCAGGGCCTGGCTCCCCGGGTTCTTGACGCATATCCCACTTTCTTCCCACCCTTTGCCTCTCTGCTCCTGTGTTTGCGGGTGTTTAGAAGAGCATGAAGTCAGCAGGTGACTCCCACACTAACCCCCAGGTCCCTCACCTAGGCACATCACTAGAAGTGGCTCGTTTCCTGTCACGGGAAGACCAAGTAATCTTGCGGCTGCGGGGACTGCCCTTCTCAGCCGGGCCAACGGATGTGCTGGGCTTCCTGGGGCCAGACTGCCCAGTGACTGGGGGTGCCGAGGGGCTGCTCTTTGTGCGCCACCCTGACGGCCGGCCAACTGGCGATGCCTTTGCCCTCTTTGCCTGTGAAGAGCTGGCACAGGCTGCGCTGCGCAGGCACAAGGGCATGCTGGGTAAGCGATATATAGAACTTTTCCGGAGCACTGCGGCCGAGGTGCAGCAGGTGAGCAGCCAGAGTTCCCCATCCCTGTTGTGCTGCTACTCCAGGGCACCCTGCCCGACGTGGCATGACCAGTCTTCTGCTGCCTTCCTTACCAGGTCCTGAACCGGCCTTCCTTACCAGGCCCTGACCCGCTATGCATCCAGTCCCCTTCTTCCCACACTGACTGCTCCGCTGCTGCCTATTCCCTTCCCGCTGGCAGCTGGAACTGGGAGGGACTGTGTGCGCCTTCGTGGTCTGCCCTACACAGCCACCATTGAAGACATCCTAAGCTTTCTGGGGGAGGCAGCAGCTGACATCCGGCCCCATGGTGTACACATGGTGCTGAACCAGCAGGTGAGGCTGCTGCTGGCAGAGGCATACATGCCAATGTTAAGTTGTTGAGAAAGTTGATGCATTTTGGCACAGAAAAATAATGTCATGACTTGCCCAACAACTAATAGTTCAGAAGGGCTGTGTTAGGGGTGAGGTGCTCTTGCACACAGCAGGCTGCTTAAACGATGGTGTGCGCAGGGCCGGCCCTCGGGCGATGCTTTCATCCAGATGACATCAGCAGAGCGGGCTCTAGCTGCTGCCCAACGTTGTCATAAGAAGGTGATGAAGGAACGCTACGTGGAGGTGGTCCCCTGTTCCACAGAGGAGATGAGCCGTGTGCTGATGGGGGGCACCTTGGGCCGCAGTGGCATGTCCCCTCCACCCTGCAAGCTGCCCTGTGAGTGCCCCAGGAGCTGGGGAAGGAGACAGGTGGGGGGGGGGGGCAGGATGTTATAAAACCCCACTTTGTATATTGGGGATTCCTTTCTGGCTCTTACCCAAGGCAGTACTGGGCTCCATGTATATGCAATTCCTTTGTCTCTAGGCCTCTCCCCACCTACCTATGCAACCTTCCAGGCCACCCCAGCCCTCATACCCACGGAGACAGCAGCTCTATATCCCTCTTCTGCACTGCTCCCAGCCACCAGGGTGCCTGCTGCCCCTACTCCTGTTGCCTACTACCCAGGGCCAGCCACTCAACTGTACATGAACTACACAGCCTACTATCCCAGGTACTCTCCTGCTTTTGGGGAGGGTCGTGATCCCATTTCTGGGTCAGATAACCTCAACGCTGTTGGAGATGACTTTATTCTGAAATGACATGGGAACAGTAGGTGTGTGCTAGCTGACGCCATCTACAAAACAGATTGGAGGTGACTCTGTAGAGGCAGGCATTTGAGAAAGAACTAAACTAAGCACAAGGGAGAGGTACAATGTGGTCTATCCATAGATGGAACGCACTACTAAACCCATCTCTTTCACCCTAGCCCCCCGGTCTCCCCCACCACTTTGGGCTACCTCACCACGCCCCCTGCGGCCCTGGCTTCTGCTCCCACGTCAGTGTTGTCCCAACCAGGAGCCCTGGTCCGCATGCAGGGTGTCCCATACACAGCTGGTGTGAAAGATCTGCTCAATGTCTTCCAGGCCTACCAGGTGAGTTGTGTGACTGGAGGACCTGAGTGCCTGGCTAAGCTGAGAGCTCTCCGTCCTAAATCTGTGTCCCTTCTGCAGCTAGCTCCTGATGACTACACCAGTCTGATGCCTGTTGGTGACCCACCTCGCGCTGTGTTACAGGCCCCCAAGGAGTGGGTGTGTTTGTAGATGAGGAGGCAGGAGGTAAGAGATAGCCAATTTCTTCAACTAATGTGCCTCTCTGCATCCAGAGGACCAGTGCCCCCAACCTGCTGTCTTCTTTCTGGCTTGTAAAAGCTCTCAGAAGGCACCTAGGAGCCCGTCTCAGTTCCATCCCCTACTTACGCTTCCACCTCTGTACCCAAAAAAATGATGGCTAGACCCTGTGAGCAGGGCTAGGGGTGGACTAAGGCTACGTTGCCCCTGATTGTCTGACCCAGGCCTCCTGAGTGGTACCTGGAGAGCCTCTGTTCTGTCCTGGCAATGGATGCTGTGGGGCTGACAGGTCTTTCTTTTTTAAAAAACTAAGCTCTAGTACCTTCAATGTACGACTCCTGGAGAATCAAGGGTCCATCCGAGCCTGAGTGCTCTACCTCTTCTTATCCTTCTGGTGGAGGTTCTGAAGAGAGAGCTGGCCCCCACCCTCAGGATGCTTGAACCTCAGAGACCGCACTGTGCCAGGGTCCCTTCTAAGGATGCTAGCCGTCCACCAACTGGGTACAAGGAATATCATGGCCAAACCACAAGCTATTTTGATGGACTATGCTGCAATACCCGCAGAAGACACTAGGGGACAGAAGGCCCACACACAAAAACTCAGGCTTGAATTCTAAAGGGACTTTCTGCAACTTTCTATGTATGCCTTGGGAAGGCCAGTTGTCCCTAACCCAGCAGACACCATGGATGTCCTTTGCTCCCATTAAAGGGTGCAGAACTGAAGCCTCAAAAGGAATTTGGAACTATATCCTGTCCTCTATAAAATAAAAGTTCCTGACCAAGTGGACTTATAAAAAAGCCTTGGTGCCCTTAGCTTTGGACCCAGAGTGAGGGGCTCCATGCCAGCCCTGGGCGGAGGAAAACTCAGACAGATTTCAAGGAAACTGTTGACCTGTCACCGTTTATTATTTCAGCACTGTAACTGAGGAGCCTGAACTGCTGGCTCTTCTTCCCTTTGTATTTGTATAAGGAGCACTGTACTCCTAGAAAAGGTTTTGAAATACAAAATGTACAAGAAAACAATCCCAAGTACTGTAAACATAACTGAGAACCAGTTCCTTTACTAAACATCCATTTTATAAAATACAAGGTTTCGACTTGGGCCCATGTGAGCCTTCAAGATGACCATCTGTCCTGAATACCAAAAAAGAGCTTCACAGTCAGGCCCAGCAGAGATGTGGTGAAAGCTACAGGTCCTGGGTGGTGGGGTGCACCCTGGAGCAGCGGCACCACACTGAACGTGAAGACATCTGTTACTTTTAAAGCTGTTTTCAGCCATGTTTCTGTGTATCTCCAGTAAGCAGAAGGCTGCTCATTCCATTCCTCAACTCAAGATGGAGCATAGGCTGGAGAGGAAAGGGGTACGTGCTAGCACAGGCCCAGTTGCTCAGTGCTGCTATTAGAAGTTCATTTGCATAGTCCATGAATGTGTGCTTCTAACACCACTATGTTGAACAAAAACTTTAACTCTTTATCTACAAAGCCAAAAATATTGACTGTTACATCAAAGCTTTTACAAAGCTGATATAAAACTGCTTACATAGTATACAAAGCTCTATTTTAAAAGTTAACTTTTATTTTAAATAGGAAAGCATTTCTAGTGCTACAGGCATCAAGGTATTTAAAAGGCATCAAAATTTGGTGCATAGCAACTCTGGATCATAGAGGCTTTTTATTCTTGAGGGTAGCAAAGCAACCCCCAAATGTCCTGCAAGGGGAACTCTTACAAGAATCCCAAGGGAGGCAGTTACACCAGGGATGAGAGGGTACGGGGAAGTCTGGCCCTGTCTCTGAAACTTCACCCAAGAGACCAATCCCCTGCCCCTCCAAAGGAAGCTGTGGGGCTTCTAACAACAGGTCCTGAAGCGTAAACTCTATCTACTCACTTTCAAAGAAAATCTGAAAACACGCAGCTCTAAAAGGAGCCACCATGATTTGCTGAAGGACATTTTTTTTAAGGGAGAAATCTTAAAATATTATGATTTTTTTTAATAAGAGGGGGAGGGGAGGACTGCATCCTCAGCCTGGGTCAACAGCTTCTATTCTGTAAGCTAGAAGTGGTAGGCAGCCAGGCCTATTTGCCCAGCCCTGACTTGGACTCAGGAGCAAGCATCTAAGGTCTGTAGTCTCCAGGAATAACGGCATCAAGCTTTCAAACACCCCAGCACACTGCCTCACATGTAGGCACTCAAAAATCTGTTCCTGAATAAATGATGAAAGTACATTATTTCACTTGAAAACATACTTACAAACATCAGGGGTTTTGAAATAGGCCCAGAACAGGCAACAAATCCCATGACAGGGAGGATGAAAGACAGGGTTTGAAAAAAGTGCCCAACTGGGGCACCTGCTTTGGTAGACAGCAAGCTGGGATTCCT
>NW_006160036.1:371924-429304 GCF_000334495.1 Tupaia belangeri chinensis | reverse complement strand
TCCTGCTGGCTCCTGCCCTGGACACCAAGCAGCACCAGCAGCACCAGCACCAGGGCTTCTTTGGTGTAAAGGGTCAGGTCGATGATATAACTGCATTTTTAGACGTGCTTAAAGTCTCCTAGGGAAAAGGGTGGTGGTTTTTAGGTCATACAGACAGGGTAGGCCAAGAATCATTTCAGATTGTGAACAGAATAGGAGATAAGCCCTCCGTGCAGCATAAGACCCTAAAACCTTCTCACCTGGAGTCCTCCATTTTCTCTGTTCATTGTGATGCAGAGAGTTCATATGTGCTTAATAGCTACTGACAAAGCCTGGCTTCTAGAGAAAAAGTTGGAACTGCAAACCTGCTCAGAACAACATGAGATGTGGCTTCAACAGAAGAGCCAACAGCAGGTACTCCCACTTGGAAAAGGTTCTGTGACCAGAAAACACAAAAGGGAAAAGCACTCCACAGCCTACTAGTTGTTTAGGATGGCAGGAAATTAAAGCTACCAAGCTAAAACCCCACCTTGTGCAAGGTCCCTAGGGAATAAAGCAATTTCAACATGGAGCCAGTATGGAGAGAGTGCAGGAAGATTACCTAGAAAGTTACAAAAAGGCTATGCTCTGGAATGTCTTTATATTCCAACACTTCAATGATGGAATGGTCTCTTATTTTATCTAACAACGGTTTGCTTTTATAAAGAGGTATGAGCTACATTTGGCTTTATTTCCTATGAATCTACGAAAGGCTTCAGGACACATGCTGAATTTCTGTGGCATAGGTGTGGGCTTGGGATATTTTTTTAAACTTTTTTTTGCCTCTGGAAAGTTTTATCAAAAGTTCCTATTTTAAAAATATCATCAAACTAAAGGGCCCTTCAAATGACCAAAAAGCAGTACAAACACTAATCCTAGCAAAGCAACCAGGTAACCTGCAAAAGCAGCACCTCTGAAATGGAGAGCCTGCCGCATTCACGCTCGAAAGCACCCATCATATAAAAGTATCCTATTTAAATATAAAAAGCAAAGCTCATTTCCCAAAGCTCAAGCAGCCTAGGCTGCTCCTATTCTTTACAAAATCTACCCTAGGCCCAAGGTAGAGAATGCTGTTTTCTCCACAAATGGTGAGTCCAATGCCTGGCACCAGTCCTGATGGCCACACAGTTGGAAACACGAGGTCCAGGGACAGAAACATGCTGAGAAGTTGGTGGTAGACACAAGGCTGCAGTGAGCACTCAGAGCACGTCGGATCTTCCTAAATCCAAGGACTCAGGATCCAGGAGGGGAATCTGCCTGCTCCCCACTGTTCCTTGGGAAACAGAAATCTGGGACATGTCTCTCCCAATTATCTCGTTCACTGAAAAACAGAAAAGGGAGAATGATTAGTGAACTCTGAGTGACTGACATATGCCACATGACACTGGGCTCTTATCTCAGCATTTCCCTTTTCCTGGCTTTCTATAAAGATGAAGGCAGGGCCTACTCCTGAGCTGAGTGGCATTAGAGACCAAAACATTCCACAGCTTCTCCATATCCCCACCCCCTTCCCTTCTCAGTTTAGTCTGGGATGGCAAGGGGGAGGGCTGACAGAACAGGAAACATTTTACCCTCACAAATGGTTCATGCTCTAAAGCAAAAGATAGGATAATTTTTAAACGTTCACCTTAATCTAAGTTTTCTTTAATCTGTATCATTTTGAGAACATTTACCTCTCTGATTCTTGCAATGCCACCTGCTATGTAAAGTAAATGAAAATAAAATGATGTGGTCAGAGTAAATCACTTAAGGGTTATTTTGTTACCCTATCCTAAATTTAAGCACTCTACTATATGTGTATTGCTGCAGTCAGCTGACTGCAGGCTCTTGCTTTTCTCTTAGTTTCTCTGAGGTGCCAAGCATCACAGGGAGCATGGTGCTCTGTAAGGTCCAGTACAAAAAATTACCATCTTAGGGGCCAGCTGGGTGGTATGGTGGTTAGGACAGCTGGATTCCACATGGCCGATGGCATGGTTTAAGACTCGGACCTGGCAGTTTGAAAAAACACACTGGGTAAGTATATGTGCATGCACAGCATTCATGTCCAAAGCCCCAAGAGAAGAAACACCCCATGGTGTAGCCATGGGGTGGGTGTGTGTGCAGAGATTCTTTCTCATTTTCTCTCTCCTTCATTTCCCTCTGGTGAGTAGATGCACCCATTAGCAAATTAAAACAAAACAAAGGATTTCCATCTTATGGAAACGGTATAGAAAGGGACTCCTAAATCCCTCAAATGAAAAACTTTGGTTCTATGCCATTTCATTCGTTGCTTTAGTTACTAAAAAAAAATTTTTGTTTGTTTGTTTTTTGTTGTAGGGCGCATGCACTCGCCAGAAAGACAGAGAGACAGAAAGCGAGAGATGACCTTCTAGGGGGGATGGCCACACAGCAATCCCTTCTCCTCCATTCTCCTCTAGGGATCTTGGTCACGCACACACATGCACCTGGTGTGAGTTTAAGTCACCGGGTCCAGGACTCGAATCATGGTCAAGTACATGGGAGTCCAGTGACATATCCATTACACTAACTGCTGGCTCCTAGTTACTAAAAATTCTATACTAATTCCACCCCTAGGCATATATAAGAGAACTGAAAACAAATGCCCATATAAAAATATACTTGAATGTTCATGGCATTATTATTTATAATAGCTGAAGTAGAAATAACCCAAAGTGATGAGTGGATCAACAAAATACATCCATCCATATGATGGACTATTGAGCCTTGATATGGGATGAAATACATGCTACAACACGGATGAACCTTGAAAACTATGCTAAGTGAAAGAAGCTAGATACAAAAGGTTATATATGGTATGGCTCCATTTATATGAACTGCCTAGAACAGACCAATCCACAGAGACAGAAAATAGATTGCTGGTTGCAGGGAGGAATGCCAAGGGACTGACTACTCATGGGTGTGGGGTTTCTTTCTGGAGTAATGAAAATTCTAAAATTAGATACTGTTGATGGTTGCACAACCCTGTGACTATACCAAAGATCACTGAATCATATACTTTCAAAGGTGGATTTTATGGTATGTGAATTAAATCTCAATACAATTGACATAAACAAAAATAGACCAACACACAAAAAAGCTATACTTAGAATTTGATGTGACCATACAGCAAAGGAGACACTAACAACTGTAAGAAGTCTTCAAGTATTAGCCAGTGTGGCTGCGCAATGGTAACAATACTCCACACTGCTGAAGCCATATGGAAACATCCCAGGTTCGTGTTTAGAGATCTCACACTACACACTGAGTGTATGTATGTGCCCGTGATCTTGGATCCAACTGCCTTTGACCACCACGCCTGCTGGCTGTCTCTAAATCTTATTTCAATAAATCTTAACACTTATTAAGATAACTGTTATCCCACTTTACAAATGAGTTAACAGGGTCTGACAGTTCACATAATTTGCCTTAGGGCTGTATGATTAGTAAATAATGGAATCAGCCTCAAAATAACTATAACATTCTTAGAGGCCAAAAACAGGGTCAGGGAAATTATTTAGGAAAAATGTAGGGATCACCAGATGGCATAATGGTTATTTCACTGGACTCCCACATAGTCGACCGCAGCTGAAGTCCCGGACCCAGTGGCTTAAAACTCACGCCAGGCCCCCTGTGCGTGTGTGCCCAAAATCCCAAGAGGAGAATGGAGGAGAGGGGACTACTGTGTGGCCACCACCCCTGGGGGGTGGGGGTGGCGGGCAGTGATTTCTCGCTTTCTGTCTGTCTCTCTGGCGAGCACACACACCCTATGTATGTATAGCAAAAAATCTCAAGAAGAAAATGTAAAGAAGGACCTGGACAAATGTGACTGTAGGGGAGGAAGAGCACGTGTGGAGATGGTGAAGAGGAAAGAAAAAAGGACTGATTCACCACCACCAAGGTTTTAAGTCTAGGAAACAGAAAAATGGTGCCATCACTACTGGAAAGGAATTTAGAGAAGGAATTTAGAGGATGAAAGTGGTGGGTGAGGCCTGGAACTGGAATTGGAAAATTAGAACATCCAAATGGAAAGATCTGTGGGTGGGGGCTACAATGCATGGTCAAGGGAAAAAAAAAAAGATTTAGGCATATACTAATGACTAGGAAGCATAGAAGTTTTTTTTTTAAAGAGATTTTTGTTTTGCTATAGGGCACGTGAATTTGCTGGAGAGACAGACAGAAAATGAGAAGTCATCCCCCAGAGGGGATGGCCTACCGGCAATCCCTTCTCATTCATTCTCCTGTTGGGATCTTGGGCACACATACACATGCTCCTGGTGTGAGTTTTAAGCCTGGGTCTGGGACTCAAACCTCAGTTGGCCTGTGGGAGTCTGGCAATGTAACCATTACGCCATCTGCTGGACCCCATGGAAGAAGTTTTGCACTGAACACATCAGTTCCATTGAGCAGTTGAACACTGAAAATGATGATTGTGGGTAGCATTGTGCTGCAATGAAAAGACAAAACCTGGGAAAGTGAATATGTCAGCAGAGTGGCCTAGAAATTAGGTTGAATTTGTGGGACCAGCAGTTGGCATAATGGCTATGTTGCTGGACTTCCATGTAGTCAACTGAGGTTTGAGTCCCTGACTCGGTGGCTTAAACTGACACTGGGCATGTGTCTGCATGTGTCCAAGATCCTGTGAGGAGAAGGGATTGCGGCATGGCCCTCTCCCCTGGGGGTGATTTCTCGCTTTCTGCCTCTCTGTTTCCTCGGCTTTCTGGTGAGCACACGCACCCTATTGCAAAAACCTCTCCAAAAAAAAAAAGAAAGAAAGAAAAAGAAGTTAGATTTAATTTAAATTCAATGTTTGCTACTATTATGTATCCCTTGGACAAATTACTTCAGATATCTAAGACTCTTTCCTTAATAAGATCACTTTCAGCTATAGAAGCCTATATAGTTTTATGTCAACAGACAGTTTTCAAGTAGTAGCACTTACAGGTATGTATAGAAATTAAGAAGGAAGATCGGCTTAACTGTGTAGTTAGTATTGAACGTAAAAAAGTAAGAAGTAGGGATGAGAGCCAAAGGAATCTAATTACTCAACAGTGGAAATCAATCAATGCTGGAGAGGTAATCATCACTAATTGATACCCAACTGTTGAATGGAACTGGTAAAGATTTACAAAAATCTTCATCAGATGATTATTAAGTAAATTTACCAGGCTATGACTTAACTCACCATTCATGATGGTGGTTTATAAAAGAATAGTGGGATATAAACTACTTTTTTTCTTTTTGAGAGGTTTTAGCTATAGGGTGCGTGCGCTCGCCAGACAGAGAGAGACATAGAGACAGAAAGTGAGAAATCACCCCCCAGAGGGAACTGCTGGTTCCCAAAACTAAACTTACTTTTGTCTGCTAGAAATAACTCACTGGAATAGTTTCTGTGTACTGGGCTGTCAGAAAAGTCATGATGTATCGGGGACCAGCAGTTAGTGTAATGGCTATGTCGCTGGACTCCCACATAGTCTACTGCGGTTCGAGTCCCGGACCCGGTGGCTTAAACTCACGCCGGGCGCGTGTGCGTGCGTGCCCAAGATCCCAAGAGGAGAACGGAAGAGAAGGGATTGCAGCGTGGCCATCCCCCCTGGGGGTGATTTCTCGCTTTCTATCTCTCTGTCTGTCTCTATATATCTGGCGAGCACCCTATAGCAAAAAAAAAAAAAAAGAAAAAGAAAGGAAGCCCTCGGTACCTGTTACTCCATGCCACATAAACTGCACAGAACACTATTTCCAGGGAGGACTTGGATTGCATGGGATAATCTGTTCTAAGACAGAAAATAAGAATGACTCACAATCTCTGTAGTTGGCCTCTAACATTACTCATCTCATTAGATTATCAGGAGGCATCATCATTATCATCTGTCTCCCAAACAGGTTATAAGATCTTGAAGAACAAGGACTTTACTACGGACACTACATCAATGTCTCATGATTGGATAAATGGATCCTAACTTAATATAATCAGTTGGAAGCTATTTGGAATTAGTACAGGGAAAGTTCATTAGGTGGTAAGTAGGAGGGAGACCAGAGGATGTTATTAAGACTAACAGATGGTATCTGATTTGACAGTGTCTATTTCAGGCAGGCCTTATAGCAATGGCAAAAAGCCAAATATATAAGCAAGTACCTAACTTACATTCAAGTCATCTTTTCATCTAACTAACCCTTAAAAAGACAGTCATTTCAGAGATGTTCTAGGCTGCCATGAAACACCTTTTTCAATTATTTCATTGTTCAAGTTTTAAAACTACAAGCTGACTTAAAACTGGTGCTCTATCATCATCAAAATCCACATTATATACTATTCATCTGTGTCTTTAAGAAATCAGTGTTGCGGGAACCAGCAGTTAGCGTAACGGCTATGTCGCTGGACTCCCACGTAGTACACCGCGGTTCGCGTCCCAGACCCGGTGGCTTAAAACTCACGCTGGGTGCGTGTGTGTGTGTGCCCAAGATCCCGAGAGAATGGAGGAGAAGGGATTGTGGCATGGCCATCTCCCCTGGGGGGTGATTGCTCGCTTTCTGTCTCTATGTTTCTCTCTGTCTGTCTGGCGAGCACACACGCCCTATAGTGGAAAAAAACAAACAAACAAAACCCCCTCCCCCCCCAAAAAAAGAAAAAGAAATCAGTGTTGGGGTGGTAGGTGGCATGGTGGTTGAGGAGCTAGACTCTCACAAAGCTGACCATGGCTCGAGTCCTGGACCCCGTGGCTTGCTTTCTCACTTTCCCTTTCTCTCTCCCTCTCTGGTCGAATTAACATAATAATGATAATAAATAAAAAAATAAATAATTCTTAAAAAAAAAAAAAAAAAACTCAGTGTTTACATTTTTCCTAAGCATGAGGGTCCATATCCAGCACTATCAATCCATTTACCAAGTATACTTGTATAAAATGAACCAAAGTATTATTTTCTGAAGTGGGTAGATGATAACATTTATAGCAAAAGCCTGATCACTATATTATTTCTGCTGTTCCTTACCAAAGCTCTGCTGTTCTTTCGCCTGGTGTGCCTAAACTAACAGCTGAAGCAATCTGGGAGGTACCTTACAGTTCAGAATTTTTTTTTTTAAAGAATTATTTTATTGGGACCAGCAGTTAGCATAATGGCTATGTCGCTGACCTCCCATGTAGTCGACTGAGGTTCGAGTCCCAGACCCAGTGGTTTAAACTCACGCCAGTCGCGTGTGCGTGCGTGCCCAAGATCCCGAGAGGAGAATGGAGGAGAAGGGATTGAGGCATGGCCATCCCCCGCAGAGGGTGATTTCTCGCTTTCTTTTTTTACTCTCTGGCGAACGCAGGCACCCTGTAGCAAAAAAAACCTCTCTCAAAAAATAAAAAAAATATTTTATTAGGTCCAGCAGGTGGTATGGTGGCTAAGGCACTGGATACTCCCACATGGCCAACCACGGTTTGAGTCCTGAACCTGGTGGCTTGCTTTCTCACTTTCCCTCTCGCTCTCTGTCTCTCTCTAGTCAAATAAAATTAAATAACAACAACAACAAAAAAGTAATTATTTTATTTACAAAAAAAAAAAAAAAAAAAAAAAAAAAAAAAAAAAGAAAGCTTCTCCTGCTGTTCAGCAGTTTTATTTAGTTAAAGGACTAGCCTTAGTTAGCTTGGCTTTTGAGTGTCTTCACTAGGAATAAAACTCTACCTTCTTTTTTTTTTTTTGGAGAGATTTTCACTGTAGGGCGCGTGCGCTCGCCAGACAGACAGAGAGAGACATAGAGACAGAAAGCGAGAAATCACCCCCCAGGGGGGATGGTCACGCCGCAATCCCTTCTCCTCCATTCTCCTCTCGGGATCTTGGGCACGCACGCACACGCGCCCGGCGTGAGTTTTAAGTCACCGGGTCCGGGACACGAACCGCGGTCGACTACGTGGGAGTCCAGCGACATAGCCATTACGCTAACTGCTGGTTCCCTTAAGTTATTTCTTAAAAATACTAATGCTGGGGCCAGCAGGTGGCACTGGGAGTTAAGGCAGCTGGATCCCACATGACTGGCTGCACAGATCAAGTCCAGGACTGGGCACATGCGTGTACATGTCCAAAATTGTAAGAGGAGAACAGAAAAGAGAGTGCCATGTGGTCATCCACTCCGAGGGTGTGATTTCTCATTCCCCTACCCCTTTTCTCTCTGTTTCTCTCCTCTGAGCGCACTTGCCCTATAGCAAACTGAAAAACAAAAAAAAAAAATACTAATGTTGGCCCAGTCTGGTGGCACAATCAATAGCAAACTAACTGCAGTGTTGCAAGCCATGACACCTTGGTTTCAGGTCCTCAAAAATGTGCCTGGTCCATGTGGATGTGCCTAAGATTCTGAAGAGCTAGAGGGCTAGGCATTGGGGATTGTGGTGTGATGAGATCCTGTTGAGGGTCGTTCTCTCTGTAGTAAACATATACTTCCTACCATAAATTAAATATACTTTAAAAAATACTAATGTGTGGGGAGGACCAGCAGATGGCATGGTAGTTACATTGCTGGACTCCCACATGGCCAACTGCTATTCGAGTCCCAGACCTAGACACTTAAAACTCACAATGGGCACAAGTGCCTGTGTGCCCAAGATCTCAGGAGGAGAATGGAGAAGAAGGGATTGTGGCGTGGCCATTCCCCTGGGTGGTGGTGGTGATTTCTCATTTTCTCTCCCCAACCCCTGACAAGTGCATGTGCCCTAGGCAAAAAACTCTAAATAATAAATAAATACATAATACTAATGTAGTGAGCTGGCAAAGAGGTGTGGTAGTTAAGGCGCTGGACTCCAACATGGCTGACATAGTTCAAGCCCCGGATCTGGTGGCCTGTAACACTGTGTGTGTGTGTGTGTGTGTGTGTGTGTGTGTGTGTGTGTATGCCCAAAATCCCAGGAGCAGAATGGAGAAGGGAATATGGCATGGCCACCCCCACTAGGGGGCTGATTTCTCACTTTCCCTCTCACTATCTCTGTCTCTGGTGAACACACATACCCTATGTCAGAAACCTAAACAAAATTTAATGCTTGCAATTTAGTTTTTTACTTCATTTTGAATGTATATGGTTTATGGATCTGTTGATTTATGTAAACCCCAGTTTATGAAGTTGTTTTTATCTTTTTTAAAAAATTGAGAAGAGCACAAAGAGTTAGTTATGCCCCTTATGTACAGTTTTATCATTTTCCTCCCTTTAACGAGTAAAGTGAGGGAACAGCAGGTGGTGAAGTGGTTATGGCACCGAACTCCCACATAGCCAACCAGTTTGAGAATAGGAATCAGTGGCACAAAACTCATCCTAAAATCCTGAGAGGAGAATGGGGGAGAAGGGGTTGTGATGTAGCCATACCCATAGGAGGTGATTTCTCACTTTGTCTATGTCTTCGGTGAGTGCATGTGCCCTATAGCAAATATTTCTAAAAAAAAGAGTGAAGTGAATTAAAAGCCTAGAACGAGGGACTAGCAGGAGGTGTGGTGGTTAAGGGTGCTGGACTCCAACATGGCCGACTGAGGTTCGGAACAGTCCTGGACCTGGCAGCTTGCTTTCTCACTTTCCCTCTGTCTCTCTCTGTTTCTCTCACTCTGTCCCTCTCTGGTCATATTAAAATAAATTAGCTAACTAATTAATTAAATTAAAAATAAGATCATTCTAGAAAGTAGGAAAAAAAAAAAGGCATGCCTAGAGGCAACAGCCCTCAACACCAGTGCTATGTAGGTCACAGTATCTGGCCCACTTTTGGCAGCCACTGTCCTCAACTTCCACTACCCCAACACCTGGGTTTGCCTGTGCTACCACAACAAAAGGAGAGTCAGAGTCAGCAGCAATATGTGCTGTGAGAAAAAAGTTTTCTGGAATACTATATCTACACACAAAACTGAGGTGCTTCAGTAGCAACAGGCAGAGCTATTCCTCATACTTAAGAATTCAAAATCAGAGCTGACAAGCACGGTATGGTATGAAATCTTACAATCAGGTGGAAAGGGGCAAGGTAACACCTAGTGGCCTCTTTGGAATAGGTTGATACACACTGCCACATGCACAAAAGTCCAAAGGGCATTTTTTTTTTTTTTTAAGAATTATTTTTATTTTATTTATCATTATTAGATTTTTCTGTTTCCCAGAGGGCTCATGCACTCACCAGAGAGAAAGAGAGAGATAAAGTGAGAAAACAAGCTACCAGGTCCAGGACTCGAACCACAGTGGGCCATGTGGGAGTTCAACACTTCAACCACCACACCGCCTGCTGGCCCCCCAAAGGGCCTGTTTCTTATTTAATAATTATTTTATTGGGAATCAGCAGGTGGTGTGGTGGTTAAAGAACTGGACATTCCGGGAACCAGCAGTTAGCGTAATGGCTGTCGCTGGACTCCCACGTAGTCGACTGCGGTTCGCGTCCCGGACCCGGTGGCTTAAAACTCACGCCGGGCGCGTGTGCATGCATGCCCAAGATCCCGAGAGGAGAATGGAGGAGAAGGGATTGTGGTGTGATCATCCCCTCTGGGGGGGTGATTTCTCGCTTTCTGTCTCTCTGTCTCTCTCTGTCTTTCTGGTGAGTGCACACGCCCTGTAGCAAAAACCTCTCAAAAAAAAAAAAAAACAACTGGACATTCCCACATGGCCGACCATGGTTTGAGTCCCGGACCTGGTGGCTTGCTGTCTCTCTGTCTCTCGTCAAAATAAATGGATCAGGGTTGGCGTAATGGCTATGTCGCTGGACTCCCATGTAATCGACCATGGTTCAACTGGTGGCTTCAACTCACACCTGGTGCGTGTGCGTGGGTGCTCAAGATCCCAAGAGGAGAATGGAGAAGGGTTTGTGGTGTGGCCATCCCCCCAGGGGGTGATTTCTCACTTTCTGTCTCTCTGTCTGTCTCTGTCTTTCTGGTGAGTGTATGCACCCTATAGCAAAACAAAACAAACCAAAACAAACAAACAAAAAAAACCTCTCCAAAAATAAATAAATTAATTTAAAAAAATTAAAGCATTATTTTATTTAACTTTATTTATTTAAATTTTACGAGAGAGAGAGAGAAAGTGAGAAGGCAAGCCGCCATGTCTGGGACGCAAATAGTGGTCAGCCACATGGGAGTCCAGTGCCCTTAACTACCACCCCATCTACGGGCCCCAAGATTTTTTCTTTTTTTTTAAAAAAATAATGATTTTATTTTATTTAACTTTATTTATTTATTTAAAGAATCATTTAACTTTATTTATTTAACTTTGACCAAGGAAAGGGAGGGAGAGAGAGAGAAAGTGAGAAAGCAAGCTGCCAGGTCCGGGACTCAAACTGTGGTCAGCCACATGGGAGTCCTGCTGGTCCCTCTATTTATTTATTTATTAACTTAAATTTGACCAGAGAGGGACAGAGAGAGAGAGAGAAACAAAATAAGCCGCACAAAGTAAGCCGCCAAGTCTGGGGCATGTGGGAGTTCAATGCCCTTAACCAATCCATCACCTGTTGTCCCCCTCAAAAGGTCTTTTTAACTAGCCCTTTTGTAAAGGGCTTTTGGGTGTTCTTAGACTCCATTTAAATGTGATTTCATCTTGAAACCACAATGAACATCCACCCAAGTCTGTTCATCTTCCTTTCACTGTGATTAAAGGTATATTATTTATTTTCTGAGTAAACAATTTTATGGAGGTGCTCTTTTTCATAAAATGAAGACTATATATATGAGATGCAATCAGTTTCTGAATTACACTTGAAATGAAGAAAAGAGAAATTTAGAAGTAAAAGAATACAAGTGATATTAAATGGATGAGAAACCTAAAACCACTTTAAGGCTTATTACTCTACAGCGCAGGGTTTCGTTTTTGTTTTTGTTTTGTATAGGACATGTGTGTTCGCTAGAGAAAGACAGAGACAAAGAAAAAGAGGGAAGTTGACAAAGCAACCCCTAGAGGGGATGGCCAAGCCACAATCCCTTCTCCATTCTCTTCTCTTGATTTTGGGCACTTTTATTTTAACTAACTAACTAACTAACTAACTTACTTTCTCTCTCTCTCTCTCTCTCTCTCTCTCTCTTTATTTTAATTTGACCAGACAGGGATAGAACAAGAAACAGAGAAAGAGAGCAAGCTGCCAGGTCCAGGACTCAAACTGCGTCAGCCATGTGGGAGTCCCGCACCCTTAACCACCATGCCACTTGCCAACCTCCCCAAAATATTTTTTTAAACATTCATTGGGTTATTGGAAAAGTCATGATATACTTTTTCTATGCAAAAAATGCATCATGACTTTTCCAACAACTCAATATAATATTCGTTTATTTATCAATTTATTTGCTGTGATTTTCAAGCTGCCAGGTTCGGGACTCAAACTGCACTTGGCCATCTGGGAATCCAGTGACTTAACTACCATGCCACCTGCTGGCCCAATTCCCAATTTTTAAAACAAGTTTGCCAGAGGACACATGCACTTACCAGAGAGACAGAAAATGAGAGGGACAGGGAGAAAACACCCTGAGATTGGGATAGTCACATAACAGTTCTTTCTCCTCATTTCTCCTTCCTGTAGGTATGTGGGGCACACATGCCCATCATGATTTTCAAGCCTCTGGAGCCAAGATTCAAACCATGTACTCAACCACATGGGATCTGCCTTTTTTTTTTTTTTTTTGAAAAGAATTATTTGAGGAGAGGCAGAAGGGAACAGAAAAGACCTTCTTCAAGAGACAGACAGCTCCATGGCTCCTGCGATCTAGCCATTTGGGGAGAAAGGAAGATGCCCCACTGCTAACTGGGCCTCCAGCATACAAAACTCATGTGGAGAGGCAGAAGGGAACAGAAAAGGCCTTCTTCAAGAGACAGACAGCTCCATGGCTCCTGCGATCTAGCCATTTTGGGAAAAAGGAAGATGCCCCACTGATAACTGGGCCTCCAGCATACAAAACTCGCGTGAATGAACTTCCAAGTTTGGAAAGAAACTAACCATCCACCAGATGACTAGAAATCGTTGCGGGACCACAAGAAATATGGGGAAGCAGGAAAATACCTCTCCCACAAGGGAAAAGGATAGCTCCTCTTTATCCACACACAGTTCAATGGAAATCATGGAAATGTCTGATAAAGAATTCAGAACATTCATAATGGCAAAGCTAACAGAGATGGAAGAGAAGAGAGACAAGGAACTGCTGAAGAGGAAGGAGAAAGGAGTTGAAGAGTTCCAGGAGGTGAGGAAATTCATGCAAGATCTAATAGAGGAATTTCACACTTTACAAAAGAATCAGATGGAACTGTTAGAGATGAAGGCTATAATACAAGAAGTCAAAATCTCCCTTGATAGTATTAATAGCAGACTAGATCATATAGAAAATAGAATCTCTAATGTAGAAGAGAAAATGGTTGGCCTAGAAAAATCCACCGCGAAGACTGAGAAAATGGCCCAAAAATTTGAGAATAATATGCGAGAAGTACTAGATACCATCAAACGTCCAAACATCCGGATAATAGGCATCCCAGAAGGTGAAGAGACTCATAAGGGCATTGATAATCTATTCCATGAAATCTTACAAGAAAATTTTCCAAACCTGGAGAGGCACTCAAAGATTCAGTCCCAAGAAATACAGAGGACCCCAAATAGAATCAACCCAAGAAGATCTTCTCCAAGACACATTATAGCCAGATTGACCAAAACCACAGACAAAGACAAGATACTAAGACTGGCAAGAGAAAAAAGGCAAGTTACCTACAAAGGGTATCCCATCAGACTAACGGCAGACCTCTCATCGGAAACAATGAGAGCGAGGAGAGAATGGGAAAATGTATTCAAAGTATTAAGGGAAAAGCAATTTCAACCGAGAATTCTGTACCCAGCAAGGTTATCGTTCATTTGGGAAGAAAAGACACGAACTTTCCCAGATAAACAAAACCTGAAAGAATTTACCAGCACCAGACCGGATCTCCAAGAAGTTCTTAAGGGAGTGCTATGTCAGTAAAATTAAATGCAGACACACAGAAATAAGAGTTCAGAAACTAAGAAAATGGGCAACTTAATTGTAGGGCCAAAAGCTGGAGTTGAGTATTACATCCCAGATTTCAATCTGGAACATCGAACCTCAACAGATACAGAAGAAAGATTAAGTACATGAGACTGAACTGATGAAACAGTATTCTACGACTTGACTAAAATATTGCTGCTTTTCTTCTAAGCTTTGTTGTCTGGTTTTAAGGACTTTTGTCCTGTCTTCAGCTATCAATAGATTCATGTTCCGACTATTTGAACAGAATACTAACCTAACTGTAGACAGCAGAGATAGTGTAATAAGAGAGTGGAATAGGGCAGAGGGTCAGACATGGGGTAAAAAACATATATATATGAAAGTAGTAATGGAATTTTATGGATGACAACATGCATGATTAAGCCACTATGCAGTTTACTCTAGAGGGGAAACCACATTTAGTATGTTGTGGTGATGCTCAGGGAATGAATGTAAATTAAAAAAAAAAATTCAGAAAAATAAATACTAAAACTGTTACCAAAATTTAAAGAAAAAACTGTGTATTTGATGATCACAGTAAGCTATATAGCTCCAGCTAGGTACTATTTTATAGTATGTTCATTCTACTCACTGAGGTTTATGCCTAAAGTCAGACATGGGTTCTTGTGTATCTATGTATCAGCTGTGCTTGCTATTGCAAATATTTAGACAAACTAAGTTCATTAGCAAATCAATTAAATGGGGGTGCGGGGGAGGAGAGGGGCATAGAAAGCAATCATGGATACCAGAGACAATGGGAGGAGGGTGGGACATGGCAGAGGGTTAGGGAGTCAAGGAGGACAAAAAAAAAAAAAAGCAAAATGTACAAGACATAAATGGAAAATTGTTTACTGATAACACGTATGTTGATGTGCTTGATTGAGCCAACAGTGTATTTTGGATGGAAAATTCATTTTGTATACTGTAATGATGTATAGCGTATTAATGTTAAAAAAAGAAAAATTAATTAATAAAAAAAGAGAAAAAAAAAGAATTATTTAATTTTATTTATTTATTCATTTATTTAAATTTGACCAGAGAGAGAAGGTGGAGGGAAAGTGAGACAGCAAGCTACCAGGTCCAGGAGAAACTGCAGTCAGTCATGTGGGAGTGTCCAACCCTAGCTGCCATGCCACCTATTGGTCCCCTGCCTTTTTTAGAAAAAGCTTTTACTATAGGGTGTGTGTATATGCCAGAGACAGACAAGAGGGAAAGTGAGAAATCACGCCCTAGAAGGAAGAGCTATATTCAATCTTCTCCACTCTCCTCTTAGGATTTTGGGCATGACAATTTCACAAACCAGTTCTTATCTTTATTAAAGACAATATAGCCTGTTGTCTTCTATTTTGTTCTTTTTTTTTCTTTTTCAAACATTTATTATCTATTTATTCATTGTGATTTTCAAGCAGCTAAGTCACGGATTCAAATCATGTAGTTGGCCATGTGGAATCCAGTGCCTTAACTTCCATGTCACCTGCTGGTCTGGAATCGGCTCTCTTGATCACTAGGCTATGGGGTCAGCTTTTATCTTTTAAAAAAAAATTTACGGGGGCCAGCAGTAGCATGGTAGTTAAGGCACTGGACTTCCACATGGCCAACCAGGGTTCGAGTGCTGGACCTAGCAGCTTGAAAATCATGCCAGGCACTTGTGTATGTACCAAAATCCCAGAAAGAGAATGGAGCAGAAGGGAATTATGGCATGGCCATCCAACCTGGGAGGAGATGATTTCTTACTTTCTCTCTCACTGTCTCTCTCTGGTGAGTGCATGTACCCTACGGCAAAAACCTAGGGAAAAAAAGAAAAAGAAAGAAAAAATTATTTATTTAGACAGAGAGACAGATGCACATTCCTGAAACAGTCTTGCCATGCTATAATCCTCCTCCTGCTTTCCAGCTGGCCAAGATCATGAGTGTGTCCACAGGCATGTCCAATGGATGCAGAGTGACCTGGGAACCAAACCCTGGCCCTTCTCATGTGGCTCTCATATTGCACAGTGGTGCCCCACCTCTTTCACTGCAGCTGGGCCATCTATATACAGTTTTACTAAGATTTATTTTGTTTTTTAAGCTTTTATTTAACTTTATTTTTAAAAAATTGTTTTATTTAACTTTATCCTTTTTGTTTGTTTGTTTTTTAAATTTGACCAGAGAGGGACAGAGTATGAGAGAGAAAGAGAAGGAAATGAGAAAGCAAGCTGTCAGGTCCAGGACCTGAGCTGTGATCAGCCATGTGGGAGTCCAGCACCCTTAACTACCATGCCACCTGCTGGCCCCAAACAATATTTATTTTTAAGTTATTTGGTAAGTTATAAGAACATCATCTAAACACGTAAGATACTGAAGTTGCCTATTCACAGCATGAGCCGAAGAATTCACATTTATCAAAATCTGACTAACTTGTCTTCCAAGGTCAGTAATATGTTCCTGAAAATTTAAGAGGTGCCTGATGGACTGCTAACTACTTCAATTCATTCTCTAGTTACTGAAGTTTGGCCAGTCATAAGGCCACACAAGTACAGACTTCAGGGACCAGTAGTTAGCATAATGGCTATGTCACTGGACTCCTATGTAGTCGACTGCGGTTCGAGTCCGGGACCCGGTGGCTTAAACTCACGCCAGGCATGTGTGTGTGCGTGCCCAAGATCCCAAGAGGAGAATGGAGAAGGAACTGCAGCATGGCCATCCCCCCCTGGAGGGGTGATTTCTCGCTTTTTATATCTCTGCCTCTCTTTCTGGCGAGTGCATGCGCCCTTATAGCAAAAACCTCTCAAAAAAAAGGTAATGGAAAAATATAATTAAAGTACAAGTTTCTTCAGTGTAGAAAAATAAATCAATGCAATTTTCCCATAACATACATTTCCCACGAAGCTTCTTTTTTTTTTTTTTGAGAGAGGTTTTTGGTATAGGGCGTGTGGGCTTGCCAGAAAGAGAGAGACAGAAAGTGAGAAACCACCCCCCAGGGGGATGGCCACATCACAATCCCTTCTCCCCATTCTCCTCTCAGGACTTTGGGCATGCATGCACACGTGCCTGGCATGCGTTTAAGCCACCGAGTCCGAGATTCAAATCGCAGTCGACTACATGGGAGTCCAGCGACATAGCCATTATGCCATCTGGCTGGTCACTCCATAAAGTTTTTTTTTTTTTTTTTTTTTTTTTTTGGGGGTTCTTTTTTGGCACATGTGTTCGCCAAAGACAGAGAGATAGAAAGTGAGAAATCACCCCCCAGGGCAGGATGGCCACACCACAATCCCTTCTCCTCCATTCTCCTCTCGGAATCTTGGGCATGCATGCACACGCGCCCAGCGTGAGTTTAAGCCACCGGGTCCGGGACTCGAACTGCAGTCGGCTACATGGGAGTTCAGCAACATAGCCGTTACGCTAACTGCTGGTCCCTCCACAAAGTTTTTGAAGACCTCATGTATTTCTCAGCTTCCTTATGCAGCTATGTACAGTCACACAATTAACTTTCTCCAATTAAATGTGGAAAAAGTGATGTATACATCTTCCTAATCACTTGTTTGGCTTCCCACCTTCTTCTTCCCCTACCCCTTGCTTTGGGTTAAGACTTAGTCAAAGTGACTTTGACTTTGCTTTGACAAAACATTAGGAGAAACAGAAAAAATAAAAATAAAAAAGAATCCTGATTTCTAAATTACCATGAGGTGTGAGAGAAACTGCCTATGTGGTTAAGCCACTGTACTTTAGGACCGCTATTAAACTAACTCAGCTAATATTTTTAAAAAGAATATTTAACTTTATTTATCCATTTACTTATTTATTTAATTTGACCAGAGAGGGACAGAGTGAGAGAGAGAGAGATGGAAACTGAGAAACCAAGCTGTCAGGTCCAGGACCCAAACCACAGATGGCCATGTGGGAGTCCAGAACCCTTAACTACCACACTACCTACCGGCCCCTCAGCTAATATTATTAACAAAAATAAATCTCACCACTATATGGTAACACCAGTGGTAACACTGAAACATTGTTGTTTTAATAATAATTTTGTTTTTAAAAATTATTATTGCTGTTTTTAATTTGACCAGAGTGAGACAGAGAGTGAGACAGAGAGTGAGACAGAGGAGAGAGAGAGAGAGAGAGAGAGAGAGAAAGAGAGGAAGTAAGAAAGCAAGCCACCAGGTCCAGGACTCGAGCCATGGTCAGTCATGTGGGAGTCCAGCGCCTTTAACCACCAGCACCACCTGATGGTCCCCATTATTGAGTATATTAAGCAAGAACCAAGACAGCCAGCTTAAGCTCTCTCATGCCCCTCTACTTTTCAAAAAAATAATCAGAGCCAGGGTTTGTTGTTTTATGTTTTTCATGACAGGTAACCCTTGAGAGGATCTTGCCATGCCACGGTCCTCTCGCCCTAGCCTCTCAACAAGCCAGCATCATGCAGTAGATACGTACTGCCATTACGCTAACTGCTGGTCCCTAAAGAATTATTTTATTTCACTTTATTTCTTTTTTGTTTTTATTTCACTAGAGAGGGATAAAGTGAGAGAGAGAGAAAGTGAAAAAGCAAGTCACCAGGTCAAGGACTCAAACCGCAGTCAGCCATGTGGGAGTCCAGCGCCCTTAACCACCATGCCACCTGCTAGCCCCAGTCCAATCTTTTTAAGAAATCTCTGTCGTCTGTGATGCCACAAGTAGTGTCATACAGATCTTCCCTCTAGAAACGTTTATAACTCAAAATGGTTATTCAAAGACAAACATCAAAGCTTCAGCTGATTAAACAGTACATAGGTACTTGAAAGTATAATCAAGTATCAGCATGCACCCTTTGGTATCAGTAAAGATTGAAATGTGAAAAAATGAACACTTCTTTTCAATATGGATTAAGATGTGGGACAATTTCTTTTTCTTCTTTTTTTTTTTTTAAGAGTTTTTTGCTATAGGGCGCATGTGCTTGCCAGACAGAGAGAGAGAGACAGAAAGCGAGAAATCACCCGCCAGGGGGGATGGCCACGCCACAATCCCTTCTCCTCCATTCTCCTCTCGGGATCTTAGGCACACATGCACACGTGGGCGGCGTGAGGTTCAAGCCACTGGGTCCGGGACGCGAACTGCGGTCAACTACGTGGGAGTCCAGCGACATAGCCATTACACTAAGTGCTAGTCCCAGATGTCGGACAATTTCTGAATTATTAAAAGAAGAACCTCTTTTCTCTGTTTTGTTTTTAACTTTGTATATTTTCTTTGAATAACCTTGCCCATTGTTAACTTTCAAATCTATTATCTCTATGGGTCAAATATGAGCTCTAGAGCCATAAATCCACACAACTCATTCTACCACTTTCACTCTAGATCTTCTTCAAGAACATATGCTGTCCATTTTCATTTTCCATAAAATTTTTATCCCCAAATTTGCAAGAGGATGTGTATGCTCACTGGGGAGAAACAAAGACAGAGAAAGAAGGAGAGAGAGAAGTACCCCTACAACAGGGCTTTGGTCACTCTGAAATCCCTTGTCCTTCATTCTCCATCCTATTGGGATTTTGGGCCCATACACACACAAACACACACACACCTGATGTTTGTTAAGTTCCTAGCACCAGAATTTGAACAATGCAGTCAGTTATGTGGTATACAACTCCTTTAACCACTAGGCCATGCAGCTGGACCTCCATTTTCCATATCTTTAATCAGTCTCAATCAACCCATCTTCCCTCCTGGATCCTTCTCATCAGTTAACATGGGAAAGTCTATCTCATAAAAGCAAATAACCAAATGAATAAAAACACTAGACCAAGTGAGCCTGGTGGTGTGGTGGTTAAGGCAGCTGGTTCCCACATGACTAAGTCCATGGTTCAAGTCCTGGACCTGGCAACTTGAAAAACACGACAGAGTGTGTGTGTGCATTTCCAGAATCCTAAGAGGAGAATGGAGGAGAAGGGACTTTGGTGTGGCCATCTCCCCGGGATGCTTTCTCATTTTCCACTCTCTCTATGCAAAGCACACATGCCATGCAGCAATTAAAAACAAACAGAGGCCAGTAGATGGTGTAGTAGTTATATTGCTGGACTCCCACATGGCTGACCACGGTTTGAGTCCCAGACTTGGTGGCTTGAAACATACCAGGTACATGTGCTTATGTGCCCAAGATTCTGGGAGAAAAATGGAGAAGAGACTGTAGTGTGGTCATCCCCCCAAGGAGATTTTTAAAATTTTCTCTCTCACGGTCTCTGTCTGTCTCTTTCTCCCCAGTGAGAGCACATGTGCCTAAGGCAAAAGCCTCTACCAAACCAAACCAAACATTCCCCTCTATATCTAATTCTTTCTTGCATGGTCTAACATCTTCTTTTTTTATTTTTTTCCAGAGAGAGACAGGAAAAGTAAGAAATCACCCCTCCCCAGGGGGGCCACAATCCCTCTGCCTCCATTCTCTTCTTGGGGTTTTGGGCATGCATGCACCTGTGCCAGGAAAGATTTTCAATCCACCAGGTCCAGGACTCCAATTGCTCTGTCGTGTGTGTGTTACATGTGTGTGTTACATATATGCCCAGGTTCATGTTCCAGATCAACCTGAACATGTTAGGTGTGGTGGTGCATGCTTGTGATCCTGGCTTGGAAGGTTTGGACAGGAGGATCACGGCATGGGAAAGGTATCTATCTCTCTGTTTCTTTCTGTCATGAAATAAATAAAACTAAAAACAATACACATATATATAAAACCTCTCTCTGCTTTGGTTTAATAAATCTAATTAAATACTTGCCTTTTAATCAAACCCAGGCTAAAATTATAAGCGCAAATGTGAGAATGTGGTTAGACTTATAAAGCAGAGTCTTACAGTCAAAACGCAGCTCCAAAGATAGTAAGTAGGCCTATCAAGGTGCTCGTGCATACCCCCTCCTCTGTAGCACATGCAAATCCAGCCATTGCATGCAAACACCAGACTTGGCAACAGAAACAATGACACATTTCAATCAACACTCACCCTCTAGATTCTCCAGAAAGGAGCTGGACATGAGAGCTCACTGTGGTTAGGCCATTTTTCTGCTGAGCCTGATGGCTGGTGTTCCAAGTCAGACATAAACTGGTCTGTGTCAAAGAAGACAAGATCACTACTGAATGGAACAAACCAGAGGGTGAACTTAATTTATTGCACTGCCCAGCCCAGTTTTTACTATAATCAAGAGAAATTAAATTGTCCTTTACTATTGATCACTGTATAAAGTGGTTCCCCACATTTTATAATATGAATATTACAGTCCAGGTAGTTTAGGTAATGAATGATCTTTTTTAATGAAAGAGAAACGACTTTTAAAGAGTTACAATTATGGTTTTCAGTGATTTTTAAGGTGTACATTCAGTTTTAAATTAGTTTTTATTAGATTATATCTATTAGTAGTTCCCAAATACTTGTTCATGGCTACATGAGAATTATCTGGGCTTTTGATAAATATATAAATGCTCAGACTTCAAAACCAAAATGTCTTAGAATAGCAGCCAGAAAACAGTAAGTACTCACAGTCAAATCTGGACTCACAAATGACTATTTGTTTACTAAAGTTTAGCATTTTTAAAAATCAATTAAGCAAGTTAAAACCAGTATTAGAAAAAAAATAGAGGGGCCAGCAGGTGGTATGGTGGTTACAACGCTGGATTTCCCCATGGCTGACTGCGATTCAAGTCCCAGACTTGGCAGCTTGAAAATCACAAATAAGTAAATGTTTGAAAAAGAAAAAATATATAGAAGACAACAGGCTGTACAGTCTGTAATAAAGGTTAAGATCTGGTTTGTGAGGACCAGCAGATGGTGTAATGGGTAGGTCACTGGACTCCCACATAGTTCACTGCAGTTCAAGTCCTGGACCCAGTGGATTAAAACTCAGGACAGGAGAGTGTGCGCGTGTGCCCGAAATCCCAATGGAAGAAAGAATTGTGGCATGACCATCCCCCAGGGGGATGATTTCTCACTTTCTGTCTCTCTGTCTTTCTGGTAAGCACATGCATCCTATAGCAAAAATGTCTCTTAAAAAAAATTAAAGAAGAGGGACCTGTAGGTGGCACTGTGGTTAAGGATGTTCGACTCCCACGTGGCCAACCACAGTTTGAGTCTTGGACCTGATGGTTTGCTTTCTCTTTCTCTCTCTCTCTCTCTCTGTCCCTCACTGGTAAAAATTAAAATAAATAAATAAAGTTAAATAAAATAATTCTTAAAAAAAAAAAAAAGAACTGGTCTGTAAAATTGTCACATTACTTTTTTATGCAAGGAAAGTCTTTAAAATGTTTACGAGGGACTAGCAGTTGTTATGTCGCTGGACTCCCACATGCCCAACCACAGTTCAAGTCTCGGACTTGGTGCCTTAAAACTCATGCCAGGCACATGAGCATGCATACCCAAGATCCTAGGAGGAGAATGGAGGAGAGGAGACTATGGCATGACCATCATCCTAGGTGGTAATTTCTCACTTTCTCTCTCACTGTCTCTGTCTCTCTCTCAAGTACATGTAGCCTAAAGCAAACACCTCCTTAAAAAAAGTTTATGAAAGATGCACATAAAAAAAACTTTGCATGAGGACCAGCAGATAGTGTAATGGCTATGTCACTGGACTCCCACATAGGTGACCGTGGTTCAAGTCCCAGACCCAGTGGCTTAAACTCACACCAGCTGCACGTGCATGCATGCCCAAAATCCCAAGAGGAGAATGAAGGAGAAGGGATTGCAGTGTGACCATCCCTCCTGGGGGATGATTTCTCACTTTCTGTCTCCATATCTCTCTCAGTCTTTCTGGCAAGTGCACATACCCTATAGCTAAAACCTCTCTTAAAAAAAAAATGGATTAAATTTTTTTGCATCGGGACCAGCAGTTAGTGAAACGGCTATGTCGCTGAACTCCCATGTAGCTGACCGCAGTTCGAGTCCCGGACCCGGTGGCTTAAACTCACACCGGGCACGTGTGTGTGCGCGTGCCCAAGATCCTGAGAGGAGAATGGAGGAGAAGGGATTGTGGCATGGCCATCCTCCCTGGAGGGGGGATTTCTCACTTTCTGTCTCTCTGTCTCTCTGTTTTTCTGGCGAGTACACACACCCTATAGCAAAAACCTCTCAAAAAAAAACACAAATTTTTTTTGCTCCAAAATAAACTCATACCTTAATTACATTTTCCCACAAACTTTCTGAAGTACCTCAATATGCTATTATGTGTGTTAGTCATGTTCTAAAACTTTTTTCTTCTTCTTTTTATTTTTTTAAGTTTTATGCCATAGGGCATGTGCGCTTGCCTGAGAGACAGAAAGAGGAAAAGTGAAATATCACCCCCTGGGAAGATGGCTACTCATCAACCCCTTCTCCTCTATTCTCCTCTAAGGATTTTGGGCGCACATGTACCTGGCATAATTTTTTAAGCCACTGGGTCTGAGATTCAAATAGTAGTTGTTCATGTGGGAGTCAAGCACCTTAACAACCATGCTACCTGCTGACCCCTAAAACTTATTTCATATTGTGGAAATGTCTGAAAGTCATTGAATTCACATAATCACTACTGGTCAGTCTGGTGGTAGTGGCTGAGCAGTCAGATGCCCAGTTAGAATCTAAAAATGTAAAAATAGGCAAAGCATACTCTATTGGACTATAAGAGATTATTTCTGGCCTATGCATAATTTCAAATAAAAGGATGTAACCTTGGAAGAAAAAAATCTGTAGGCAGTTTCTGTGAACATTAATTAATACCTTCATGGGGACCAGCACTTAGCGTAATGGCTATGTTGCTGGACTCCCACGTATTCGACTGCAGTTCGAGTCTGGACCTGGTGGCTTAAACTCACGCTGGGCACATGTATATGCGTGCCCAAGATCCCGAGAGGAGAATGAAGGAGAAGGGATTGCGGCATGGCCATCCCCCCTGGGGGGATGATTTCTTACTTTCTATCTCTTTGTCTCTCTCTGTCTTTCTGGCAAGCGTACACACCCTATAGCAAAAACAAAACAAAACAAAACAAAAACCTCATGTTAAGCAGATAAAAGAAAACAAAGGAAAGTCTGTCTATACCAATGCACCTCTATTAAAGATGTAAAAACAAAACAAAGCCCAGAAATCCTTTGTTTTCCAAAAACTTCATAACTTCAATATTTAATATTAAATTTGAGACCACTCATCTAGTTTTTAGGGATGATTTCAAGATTTCAATATGTGCGGGGTGCTGGCAGGTGGCGCGGTGGTTAAAGGCACTAGATTCCCACATGGTCAACCATGGTTCAAGTCCTGGACATAGCAGCTTGCTTTCTCCCTTTCCCTTTCTCTCTTTCTCTGGTCAAATTAAAAAATAATAACAAATGGAATTAAATAAATAATTGTTTTAAAACATATTTCAGTATGTGCAAAGTATTTTTTAAAAAGAACTATTTAAATTATTTATTTATTTATCATTTGACTAGAGAAAGAGACAAAGACAGAAAGAGGGAAAGTGAGAAAGCAAGCCACCAGGTCCAAAACTCAAATTGTGGTAGGCCATGTGGGAGTCCAGGGCCTTAACCACCTCATCACCTGCCAGCCCCACGTGCAAAGTATTTTAAAGACTGAATCTATTATGGTCTCAGGAAAGTTATGATTTATTTTTCTACACAAAAATGCATCACAATTTTCCCAACAACCCAATATATCATCAAAAGTAACCCTGGGCCAGCCCCACACACAGTCATCAGGCACTATACAAAGGAAGCTGGATCTCATATGACCCTCAGAGTTCAAATCCAGGTCCTGGCGGCTTGAAAACCACACAGGCCAGACCTGCGCATATGTGCCTCAGATCCTGACAGGATGGAGAACTAGAGAGAAAAGAATTAGCCAATGATTAGGGGTGCTTTCTCTCTCATTCTCTCATGCACACACCCTCTGGCAATAAAAAAAAAAGTATCCTTTCTGAGGGTGCCTAACCTCCACAACTAAATTTCCTAAAAGGGACTTGAATGTATAGAACATGTGGTTCTAGGTAAATCAGCATATAAATTTGAAGAAAGAGTCTAGAACAAAGCTATGTAGTTACCAGATACTGTGGGGTTTTCTGAACTGGCTGACTAAGTGGAAATTTCAGGTTGAGCTTTTGGGAAGCACGCAATTCTCCAGACAATCATGTAGTTCCATGTTTGACAACTCAAACAAAAAAAATACCTCACTCATCTCTTCTTTGACCAAACTTTACAGGAAAATTAACACCAATCATTCTAAAGTCTTCTAAATGATTCAAGAAAATTCCCAGGACCAGCAGATGGCATAATGGTTACACTGCTGGACTCCCACATAGTTGACCGCAGTTCAAGTCCTGGACCCAGCAGCTTAAAACTCACACCAGGCACACGTATGTTTATGCCCAAAATTCTGAGAGGAGAATAGAGGAGAAAGGACTGTGGTGTGGCCATCCCCGAGCGAGTGACTTCTCACTTTCTGTCTCTCTGTCTCCCCAGCAAGCTCAACGTACCCTATAGTAAAGACTCTCAAAAACAAAAACAAAAACAAACAAAAAAAATCCCTGACTCATTCTAAAGACAGCATTACACTGATACCAAAGCCAAAGACACTAGAAGAAAACAAAACTACAAAATTTCACTTATGAATACAGATGCAAAAGTCCTCAAACAAATACTAGCAAACCAGATTCAGCAGCATATTGACAGGATTATATAGGGCTGCCCCCAAGTGAGGGTGGTTAAGGGGGCTAACTCCCACATGGCAGTTAAATCCCAGGGGCTAAATCCCAGCCCTGGCAGCTTGAAAAACATGTGTGGGTGCATGCCCCAGATTCTGAAAGAATGGAGAAATGAAGGATAAGAGACTGTTATGTGACCAAGCCCTATTAAAAGGAGCTCTCTCTCTCTGTCTCGCTTTCTCTGTCTCCCTTTCTCTCTGGCAAGTACAGTACATGAACCCCTTGGCGTTATGAATAAACATCAGGACCAAATGGGTTTTATTCCCAGAATGCAAGAATAGTTCAACGTATAAAAATGAATCAATGTGGAACTGGTAGACGGCATAGTTATACGGCTGGACTCCCATGTAGTCGACCACAGTTCAAGTCCCGGGCCTCGCAGCTTGAAACTAAAGCTGCGTGTCTGTGCATGCATGACCAAAATCCTGAGAGGAAAATGGAGGAGAAGAGATCGCGGTGTGGCCATCCCTCCCTGAGGGATGATTTCTCGCTTTCTGTCTCTATCTCTCCAGCAAACACACATGCCCTAAAGCAAAAAATCTCTTTGAAAAAAAAAAAATCAATCAATGTGATATATCACATTAATAATTAAGAAAAAAACTCTCATGATCATTTCAATTGACACAAAAAACATCTGACTAAATTCAGTGGTTTTTCGAGATAAAAACACTCAAGTCCTGAGGCTGTAGACAAGGTGATAGCACAATGCTCTGCCAGCCTGGAAGCCACACAGCCAATCACAGGTTCAAACTCCTGGGATAACCTGTAAACATGCTGGGGACATGCACATGCATGCCCAAGATTCTGAGAAGTTTGAGTGCTAGGAAAAAGGAATTGTAGCATGAAGAGAACCTGTCAAGGGCACTTTCCTCTCTCTTGTTCATGCACGTTTCGTCATTTGAGAAAAAAAAAAGATAAAAACATTCAAACTAGAAATAGAGTTTCCTCAAAATGATAAAGGACACACATGAAAATCCTGGAGTTAACATTATACTCAATAGAGAAAGACTAAAAGCATTTCCCCTAAAATCAGGAACAAGGCAAGCATACTCACTTTTGCCAACTCTATTCAGTAGAGTACTGAAAGTTCTAGCCAGCACAATTAAGTTAGAAAACGAAATAAAAAGTGTCTAAATTCAAAAGGAAAAGGTAAAATTATTTCTGTTCACAAATGACATGATATTATATATATGAAACTCTAAAGAAATTAAGAAAACAATTGCTAGGGTCAGCAAGTGGTATGGAGGTAAAGGTAAAGGCACTGGATCCACATTGCTAGTTTTTGTGGTTCAAGTTCTGGACCCAAAAGATTGAGAATCACAATGGGCATGTATGCCTGTGTGCCCATAATCCTGAGAGGAGAATAGAGAAGGGATTGTAACGTGGCTGTCTAATGAGAGGTGGTGGCAATTTTTCAGTTTCCCTCCCTCTTCCTCTCTCTGGTGAATGCATACACCCTAAAAAATAGAAGGGAGGGGCCATCAGGTGGCATGGTGGATAAGAGCACTGGACTCCCACATGGCCAATCGCTATTCAAGTCCTGGACCTGGCAGCTTGCTTTCTCACTTCTCTCTCTCTTTCTCTTTCTGGCCAAATTAAAATAAATAAATAGAGTTAAATAGAGAGGAAAAAAAAAAGGAGGGAAAAAAGGAAAACAATTCCATTTATTACAGCATCAAAAAAGAATCTGGGGTCTAGGACTTGAACCATGGTCAACTACATGGGAGTCCAGCAACATAGCCATTACGCCAACTGCTGGTCCCAAAATAGAATATATCTTTGCCATCTTACACATAATAGACATTAGAAAGTTCCTGTATTTTCAGAAACAAGGTTATTATATAAAGAGATCAATTACAGTTATTTTAAAAACCATATAAGACCAGGCAGGGCCAGCAGATAGCATGGTAGTTGAGGCATTGGATCCCCACATGGCCAACCATGGTTTGAGTCCCAGACTTGGCACTCTGAAAGTCATACCAGCTGCAAGTATGTGCATGCTCAAAATCCCAAGAGAAGGGAGAAGAAGGGATTATGTCATGACCATCCCACCACCAGGGGGTGACTTCTCATTCTCTCTCTCTCTCTTCTTGTGCATGTGCCCTATGGCAAACCCCCCCCACACACACACACACGAAACCGTAAAAAACAAAAGAAACAGGCCAGCAGGTGATGTGGTGGTTAAGGGCGCTGGACTCCCATATGTCCAACCACAGTTCAAGACCGGAACCTGGCGGTTTGCTGTTTCACTTTGTCTCTGGCTCTCGCTCTGTCCCTCTCTGCTCAAATTTAAATGAATGAATAAATAACATTAAAAATAAAACAATTCTTTAAAAACAAACAAACAAAACAGAGAAATCATGTAAGACCATCTAAGTTTCATTCAGACCTAGATTAAAATGGTGGTCTCAGTATTTGTAGCCATCTAATGCTGGAAAGTGCTTATTCTCTCTGAGCCATATCTATAAAAATAGGCTAATAATCCAAATTTCACAAATTACTCGCAGAGTGCCTAGAACAGTGCTCAATAAAATGTGAGTTTTAGGCCGGCCAGGGGAGTGGTGGTTGCGGGGGCTAGATCCCACATGGCCTACCATGAAGTTCAAGTCCTGTACCTGGTGGCTTGAAAAACATACTGGGCATGTATGTACATGTGCCCAAAATCCTAAAAGGAGAATGGAGGAGAAGGGATTATGGCATGGCCATCTCCCCTAGCAGGCGCTTTCTTACACTTTTTCTCTATCATCCTGGTGAGTGCATGTACCCTATAGTGATCTTTTTTAAAAAAATGTATTTTATTATCAAGAAATAGTAACTTTAACTCATTTTAACATACAACATTTGTTTTTGGTTTCTTTGTTTTAATTTGCCAGAGAATGCATACACTCACCAGAAACACACACACACACACACACACACAAAGAGAATGCATCCCCCAGTGGTCACAATCCCTCTTCCTCCATTTTTCCATTCTTTCAAGATTTTTTTTTTCAAACTGCCAGGTCTTGGATTCAAACCACACAGTTGGCCATGTGGAATCAGGCTTCTTCAGCCACTAGCCCACAAGGCCAGCCCCTAAAATATACATTTTAAAGAGAAATTATTAATTTTTAAGGGTGTATGAGCATGCTAGTGACACAAAGAGAGAGAAATGCCCCTAATGGGGCATAGCCGGGTTGCAATCCCTTATCTTCCATTTCTCCATTCTGTTGGGGTTTTGGATACACACACACAATAGGCACCTGGTGTGCTTTTCAAACCACTGAGTCCAAGATTGAAACGATGTTTGGCCAAGTAGGATCTGGCTCCCCTAAACACTTGGCTACAGGTCTAACCCTTGAAGAAAATCACCTTGAAGGTTTTTTAATATGTTGGTTATTTTATGGTAACCAGTGGATTTTCCCCAGCTTTTGTGTAAATTTTGATATCAAGCTGATTCAAAAAAAAAAAGTTTTTGTTCAAATGGTAGAAACAATACATTCACTGAAAAATGATACAATTAATTATGTATCTACAAGCACACGTGGTATAAAAATAATCAGCTCTTCAGAGAAGCCTGCTTTTCTTTACTGGGTCTGAAAATTAATTGCTATGGTCCATTTGGTTGGCCGCTAACCAAAAGCCTACCTGGCCATTATTTATGGGAACTTTTGGTCTCTGGAATTATTCATCCTAATTGTTTTCTAGACTGGTTTGTAGATGTATGTTTTGCAGAATCCCAGTTAAGAAAGAAAGTTCAGTATTATCTGCCTCTTTCCACCCCAATGGATTAATTATATTTCATTCATGACACACCATTTGCTATGCATGGCTTTCTTTTGTTTTATTTAAGTACAATAAACAGCAGTGAAACCACTATCCAACAGGTGTGATAGACAAAACTATTCACCTCTCCGCTCCTCTTCTGAACCAGCCTCCCCCATCCAAGTAACCACCTGAATCTTGTATTTACCATTCTCTTGTTTTAAAAAAGCACCTACTTGAAAAATGGCTCTTCTGCTTGTCACCTACATACAGAACTGAAGCAGCTGAGGTCATGTCTAGAGTCCCTGTTTACTGTCAAATTAGCAATTGCCCTACATTCAGGATCAGCGTGTTACTGCATAGAGCCTGCAAGTGGCAGTATCAGTTTTCACCACAGCAGCAGGTCAAGCTATATTTAACATGCATCCTTTTCTCTGCTAAAGAGCTGCAGCTGTGGCTCTGTTAGTTTGTGAACAAAGGAGGACAAGTGGGAACTGAGGGACTCTAATGGAAAATTGTAATAGGATGCGGTTGGCGTGGTTGCGGGGGCTAGATCCCACATGGCCTACCATGAAGTTCAAGTCCTGTACCTGGTGGCTTGAAAAACATACTGGGCATGTATGTACATGTGCCCAAAATCCTAAAAGGAGAATGGAGGAGAAGGGATTATGGCATGGCCATCTCCCCTAGCAGGCGCTTTCTTACACTTTTTCTCTATCATCCTGGTGAGTGCATGTACCCTATAGTGATCTTTTTTAAAAAAATGTATTTTATTATCAAGAAATAGTAACTTTAACTCATTTTAACATACAACATTTGTTTTTGGTTTCTTTGTTTTAATTTGCCAGAGAATGCATACACTCACCAGAAACACACACACACACACACACACACAAAGAGAATGCATCCCCCAGTGGTCACAATCCCTCTTCCTCCATTTTTCCATTCTTTCAAGATTTTTTTTTTCAAACTGCCAGGTCTTGGATTCAAACCACACAGTTGGCCATGTGGAATCAGGCTTCTTCAGCCACTAGCCCACAAGGCCAGCCCCTAAAATATACATTTTAAAGAGAAATTATTAATTTTTAAGGGTGTATGAGCATGCTAGTGACACAAAGAGAGAGAAATGCCCCTAATGGGGCATAGCCGGGTTGCAATCCCTTATCTTCCATTTCTCCATTCTGTTGGGGTTTTGGATACACACACACAATAGGCACCTGGTGTGCTTTTCAAACCACTGAGTCCAAGATTGAAACGATGTTTGGCCAAGTAGGATCTGGCTCCCCTAAACACTTGGCTACAGGTCTAACCCTTGAAGAAAATCACCTTGAAGGTTTTTTAATATGTTGGTTATTTTATGGTAACCAGTGGATTTTCCCCAGCTTTTGTGTAAATTTTGATATCAAGCTGATTCAAAAAAAAAAAGTTTTTGTTCAAATGGTAGAAACAATACATTCACTGAAAAATGATACAATTAATTATGTATCTACAAGCACACGTGGTATAAAAATAATCAGCTCTTCAGAGAAGCCTGCTTTTCTTTACTGGGTCTGAAAATTAATTTTTCTTACTATATAACCCAGGATGGTAGCATCTAAGGTTCTCATCATGGTCCATCTGATTGGACTCTGATCCAAAGCCTACCTGGCCATTATTTATGGGAACTTTTGGTCTCTGGAATTATTCATCCTAATTATTTTCTAGACTGGTTGGTAGATGTATGTTTTGCAGAATCCCAGTTAAGAAAGAAAGTTCAGTATTATCTGCCTCTTTCCACCCCAATGGATTAATTATATTTCATTCATGACACACCATTTGCTATGCATGGCTTTCTTTTGTTTTATTTAAGTACAATAAACAGCAGTGAAACCACTATCCAACAGGTGTGATAGACAAAACTATTCACCTCTCCGCTCCTCTTCTGAACCAGCCTCCCCCATCCAAGTAACCACCTGAATCTTGTATTTACCATTCTCTTGTTTTAAAAAAGCACCTACTTGAAAAATGGCTCTTCTGCTTGTCACCTACATACAGAACTGAAGCAGCTGAGGTCATGTCTAGAGTCCCTGTTTACTGTCAAATTAGCAATTGCCCTACATTCAGGATCAGCGTGTTACTGCATAGAGCCTGCAAGTGGCAGTATCAGTTTTCACCACAGCAGCAGGTCAAGCTATATTTAACATGCATCCTTTTCTCTGCTAAAGAGCTGCAGCTGTGGCTCTGTTAGTTTGTGAACAAAGGAGGACAAGTGGGAACTGAGGGACTCTAATGGAAAATTGTAATAGGATGCGGTTGGCTCAATCACAAATTAAATGAGCCTGTATTTAAAGGTCTTGGACAGTCTAGCTTCACAATACTATAATCTTAATTAAGATTTAAAACACAGCAATGACAATTTCTGCATATGTTATAAAATTCAACTATTTTATGTTTATCATGTGGTCCAAAAACTAGGACATGCACACCTTAATGCACAGAGACATTTAGAAAAGCTACAGCTTCAGGTACACAAACTGTAACATATAAGTAAAAATCTACTGATAATTTGACAGCTGGAGGACACAGCACTCGAGGCTGGACAAAGATATATCAGGTATCAAAGGAAAAAAAGAAAGAAAAGCAAGAAGCAAAATAAGTCTTGGATAATGCCTTAATTGGTTGAATAGGTATATATTATAGCCTCTCAAGGAACTACTTGAAAGAGAATACTGCTTAGTTAAAGGTCAGTTTTGTGCTCTTATTATCAGCCCAAGGAATATCCCCTGAAGAGAGAGCCACAGCACTCTGAGACAGAGAAATGTTCCTGGTACTCTTCTGTGCTTCAAAGGTTGATACAAGGGGCCAAAATCATCCCAATAAAACAGAACAAGGGCAATCATAAAGTTTAGCCTCCGGTTCCAAATAAAATAATATAAAAACCATGTGGGGAGGAGGAAAACGGTATGATGTAACATAATTATGACTCACTAAATCAACAGTACAATGGAACTAACAAAATCCCCTGCCCTCAGGTCATCCTGCACCAGGAAGACTATAGTCCTGACCTACAGTGAGCTAACCAGCATGCTCTTCTGGATACTGCACTATGAGAGGAACTTAACATCAAGGTTCAAGCACAGGGGAACATTCACATTAGTGAGGAAAGGATAAAATTGCTAGAGAAGCTTTTGACAGAGCGTGAAGAAAAACAAGAAAGAAAAGAGTGTGGGGCCAGCAGGTGGCATCGTGGTTAAGGCACTGGACTCCCATACAACCGACCATGATTTGATTTCTGGACCTGATGGCTTGCTTTCTAACTTTCCCCTTTTCTCTCTCTGGTCAAATTTAAAAATAGTAATAAATGGGGACCAGCAGTTGGTGTAATAGCTATGTTGGTGGACTACCATGTAGTCGACTGTGGGTCAAATCCTGAACCTGGTGGTTTAAACATGGCGGGCACGTGTGTGTGCCCAAGATGCTGAGAAGAGAATAGAGAAGGGACTGCGGCGTGGCCATTCCCCTCAGGGGGGTGATTTCTCACTTTCTGTCTCTCTGTCTCTCTCTGTCTTTCTGGCAAGCTCACTTGCCCTATATCAAAAACCTCTTCAATAAATAAATAAATAATAAATGAAATTAAATAAATTCTTTTTTTTTCTTGAGAGGTTTTTGCTATAGGGTGCGTGTGCTCATATGAGTGAGAGAGAGAGAGAGAGAGAGAAAGTAAGAAATCACCCCGCAGTCCCCCAGGAGGGATGGCCACACTGCAAACCGTTCTTCTTTCTCCTCTTGGGATCTTGGACACACATGCACATGCGCCCAGCCTGAGTTTAAGCTACCAGGTCCAGGACTCAAACCGCGGTCAACGACATGGGAGTCCAGTGACGTAGCCATTACGCCAACTGCTGATCCCATGAAATTAAATAAATTCTTTTTTGGGGGGGGGAAATTATTTAAAAAAAAAAAAAAAAGACAGTGTGCATGCATGCAATGTGTGAATGAGTGGAGAGAGAGGAGGGAGGGGTCTGGTCACGCCACAATCCCCTTTCCTCCAGATGTCCAGTTCATTGGTTCTTAGGCACTTGTTAATGTACCAGGTTTGTTTCATGCCAACCAGACTAGAGATTCAAAATGTGGGTGCAGTACAGAATCCATCTTCTCTTGAGCAGTGTATTACCAATGCACTATAGAGATGGCCAGAGATTTTACATTTTAAAGAATTATTTTATTTTATTTATTATTATTATTTGATTTGACCAGAGAGAGGCAGAGGTGGAAAGTGAGAAAGGAAGCCGCCAGGTCTAGGACTTGAGATCAAGGTTCCACCGATGTGAAAGAATATTATAGAAAAAGGATTAAATTTGTTCTGCATGATTCCAGAGGTATCCGAGCTCACTTAAAATTAGAAGGGCAGCTGGAACTCAATAGGCCCTGAGATGTTCCAAAGAAACTAGAGAAACACAAGAATATAATCTCATTAAGAATACCAGAAACGGGACCAGCAGTTAGCGTAATGGCTATCTTGCTGGACTCCCACGTAGTCGACCACGGCTGGAATCCCATGTAGTCGACCACAGTTCGAGTCCCGGACCCAGTGGCTTATACTCACGACAGGCGCGTGTACATGCATGCCCAAGATCCCAAAAGGAGAATGGAGAAGAAGAGATTGCGGCATGGCCATCCCCCTAGGGGGTGATTTCTCGCTTTGTCTCTCTCTGTCTCTCTGGCAAGTGCACGTGCCTTGTAGCAAAAACCTCTCCAAAAAGAAAAATCTCTCAAAAAAGAAAAGAAAATCATGCCAGGTACATTTGCTTGCATGCCCAAATTCCCAAGAGTCGACTAGAGAGATTGTGGTGTTGCCATTCCCCGAGAAGGCGATTTCTCACTTTGGTCCTCTCTTTGTTTCTCTCTGGCAAGTGCATGTACCCTTATAGAAAAAAAACAAAAACAAAAACAACAAACAAAAAACAAACAAACAAAAAAAACTTTATCCATAAAATGAGGATGCCATATTCGAGTATTTCCAGCTCTATAATTCTTAAATTTCTGAGCTGAGGCATACAGTTATCTTTGCTGTTAAATGTCACTGAATTTATTTAAAAAAGAAAAATGATACCCAGAAAGGGGACATTCAAGTGCTAAGGATCAAAGCCTATGAAATATGTGGGTTTTAAAATCTGCATTTTATGAATATACACGAAAACTTTGCAAAGCTTCAGGATTTTTTAAGCATCTAGTAATTTTACCTTCAAATGAAAATCCAAATACCATAATCAGTAAGTTGATTGGCTAAGATAAAAAATTCATTTTAGAGCTCAAGCATCAAAATTGTAGTTTGTAAAAATTATACACTCAGTTATCTGAGGTGCTCAGGAGTGGATTTTAGCTTCGTTCTTTATTGCTTAGCATAATTGAGCTTCTATCAAGTACCCTGGTGAGTGGCAATGACATAGTTAAATAGCCAGTCTATCTTCCATAGGGTTATAATTTGGGAACTTTTTTTGACTGTGCACACTACATAATTAATAGAACAAAAATGACATTGACATTGTTGGGTTTTTCTAATTTTTAAAAAATTATTTTATTTAGCTTTATTTATTTATTTAATTTGACCAGAGAGGGATAGAATGAGAGAGAGGAAAGTGAGAAAGCAAGCCACCAGGTCTGGGATTCGAACCAGGGTTTGGCCATGTGGGAGTCCGGCACCCCTAACCACCATGCCACCTGCTGGTCCTTGACATTGTTGTTTTTTTACCTGTCCTCAAAGACCTTATTTCTTCAGATCATCTGTTTGTGCAATATATTTTCACACAGTCATAAGGTGAAATAAATTAATTTTCCTAAAATCTTTCTAGAAATCCCAATTTGTTGTTCCCTTCCCCCTAGCCTTCAAATATCAATCTGTGGGAAACAAATAGGAGCAGACTGTAGCTTTGGTTTCTTTTTTTTTTGGAGAGATTTTCACTGTAGGGCGCGTGCGCTCGCCAGCCAGACAGAGAGAGACATAGAGACAGAAAGCGAGAAATCACCCCCCAGGGGGGATGGTCACGCTGCAATCCCTTCTCCTCCATTCTCCTCTCAGGATCTTGGGCACGCACGCACACGCGCCCGGCGTGAGTTTTAAGCCACCGGGTCCGGGACACGAACCGCGGTCGACTACGTGGGAGTCCAGTGACATAGCCATTACGCTAACTGCTGGTTCCCAGCTTTGGTTTCTTTTCAGAAGAAAGAAATTGTCTTCATTTGTAAGCAAAATGAGCTAAAATACCCTTAGAGACTTGCTCAATAAATCTTTTATTTTCAGTTACATCACAAACAAGTGACAATTATCATTTTTAATTTGCTATAGGGGGTGTGTGCTCCCTGGAGAGAGAGAGAAGTGAGAAAGCAGTTCTGAGGGAGCATGGCCATACTACAGTCCCTTCTCCTCCATTCCCCTCTAGGGATTTTTGGCACTCATGCACACACACCTGATGAGTTTTCCAGAGACCGGGTCTGGCACTTAAACCATGCCGTTGGCCATGTGGGATCCAGCAGCCTTATCTACCACACCACAGGTTGGCCCTGGGTGACAGATTATTACTGTTTCAAGGTGAAAAGAGCTGTGAATAGTCTAAAACTACCATAAAGAGGGACATTAAAAATACACACACACACACATAGAGAGTAATTTAATATCCTATGTACACATGGAAAAGTCTCTAATGATTTCAAATGTATTTTGCATAAAAGCAGTAGCCACCTTTCTACCTCCTGGTTTCATCATTAAGTAGCCAATGGGACTGATAATCAGCTGTGTATAAAGAGCACACAGTAAGGTGCTTGATATATCTCTCAAGTACTACCGGTGTCAGTGTAGAAGATCAGTTGTAGCTGTGAACACATGTTCATATAGTGGTATTCTGCATATACATTCCTGGAGAGTATTCCACTATTTTCTAGGAAGTAGGAAAAACCTTTAGGGGGACCAGCGAGTAACATGATGGTGAGGGTGCTGGACACTCCCACACGGCCGACCATGGTTTGAGTCCCGGGTCTGGTGGCTTGCTTTCTCACTTTCCCTCTCTCTCTCTGATCAAACTAAAATGAATGAATAAAATTAAATAAATTAAAAAACAAAACAAAACAAAACAAAAAAACCTTGAGGGAGTCAAGGTTTATTAGCAGAGTGTTGCTATTACTGGGAGGCAGCTATAATGCCTCAAGAAAGACTGGAAAAATCTGAATCTAGTCTAAGCCCTGATCTTTACTAGCAATGTGACCAAAAGAAAAAGTCCAACTCTGGGACCAGCCAGTGGTGTGATTATTGGTGGCTGGATCCCACATGGCCAGCTGTGAGGTTTGAGACCCAGACCCAGCTCTTTGAAAAACATACTGGGTACATGCATATGTGTGCACAAAAGCCTGAGAGGAGACTGGAGAAATGATTGTTGCATGGCCAATCCCCCGGAGGGGGTGCAATTTTACTTTCTCTCTCTCTTTGTCTCCCTCTTTGGGGGATGCTTTCTCACTTTCCCTCTCTCTGTCTCTCTCTGAAAAGCACACGTGTACACTAAGCTTAAAAAAAAAAAAAAGAAAAAAAGAAGTCCAACTCTGTAAATGTCACCATCCACCTAAGAGATGGAGGAAAAGCACAAACTGGATTGGACAATAAATGTGAAAATGCTATGCAAATGTTAGGTGGTGTTCCAGTTTCCACATATAAAATCTATTTACACACAAATGACCTGGCGTGTCACCATATGGCTTTGAAAATCATCATCTACTGTACCATTCACTCACCTGACCCCAGCCACAGATAAACATGGTTCCCTAGACACATCACTATGCTTCTGATCATACTATCTGACTTAACCTCTGTTCCTCATTTACTGAAAACACATACAGCACTCATCCTCTAAGACCTGGTTCAAATGTCACCTCACAGAAGCCTTTATGTATCCTTTTTATGAAACCTGGTTGTATATCTCTGTTGATCTCCTAAAATGCTTCTCTTACACTATGGCTATTACGACTCAGACCCACTGCATTGTGTCGTCAGTCTTCATGTATTGATCTGACAGGAAAGACCTAGAAGACAGGGTAACACAACTCATTTACCTCCCTTAGCCCTTGTATTTGGGATTTAAAAGTAGCTTCGCAACTAAGCAGGGAACTCAGCTTCTCCAGATCTGCAAAATGGGTATTTAATCTATGATTATTTTCCTATAGTAGATTAATAAGTAATTAGAAAGAGAACTAAAATTCTATACCTATGTTTCAGGATCTTCAGATTTTCATACCAGATAGTAGTTACAGGTAGCTTTCACTCGATTTCCTAGTTAGACAAAATTTCACTACCATATAAATGATAAAGCCCATTACAAACTCTAAAATTGTTACCTGAATATCCAATGTTGAGGAATTTTCGATTACTGAGATGACTAATATTCCTGAGTTCTCCAATATATTGATTACATAGAGCAGAAATCCACATATCAACTTGTTACATTTATATAAATAGTGCTTTTTTTTTTTTTTTAATAGTGCATTTTTAAACTCATTATGCCAACAGCTGTAGCAGTAGCAGCAAACCAGTCTCATCTTGTACCATCACCACTACCTGACTCAGCGAGCTGGTAGAGCCCCAGAGGAGTAGTTTCTTTATTTGTGTGCATCTCCTCAAGGAGAGGAACTCTATCATAATACATCCTTAGTATTCCCAGCATCTAGCCCCATGCCTTGCAAATGGATGGCATTCAGCAATGTTTATTGAAGGAATGTTTATGAATTCCATTCACTAGACACTGTGATCTCACTATATATTTTGGAAGAAAAGGTGTCCTATTCAGCAAAAGTTATGAGTGGTAAAACAGACTTTAAAACATGGATTTTTAGAGTTACGTATTAATATATATTTCTAAAAACAGTTAACTCATTTAAAAGCCCAATCATACGTCAATAAGCAACCCTGAATCTTCGGGACCAGCAATGGAGTAATGGTTATGTTGCTGGACTCCAATGTAGTCAAATGCAGTTCAAGTCTTGGACCCAGTAGTTTAAAACTCATGCCAGGCATGTGTGTGTGCATGCCCAAATTCTGGAGAGGAGAATGGAGGAGAAGAGATTGCAGTGTGGCCATCTCCCCTGGGGGATGATTGAGGGGTGATTTCTCATTTTCTGTCTCTCTGACTCTTTCTGGTGAGCATACACACCCTAAAGCAAAAATATCTCTCTCTCTCAAAAAAAAGAAAGTTCCTGAATCTTCGCTTCAAAACACAAAGATGAACTTACCATCATCTAAAGTGATGTCCTGTAGACCAATGGTGGCAAAATTCGGTTCCTGATCTTCAGGTTCAGGTTTAATAGTCACAGTTGCCCCATCAGGTGGAAACGAAGCTCGATCACACAAACTGTGACATATTAAGGATGATGGTGCAGAAAGACCTTCCTGGCCTGTACTTTGTGCTTGAGTTGAATGCTGTCCAGAATGCATTCTGGTGGCTGAAGATGGTGATGAGGCAGTTCCTGAGCTAGGAGACTGGTAAGGCATAGGCTGCAGCTGAGGAGATGGTGGTCCAGAAAGTGGTGAACTAGCTATGGGACAAGAGGTTGCTGGGGAAGCTGTGGTAGCAGACCCTGAATGTGAAGGACCAAATGTGATAGGGTGTAACTGAGAAGGCTGACCTGTGACTTGGTCAGCCACTGGAGAAGAAAGAGATCTTTGTCCTGTGTTTGAACAACGGTATCCCACTGACTGAAGGTGAGATGGGGTTTGCACAGAATGAGGTGTATGTGCTAAGAGATGTCCTGTTGAGCCTGAATTTGAAGAATGAAATTGTATGGAGGACAGTGGTTGACAGCTAAGATTTACTAAAGTAGGAAGAGTTGCTTTCTGAAACAAAACTGAATCAAATTCATGACTAGAGGCAGCATTAATAGGAAGACAAGTTGGTCCGTTGTACACAAAATTAGTTTGCATAGGCTGATAGGAAGATCCCACAGGAGGTGTCGGTGTCACTTGAAAAGGCTGGTGCACAACTGAAGAAGGTATCATATGCTGTTCTTTACTTGCACTTTCATCCCTACACTGCAACTGTGGCAGATGGGATGAGGTTACCATGGTTGCATATGTTTGCTGGATGGGACAAACCAAGCTTCTCTGTGCTGACAGTACATTGTCATGTGGGTGCCCTGAATCTGAAGAAGGCCTCTGGGTCTGGGAAGGATGAGGCACAGGCAAAGATGGAACTGAAGACAAATCAATCTCTTTGTGTTCTTGCTTCATCAAAACTAAAAAAAAAAAAAAAGTATTAAAGCAAATATCATTATCTAATACATAAGACAATTATGACAGGCCTCCATTCTAGGGTATACAACTGTAGCAATCATCCATACTATGGGTAGCAAACTCAGATACTTCAGGGAAGGCAGTTCATGTAAAATAATCTAAGTGTGGGGGCCAGCAGCCAGCAGGTGCCATAGTGGTTAAGGCACTGGAATGTGTGTGAAATGTGTGTGAAAACCACACATTTTGGACAGGCACGCACATGCACCTTGTATGATTTATCAAGCTGCCAGGTCTGGGACTTGAACCACAGTCACCCATATGGGAGTCCAGCACTTTAAACACCACGCCACCTGGGGCCCTTACATTTCTTTTAAATACTCCTTGATCCTACCATCCACAAGTCCTTGCATACATTGCTATCTTTTTTTAAGAATTTTTAAATTTAGTTTTATTTACTTATTTACTTATTTTGATTTGACCAGAGAGGGATAGAAGGAGAGCGAGGAAGTGAGAAGGAAAGTGAGAAAGCAAGCCGCCAAGTCCGGGACTTGAACTGCAGTTGTCCATGCAGGAGTCCAGCACCCTTAACCACCACACCACCTGCTGGCCCCATATGCTGCTGTCTTTTATCTGGATTGTTTTTCTCTCATTTTATCTAACAGTAACTAATAGTATAGACTATAAAGTCAGACTGCCTGGATTCATCTCACCTCTTCCAACTTTACCTAAGGACCTCAGTTCATTCATATGTAAAATCATGATAGCATTATAGAGTAACAGGAGAATGAATAGGTTATGTGTAATCTGCTTAGAAGAGCATCTGGCACACATTAAATGCTCTAAATTGTTTGCTAAATAAACAAAGCTGAGATGCATTTTAGCATATTAGGAGCCTAGATTCTGAGTGTGAGGTTTAGCTTCAAGACTGACCTACTATGAGGCCTTGGGCACATTATTTAATCACTTATTTTCCTCATCTGTGAAGCAAGGTAACCACCACCTATCTCACAGGTTTATCATTACCCATGGATTAAATAAGTTAATATGGCTAATACAGAGAGGGCTTACAAGAATACTAATAACATAGTTAATGCCAGAGAACTATAAACAATTACTATTATTTTCTGGTTATCATTCAAGAATCCTTTCTTTCTGGAAGCATTTTTCAACATGCTAACCTAGACAAGGGTCTTCTGGCATAGTTAGTAATTTATATATTTAGTGACTTACTAACTTCTATGTGTTTCACTAGACTGTAAGTTCCACATGAGAAGAGAATGAAATAGGTTTTGCCACCTAGCAGGTACCTCAAATACTTATTCAATTAATAAATGAGTGCAACAGTGAACCAAAATTTTTAGTTTTCAAAAGGTTTATATTCTATTTATAAGGGATCTGAGTTATTTTACTATCCAGTACTATAATAATGTCAAGTATAATGATTTTCAAATTTAGGAATTTAAGTAGCCTTTAGAGCCTATAAATGAAATATAACCAAGCTTTAAAAGATATGTGGGGCAAATAAATAACTGTTAATATCTAACATCATCTAGAATATAGCATTTGTTCTTTTCATTTACTATAAACTATTAGGTTGTCGAGAAAGTCATGATGGATTTTTCTGTTTTTCTATGCAAAAATGCATGATGACTTTCCCAACAACCCAATATTTAAAAGTTTTTGTGGTCTGGATCCATGGTGCAACAGTAATGCGCTACTCAAGAGAAGCCAGTTCCCACATGGTGAATGCAGTTTGAATCTCCAGCTAGGCATACCCATCAGTGCCCAGAATCCAACAGACTGGAGGACGGGAGGAAGGGGACTGCGGTGTAACCAGACTCTGTAGAGGATACATATCGCCCTCTCTCTTACTCTCATGTGTGCCTCAATGTGCTGTATTATGAATAGAGGAATATTGAGGGGGAAAAAATAAGTTTTTGCAAGTCTTAGAGAGTAGCATTCACTCTGATTTTTCTATGACTAGCACAAAAAAGATTCCTACAAAATTTGTTCTCTAAGGAACCAGATGGTGGCACACTGTTAAAACATGATGCTCTGTGAAGCAATTCCACATAAGAAGGTTCCTGGTGGGACTGGCAGGTGGTGTGGTGGTTGGGGCACTGGATTCTACATGGTCTACTGTGCTTCGAGTCCCACACCTGGTGGTTTACTTTCTCACTTTCCCTCTCTCTTTCTCTCTGGTCAAGTTAAAAAATAATTTAAAAAAATTAAATAACTAATTTTAAAAAAGAAGCTTCCTGGTTCTAATCCACAGACTTCTTTGAGTACACTGGGCACACATTTGCCAATGATCTAGGGTGGGCTGAAGGCAGGGAGTGGATCGCAATGTCAAGACCCTGTTGGGGACATACATGTACCACACCCTCTCACTTTCTTTCTCTCTCTGGCTTATGGAAGAAATAAGCTAACTCAAAAATAAATAAATATTGGGACCAGCAGTTGGCATAATGGCTATGTCGTTTGGACTCCCACGTAATCAACCGCAGTTCAAGTCTTAGACCTGGTGGCTTAAACTCACGCCAGGCACATGTGCGCCCAAGATCCCGAGAGGAGAAAGGAGGAGAAGGGACTGCAGTGTGGCCATCCCCCGTGGGGGGTGATTTCTCGCTTTCTGTCTCTGTCTCTGTCTGTCTTTCTGGCGAGTGCACACACCCTATAGCAAAAACCTCTCCAAGTAAATAAATAAATATTTATTCTCTAAGTATTTAACCTTCAACATGAATTATCACATATAATATTGATTATACTGCATTCTAGAACTAGAAAGTTACAGCTCTTAAACTATAGAAAAGAGGCAGTATAACTTACTACAAAATAACATTGTAACATTAAAGTAAAATTTTAGGTTAGGCATAAGATGGTATTTTTAATTTTATTATAAGTATCCTACTTTAAATATTCTAATACAGGATTCACTAAGTAACCTTTTATTCATAAAGTTCTATAATAAACCATCACAACAGCTCCTCATACCTGGTGTATAAGTAAAACGTTGAGACTGGCTTTTTTTCCTCTTGCCATTGCAAAGATAAAAGTGCACCTGCACTGCAGCTGTAACTGCTGGGTTATGATATGGAGGAACTTCAAGGACAATGTGAGCCTAAGGAGCACAGGAAGAAAGATTGTGTTACACTCAGAACTAAAAATGAAACGCACCTGCTAAATTCAGTGCAACTCGTAAGTATTAACTACAAAGCCTTCCCTTCATAAATAGCTATGCCTTATCAACTAGTCACATAAGTCATCTGGAGATTTACTATATGGATACTTCAATCTTGACACAGATAGGAATAACTGCTCTTTACCTACCAAGTTGAGTTTCCAGTTGCAACAGAAATAAAAAGTCTTACATACTATGTAATGAGATATTCAGTCTACAGAATATTGCATGCTACTATATATCTGAACAGAAAGTTCATTCTGATTTTTAATCATGTTTAGTATTTCCCAAGTTGCATTACAGATTTCGTAAATTTTATTTTCAAAATGTTCTAAGTTGGCAGTATATAAAAATCTAAATCCATATCAAAACAATTTTACACAAGAACAATGAAAATCCTCAGCCTCAAACTAAATTCTACCTAATTGTTCCAGATCTTTCAAAAGTACTGTGGTAAGTGGTATTCACTATCCTAGAAAAGATTCTGTTTCCATTATAAACAGGATAAAGGAACCACTTTGGTATGGAATCCTGAAAGGCCTAATAAAATAGCTGAGGAGCCAGCAGGTGGCGTAGTAGTTAAGACGCTGGATTCCCACATGCAGCTCTAGGCCCAGCCTTTATGTTGAACTGAAAATCCAAACCAGGCCCCACATGTAGACCTAGCTTACAATGCACAGCTTCTTAGAAGTGTGTGTCATTGCAGCCTCTAATTTAGTTTTCTATTACTATATAAGACTCCTCATCTATATTATAAAGCAGCATTATCCAATTTTCTTAATAAACTTTTAAAATATTTCTTAAGAATTAAGGTAAATTCTTACCCCTTGACATTTTTCCCTGATTATTTTTCCTTCTACCTCCCACTGAGGTCGTCCATCTATTGAAAGAAACAATTCACAGTTAAAAGCAACTGAAGTGAGAAAGCATACAAACAAAACTAATGCATGTAGTAGTATCACATTTATTGGAAAAGATAATCTTTGTCACTGACTTCGATTATGAAAATAAAATACATACCCATGAATAAGAAAGATTCTGGGCTGCCTAGGTTAGCAGGCCCCACAGAGTTCATTCTACCCTTCTACCCAAGTGATGTTTGAAAGCATCCCTACCAAGTGATAGCCAACTTCTGCTTGTGCACTTCAAGTGATGGGACACCACTCCCTCACCAAGTAATCCATTACATCTCTGGAAGGTAACTGCTGCTAGAAAGTTCCTCATGATAGACAAAAATCTGTCTTTCTGTGATCCAAACACTAGTCTAAGTACTATTACCTGCAACTACTAAAACAAAACAAAACAAACTTTAGTGCTTCCCTATGAGCTAATAGTTCAGACGCTTGAATATTTGCCTGTCTCTGTTCTGCTCGTGGCTGTTCTATACCTATTGTACAATATTGAGCCTTTCCGGTCACTCTTCTCTGAATGCTTTTCTCTGAACATGCTCCTCCTATATGATCATCTTCTTCCAAAAGAAACAGGCCCAGGACTGAACAGCCCAGGTGAAAAGTGACCAAGCTCAGTAGTAGGTAATTGAGGCTGTGTGAAGATGCTTTTGTTAATGACAGCCGGGCAGAAGCACCAAACTGATTCACACGGTGTGCCCAAAAGTGTCCCTCAGACTGTCACATCTCTACCACCAAGTTCCCACACTGCACACCCATGTAGCTGGGGTTGCTTCCCTCCCCTCCCCCCGAATCTTGCCATGTTAATTTATCCTGTAGGGAGACTTCATTTTACTGAATCACTTGACTTGCCAAGCTCTTTTTAGACAATGATGGTCTTGTAAAATATTTGCTAGGCTTGAGGCCAGCAGATGGCATAATGACTATGTTGCTGGACTCCTACATGGCTAATTTGAGTCCCAGACATGGTAGCTTGAAACTCACACCGGACGCATGTGCATGCATGCCCAAGATCCCAGGAGGAAAATGGAGAACAGATTGCGACGTGGCCATCCCCTTGGGAGGTTATCTCTCACTTTCCCTCTTATTGCCTCTGTCTCTGTCTTCCCTGCCATCCCCTTGGGAGGTTATCTCTCACTTTCCCTCTTATTGCCTCTGTCTCTGTCTTCCCTGCCATCCCCTTGGGAGGTTATCTCTCACTTTCCCTCTTATTGCCTCTGTCTCTGTCTTCCCTGCCCCACCCAGAGCACACATGCCCTAAGGCAAAAAACCTCTTTAAAAAAGAAAATTGCTAGGCTTTCCAGATCTGTGTCACCTGATGATTTGGTTAGCACATTTTCTGTCTCTTCATCCCAAGTGAACTATCCGCTTGGAGAAAGTCTCAACTACTACTAAAGTTTTCACTCTAGACTGGTGTACAACTATTCCAAAGCATTCACTTTGTGCCATGGGTATTCATCCAGTGACTAAAGTCTAAAAGTATTTTCACAATTCATATGACTTTTTTTTATCTGGTCTGTGAAGGTATCAGGAGAGACTTCATCAAATGCCTTCCAAGTTATGGCTGTCATTTTCCAGTCCAATAACTAGGTAACAACTACCCATACAACACAACAGACACAGGCTCTATCTACTTAGAATTACTGCTCAGTTAAGTAATCATTAGCAGGATCCCTATGTGTCAAATACTCTGGGTTACAGAGATAATTGAGACAGGATACCCTCCCTTCACCCTGTGAATGAAAAGCAAACACAAACAGTTCATTATAATAAACTGTGATGGGTACAATGACTAATAAAAGATGCACTCTGGGGATGAACCAAGAACACAGAGGACAGGATTTCTAACCTAATTTTAGAATAGGGGAATGAGACAAGGCAGGCCTCCCATCTTAAATGGAGACCTAAGTACAAAGTGGAATTCACGATGTGGGAGAAGGGTAGTGTCAGCATGAAGAGAGAGTGTGAGCAAAGACAAGATGGTAAGGGAAACAGCAGTTAGTGTAATGGCTATGTCGCTGGACTCCCACGTAGTCGACCGCGGTTCGCGTCCCGGACCCGGTGGCTTAAAACTCACGCTGGGCGCGTGTGCGTGCGTGCCCAAGATCCCGAGAGGAGAATGGAGGAGAAGGGATTGTGGCGTGGCCATCCCCCCTGGGGGGTGATTTCTTGCGTTCTGTCTCTCTGTCTCTGTCTGTCTGGCGAGCGCATGCGCCCTATAGCGAAAACCTCTCTAAAAAAAAAAAAAAATAGACAAGATGGTAAGAAAACCCATTTGCTAGGGAACTAAACGGTGGTATGTAGGTGGTATACAAAATAACAGGCGAGGTGCATGCACATACACACTATAATAAATTTTTAAAAACCTGATTTTATATTTTTAAAAATTTTGAGAAATTTTTGCAATAGGTCCCATGTGCTCGCCAGAGATAGAAAGCGAGAAATCATCTCCTTAGGGGATGGCCATACCACAACCCCTTTTCCTCTATTCTCCTCTTGGGATTTTGGGTATGCACACACATAAGCTCAGTTTGAGTTTTAAGCCATCAGGTCCGGGACTTGAACCGTGGTCAACTACATAGGAGTCCAGCGACTCAACCATTATGTTATTTGCTCATCTAAAAATATTTATACTTTATGTATCCGTTCTGTCTCTCTGTCTCTGTCTGTCTGGCGAGCGCATGCGCCCTATAGCGAAAACCTCTCTAAAAAAAAAAAAAATAGACAAGATGGTAAGAAAACCCATTTGCTAGGGAACTAAAAGCTGCTATGTAGGTGGTATACAAAATAACAGGCGAGGTGCATGCACATACACACTATAATAAATTTTTAAAAACCTGATTTTATATTTTTAAAAATTTTGAGAAATTTTTGCAATAGGTCCCATGTGCTCGCCAGAGATAGAAAGCGAGAAATCATCTCCTTAGGGGATGGCCATACCACAACCCCTTTTCCTCTATTCTCCTCTTGGGATTTTGGGTATGCACACACATAAGCTCAGTTTGAGTTTTAAGCCATCAGGTCCGGGACTTGAACCGTGGTCAACTACATAGGAGTCCAGCGACTCAACCATTATGTTATTTGCTCATCTAAAAATATTTATACTTTATGTATCAGCGGTATGTTTATGTAGCAATATCCAGCAGGTACTTTAAACTAGAAGCTTAAGAGGAAAAAAGACGTGGCCAAAAAAGAAAGATTTGGAAGCTAATTAAAGGAGAACTATAACAAAAAAGAAAAACCTTAGAAAACACCTTTATGAGCCATAGGAGGCAAGATGGGAGGTGAATGGGGGGCCCAGTCATAGTACTGTGGACTGGATGTTGCTGCTCAGCAAGAGGCCCAGAGTCAATTCCTGGCCCACCCGCCTTAAAAGCCAGACACACACCTCTTGAATCAGCTACTCCTGAGGCTGAGACAGTATTGCAAGATAGTAAGATGCTGTCTATAACACCACACAAATATGCACAAAGACAAAGACAAAGATAAAGATACACACACACAAACACACAAAGACTAACAGGAATAAAGATGCCTAAGAACTAGGTAAGTATAATCACAAGAAAGCCAAAGAAAAAAGATGTCAAGAAGGAAAATGAGGGCCAGTTCCATAGTCTTGTGGTTAAAGAAGTGGATTCTGTGTGGACAGCTATGGTTTTTTTTTTTTTTTTTTTTTTTTGAGAGGTTTTTGCTAACGGGTGTGTGCACTCGCCAGAAACACAGAGAGAGACAGAGAGATAGAAAGCGAGAAATCACCCCCCAGGGGGGATGGCCATGCCGCAATCCCTTCTCCTCCATTCTCCTCTTGGGATCTTGGGCACGCACGCACACGTGCCCGGCATGAGTTTAAGCCACCGGGTCCGGAACTCGAATCGTGGTCGACTACGTGGGAGTCCAGCGACAAAGCCATTATGCTAACTGCTGGTCCCAAAGACAGCTATGGTTTGAATCCCCACTCCAGAGGCTTGAAAGATATGTTGGGAGCATGTGCATGCATGTAAATCCAAAATCCCAACACGATGGATAAATGGAGAAGGGACTATGGTGTTATCCCATTGTAGAGTGTGTTCTCTCTCTCCTTCTCTCTCTCTCTCGAGACTGCATGCACCCTGTGGCAATTAAAAAAAGAAGAAAGGAGAATGGGTAGCTGGCTGTCAAATGGATTTATAAGAGGCTATGATGCCAACAGAGTTAGACAATGGATAAAAAATTAACAGGAATGACCAGCAGATGGCATAATGGTTATGTTACTGGACTCTCACATTGTCAACTGCAGTTTGAGTCCTGGGCCCAGAGGCTTAAACTCACATTGGGCACCTGTGTGTGCATGTGCCCAAGATCCTGAGAGGAGAATGGAGAAGGAATTGCAGAGTGGCCATCCCCTTGCGGGGCGATTTCTTACTTTCTGTCTCTGTCTTTCCAGGGAGTGCAAGCACTCTGTAGCAAAAATCTCTCTTTAAAAAATAAAAAGGGACCAAAAGATGATGAAATGGTTACGTTGCTGGATTCCCACAGAGTCAACCACGGTTTGAGTCCCGGACCTGGAGGCTTGAAAGTCACAATGGACACGTGTATGTGCATGCACCCAGGATCCTGAGAGAAGAATAGAGAAGGGACTTCTCTGAGGCCATCCCCCCTGGGGGTGATTTCTTGATTTCTCTCTCTCTGTCTCTCCAGCAAGTTCATGTGCCCTATAGCAAAAATCTCTTAAAAAAAAAAAAAGGTAAAAAAAATAGAGACCCTTACTTTTTTGGAAGGTTAGATGCTAAATGAGAGAGAAATAGACTAACAGCTTAAAGAGATTACAGAGTCAAAGGACTGTCTTTTTTTTTAAAGAGTCTTGAGGATGAGAGCATTTGAACATAATTAGTAGCAAAAGGTATTGAAATTACAATAGGCTTATGATGGGGACAATGTACAGGCTAAATTTAAGTATTTAAAGAGATAAAAGGATTAAAACAAATGAGATAAGCAGTTAAATGAAAATAAAACCTTAAGAAACCAAAATAAGTGAAAAGAAGAAAAATACAGAAGACAGTGAAACAGAAAATGAAGACACGACTGAATGAAATGAGGAAGCAAAGAACTCTGTAAAGAGCAGTTAAACCAAGAAGGGGGGCCAGCAAGTGGCATAGTGGTTAAGGCGCTGGACTTCCACATGGTTGACTGTGGTTCAAGTCCCAGATCTGGCCACTGGAAACTCAAATCAGACGTGCACCTAGAATCCCAGGAAGAAAGTAGAGGAGAAGGCAATGCAGTGTGGCCATCCTCCTCAGGGGTGATTTCTCCCTTTCTGTCTCTCTGTCTTTCTCCTTCTCTCCAGCAAGCACATGTGGCCTAATGATAAAAGGCGCCAGATCCCACTTGACTAACAATGTGGTTCGAATACCAGCCCTGGTAGCCTAAAAAGTATGCCAGGTAATTGTACATGTGTCCCCACAATCCTGATAAGATGGAGAGATAAAGGACAAGGGATTATGTGGCGTGATAACATGCCATTGGGGGATGCTTTTCCCTTTCCCTCTCTCTCCTTCTGTCTTTCTCTGCCATGTGCACACATCCTTTGGCAATTAAAAAAATCTAAAAAGGAAGGGATAAAATCAAACACTCTGAGGGTTCTTCTGTTTCTTTTTTTTTTAAAGAGTTGTTTTATTGTATTTATTTATTATTATTATTTAACTTGCTATAGTCATCAGAGAGAGACAGGAGAGAGAGACAGGAGAGAGAGAGAGGGAAAAGGGGAAAGCAAGCCACCAGGTCCAGAATTTGAACCATGGTTGTCCATATGGGGAGTCCTGCACCCTCACCACCACACCACCTGTTGGCCCCCATATTTCTTTTTTTTTTTTTTTAAATTGAGATATTGGGCCAGCATATGGAATGGAGGTTAAGGTAGCTGGATCCCACATGGCCCACTGCATGGTTCAAGTCTCAGACCTGGTGGCTTGAGACGTGTGCGTGCATGCCCAAGATCCTGAGGAGGAGAATGAAGGAGAAGGGACTGTGGCATGGCCCACCCTTTCAGGGGTAATTTTTCACTCTCTCTCTCTTTTTCTCTCTACAGCGAGCACACATGCCTTGTAGCATAAACTGAAAAACAAAACAAAAAAAGAAATATAATTAGCACACTATAAAACTTACACTTTTTTGTTTTAGAGAGAGATTTTTGCTATAGGGCTTATGTGCTTACTGGGGAGACAGAAAGCGAGAAATCACTCCCTAGTGGGGAGAGCTACACCACAATCCCTTCTATTCCATTCTCATCTTGGGATCTTGGGAATGCATGCATGCACACACGCCCAGTTTGAGTTTAAGTTGCCAGCTTCGAGACATAAACTGTGGTTGACTAGTAGGCATCCAGTGACTTGTAATCATTACACCATCTGCTGGTCCCTAAAACCGATACTTTTAGGGCTGGTCTTAAAGGCCTAGCGGTTAATAGAGCCAGATCCTAATTAGCTGACCACACAGTTCAAATTCTGGCTTCTATGGCTTAAAAAACATGTCAACCACATATGTGTGCATGCCCAAAATCCAAAATGGAGAGAGAAGAGATTGTGGCATAACCATGTCCTACTACTTTCTCTCTCTTCCTCTGTCTTTCTCTGGTAAGCTCACATGCTCTCTGGCTTATAATCCTTTTTAAAGAATGTAGCTAAAAGGTTTTTAGTATATTCACAACAATTGTATAATCATCACCACTAACCCCAGAACATTTCTATCACCCCAAAAAGAAACCCTGCACCCATTAGTAGTTATGCCCCACTGATGCCTCGCTCTAGCCCCTGGCAACCATAATCTTTCTTTCTCCATGTTTGCTTATTCTAGACATTTTATATAAATGGAACCATGCAATATGGAAACTTCTATGCTAGTTTCTTTCACTTAGCATATTTTCAAGGTTTATTCATGTGATAGCATACACCAGTACTTCTTCATATTTATAGCAGAATAATATTCTACTGTATAACTATATCACATTTTGTTCACCCATTTAACAGTTAGTGAGCATCTGTACTATTACTATTTAATACATGTTTGGTTTATAATAAAATTTAGTGTAAAAGTGATTCCTGTAGCTTTAGAAAAACTGTATTTTGTGTTTAATATTACTGAAACATCTAAATAATTTATTTCATTCTTTTGTCCCTTAGTTTGAAGTTAATCAACTCATACATTATTTACCTTGTCCTTTTTCAAGAAAAATTATTTTAGATTCTGGAAGAAAATTAGATCCAGTCACAATCATTTCATGACCTCCATTTACAGAACAACTGTTGATGCTGTACTTCTCAATATGAGGAAGTTCCTGAGCAGACCGCTGGGCTGTTTTTTTCAAAAAGTTGAGAAAACAAAGTATTAGTTTAGTATCTTTAATACATAAATGACAAACTCAAGTTTACAAAATGAAAATAATGAAAAGTAAATTTCAGAATTAATTCCTTTGGACTTTAAAAATTCAAAACAAGGATAACAATACTAACAACACCCAATAAAATAACTAAGTTTTTTAGAAAACAAAATAGATATATAAGATTTAGGTAATTTTTTTAAAGATTTATTGAATTTTATTTATTATTATTCTTCAGTTTGACCAGAGAGAGACAGAGAGAGTGCGAGGAGAGTGAGAAAGCAAGCCGCCAGGTCCAGGACTCAAACCATGGTCAGCCATGTGGGAGTCCAGCACCTAAACCACCATGCCACCCCCCCCCCACCCCAAAAATTTGGTTTTTTTTTTTTTTTTTTTTTTTTTTGAGAGATTTTCACTGTAGGGCACGTGCGCTCGCCAGACAGGCAGAGAGAGACATAGAGACAGAAAGGAGAAATCACCCCCCAGGGGGGATGGTCACGCCGCAATCCCTTCTCCTCCATTCTCCTCTCGGGATCTTGGGCACGCACGCACACGCGCCCGGCGTGAGTTTTAAGCCACCGGGTCCGGGACACGAACCACGGTCGACTACGTGGGAGTCCAGCGACATAGCCATTACGCTAACTGCTGGTTCCCAAGATTTAGGTTATTTGAAAATTATTTTTTTAGACTATGACTATAAAGAAACTTGCTAATAAAAAGAATATTAATGTCTTCAACTTTATATTAAATCCAACATAATTACCTAGTACCTTTTCACTGTTTAGCTTAAATCTTTAATATATTTCTTTAATATGACCTCCTTTTAAAATTAATATAACTATATATAATTAATATACATAATTATAAAAGCACATAATATCAAAGATTATAATAATATTACTCACAATTCAGAAAAACAAGTCTCTAAAGAACTACTATATGCTAGGGACGAAAAGTGACATGGCGGTTAAGGTGGTTTGATTCCACATGGCCAACCAAGTAGTTCAAGTTCTGGACTCGGTGGTTTGCAAAACACACCAGGTGGCGCCAGCAGGTGGTGGGGTGGTTAAGGCACTGGACTCCCACAGGCAACTATGTTTTGAGTCTTGGACCTGGCAGCTTAAAACTCATGCCAGGTACATGTGCAAGTGTATCCAAAATCTTGAGAAAAGAATGAAGGAGTAGGGACTGCGGTAGGGCATCCCCCATGAGGGGTGATTTCTTGCTTTTGTCTCTGTCTCTCTGGTGAGCACACACACCCTACAGCAAAAAAAAAAAAAAAAAAAAGGAAGAAAGAAAAGACAAGACAACACACTAGGAGTGTGTGGGCATGCATGCCCAAACTTCCCAACTCTCTAAAAAGAACTACTATAGGATAAACATCAAGTAACCTTTTTATCAAGAAAACATCTAGGGACCAGCAGTTAGCGTAATGGCTATGTCACTGGACTCCCATGTAGACAACCACGGTTCAAGTCCTGGACCCGGTGGCTTAAACTCACACCAGGCATATGTGCATGTGTGCCCAAGATCCGGAGAGGAGAATGGAGGAGAAGGGATTGCGGCGTGGCCATCCCCCCTGGGGAGTGATTCCTTGCTTTCGGTCTCTCTAGTGAGTGCAGAAAACACCTAGATCGGGCCAGCAGAAGGTATGCTGATTAAAGCAGTGGGCCCCCTCATGGTGACCACGGCTGGAGTCCCCAACCTGTGGCTAGAAAATCACACTAGGTATGTGTGCATGCATGCCCAAAAGAAATACCAGGAAGAGAATGGAAAAGAAAGGACTGTAGTGTGGCCATCCCCCATGGGAAATGATTTCTCACAACCCTCCTCCTTCTCTCTCTGGTGAGTGCACATGCTCTATGGCAAAAACTTTAAAAAAAAAAAAAAGAGGGAAGAAGAAAAAAATACCTAGATCATGGCTGCAACATCAGGCTTCTGTTTTGTACAGTTTTCTAAATAAATAAATAACTGAAACATACATGAAGTACAAATTTCAATACTGAATTTTTTTAAGGTAGTAATGTTTCTATAGTAATTATACACATTTTTGTGCCTTCTCAGGTATTTGGAACATAATCTTTTTTTTTTTTTTTTAATCTTTTGAGAGAGCACGTGTGCTCACTGGAAAGACAAAGACAGAAAGCGAGAAATCACCCTCCAGGGGGATGGCCACGCTGCAATCCCTTCTCCTCCATTCTCCTCTTGGGATCTTGGGCACGCACGCACACGTGCCCAGCGTGAGTTTAAGCCACTGGGTCCGGGACTCAAACCGCAGAAAACTACAAGAGAGTTCAGCAATATAGCCATTACGCCAACTACTAGTCCCTGTTTCTAAGTATTTTTAATGGAAACTGATCATCAAAATACTTAAAAGTGATGGCAAAAATATGGTCAACAGAGTCAGTACAGCCACACTAAAAACTGCACGTTAAAAATACTATTTTTGAAGAATATTTAATGATACAGAAAAATGTCCATGATAGTATAATAAGTAAGAGTAGCCCAAGCCCTGTGCAGTGGGAACCAGATCCCTCATGGCTGATCACAGTTCAAATCCAGGCTTCTGTGGCTTGAAAAATATACTACGTGAGCTGACTGATGCCACATGGCTAACTTTGTGGTTCAAGTCACGGACTTGTCGGCTTGAGAAACACACCAGGTACATATGTGTGAGTTCTCCAAATTTTGAGAAGAAAATGAAGGAGACGAGACTATGGTGTGACCATTTCCCAGGGGCGGGGAGGTGAGGATTGCTTTCTCTATCTCTATCTCTCTCTCTTTCTCTTTCTTCTCCTACACCCGCAAATACACATGCCAAAACTGAAAAAAATAAAATAAAATAATAAGAAAAACATTTAAAAAAAAAAAAAAAGCCATGCCTGCTGCTGTGCATGCCTTCTTCAAAGTTGTGGTGGGATGAAGAAATGGAGAAAAAAGAACTAATGCATGACTACGCTTTCTCTTACACCATACCGCCTGCTGGCCCTAGTACCATGGTCAAATTAAAAAAAAAAAAAAAAGAAAAAATAATTATATACATACATGTGTATATAATCCCAAATCAAGAAGAAAACACTAAGAGAAATAAAATTGTATAATATATTCAAGAGTCTTTAAAACAATCTGTGTTCTAGGCACTGCTCAGTTACCAATTTCACCAACAAGCAAATAACCTTAGGTGAAGACTTTAGATACTTGCGTCTTGTTTTTTCTCCAATACAAAATTAAAGCATGGAATCAGAACATTGTAAGTCTTTCAGTCATACAGCTAAACCAGTCCAAGATTCACAGTTCTCAAGGGCTTGAGTAGCTCTCAACTTTTAGGGCCTTTTTTCTTATCTTTCCTTGTAAATTGGAAGAAAAATGACATTTAGTTTCTTGGGGCCAGTCAGTGGCATGGTGGTTAGGGCGCTGGACTCTCCTATGTGACAGACTGGGGTTAGAGTCCCAAACCTGAGGGCTCACTTTCTCACCCTTCCTCCTCCTCTGGTGAATGCATGGTACCCTATAGAAAATTCAGTAATAATAACAAATAAAATTAAATAAATAATTTTTTAAAAATTCATTTTTCCCAAGGCTGGCAGGTGGTATGATGGCTAAGGTGCTGGACTCCCACATGGCCAACCATAATTCAAGTCCTGGACCTGGTGGTTTGCTTTCTTACTCTACCTTTCTCTCTGTCACTCTCTGGTCAAAATTGAAGATTAATAATAAATTAAATTAAAAATCTTAAAAAAATTCACTTCGTCCATCTATTGATGTAAATCATTTTATAGTTAACAAAACTACCCAAACCCTGTCTTACTTAGCTGAGGGGTAGCCTGCAGAGACAGGTATATTCTTTCTTTTTTTTTTTAGAGAGGTTTTTGCTATAGCGCATGTGCCCGCCAAGAGAGACACAGAGACAGAAAGCAAGAAATCCCCCCCCCCCGCCCCAGGGGGATGGCCACATTGCAATCCTTTCTCATCCATTCTCCTCTCAGAATCTTGGGCACGCACACACAAGCGCCTGGTGTGAGTTTAAGTTACTGGGTCCGGGACTTGAACCGCAGTCGACTATATGAGAGCCCAGCAACATAGTCATTACACCAACTGCTAGTCCCAAGACAGGTAGGTATCTTCTAATATCAAGACTGGCATCTTCATGAAACAAAGATGGCCAAATGACACTTAAAAGCATCAGAATCACAGCTTCATGATTTGGTCCTCAGATGCCATCCAGGATACCTTCCTCATATCCAGGTAAGAAAACTGGTCAAGAGAGCTTCTGTACAGTCACATAGCTACCTAGAGTCAACCTATAATGAGACGCTCTTTTCTAATTCTAAGATCAGTACTTTTCCTACCTAAGCATATTAGGTCATTTCCATATGAAAAAATCAAACCAGTAACAAAATTCCAAGTCTCAGTTAATACTTTTTTTTTAATTGCCAAAGGGTACATGAACTCGCCAAAGAGAGAAGGAGAGAGAAGAGGCAGGCATAGTCACAGCACTTAACTACTATTTAATGACATTTGTCCCTCAGTTTATACTTTAGATGCTCACGTTATATTATAAACAAAACACAAACTATTATAAACAAAATTTTAGAACATCATTTCAAATTCACTTACAGCACTCAACAGGAATAGAAGCTATCTGGAGAGAAAGAACTTTTCCATTGGACTGTGGGATGTGTACACGAAAAACAAGCCGTACTCGAGTATTCTTTCTGCCAATATCAGTTTCTCCTTTTCGAAGTTCTATATCTGAATTGCGGAGTTTCAAAATACCTGCACAGTCAATGCTAGGGGGAAAGATATAAACATTGTTTACTAATTGCTGATAATCAGTCATTTTAAATAACTACGTTAATATAAGAAATTTATCAGAGAAAAACTACCCAAAATCAGATCCAAAAAGAAAGATATGTATAATTACTATTTTGTGTTATTTCAAATAAGGGACTTGAAATATTTTTGTACGATAAAAGAGCAATTTTAAGTATGGTAGATTGCCTGCAACAATGGCTGTCAATAATTCCTCCCCATTCCTGTACTAGTATGCTTCTCTTCTTGCCCATATGAGATGCAGTACCTCTATCTCTTCTTGAGAGTTGGCCTATAGCTTGCTTCAACGATTAAGACTGTGGTCAAGGGGCCAGCAGGTGGCATGGTGGTTAAGGCACTGTATTCCCACATAGCCAATCAAGAGTCTTGAGTTACCATCTTAAGAAATCCAATTGACATAAGGGAGAGAAAGACTCAGACAATCCCTAAGCACTCCAATCATCCGAGACATTCTGGATGTTCAACCCTAACTGAGCTGTCACTGAACCTAGGTGCATGAATGACACCAGCCAATACTATGTGAATGGACCAGCTAAGCCTAGTCAAACCAAAGAATCAAATAAGAAAAATAATAAATTATTACTATAAGCCCCTCAATTCTGTGGCTCTTTGTTATACAGAATTTGATAACTGAAACATAAGGTAAAAAGATTCTTAATTCTATGCACAGATGAAGAAAGACTCACCTGCAAAACTGCAAATAAGTTATCAACAGCAGATTTATAATTTTATAATAATGTGTTTATTAATAAATGCAATTCAGGGGACCAGCAGGTGACATGGTGGTTAAGGTGCAGGACGCTCCCACATGGCTGACCACAATTCAAGTCCTAGACCTGGAGGCTTGCTTTCTCTCTCTCTCTTTTTGGTCAAATTAAAATAAATGAATGAATAAATCAAATTAAATAAAATAATTTTTTTTTGGAGAGGTTTTTGCTATAGGGCACGTGTATTCACCAGACAGACAGAGAGAGACAGAGAGACAAAAAGCAAGAAATCACCCCCCAGGGGGGATGGCCACGCTGCAATCCCTTCTCCTCCGTTCTCCTCTTAGGATCTTGGGCACGCACGCACACGCGTCCGGCATGAGTTTTAAGCCACTGGGTCCGGGACATGAACTGTGGTCGACTACATGGGAGTCCAGCGACATAGCCATTACGCTAATTGCTGGCCTCCAATAAATTAATTCTTTAAAAAAATTAAAAAATAAAATAAAAGCAATCCATTAGGCTAAGATTCCTGCATTACTTTATTTTTTTGGAGGTTTTTGCTATAGGGCGCATGCACTTGCCACAAAGACAGAGAAAGACAAAGAGACAGCGAGAAATCACCCCTCCCCAGGGGGATGGCCACTTCGCACCCCTTCTCCCTTCTCCTCTCAGGATCCTGGGCATATCCTGGGCATAGACACACTCGCACCCAGCATGAGTTTAAGCCACCAGGTCCAGGACTTGAACCATGGTTGACTACATGGGAGTCCAGCG
>NW_006160036.1:369324-371898 GCF_000334495.1 Tupaia belangeri chinensis | reverse complement strand
CCCTCTTTTTTTTTTTTAAGAGAGATTTTTTTTTTTGCTTGGGGCCAGCAGGTGGAGTGGTAGTTGGGGCACTGGACTCCCACATGGCCGACTGTGGTTCAAGTCCTGGAACTGGTAGATTCCTTTCTCAATTTCCCTTTTTGTCTTCTGTGTCTCTTTTAGATCAAATTAAAATAATAATCTTAAATAAAATTAAATAATTTAAAAAGAGTGAGAGAGAGAGATTTTTGTGCTATAGGGCACATGCGCTCGCCAGGTAGAGTAAGTGAAAAGTCACCCCTGGGGGTATGATCACACCATAATCCCTTCTCCTCCATTCTCCTTTTGGGATTTTGGGCATGTACACACACACCTGGTGTGAGTTTTAAGTCACTAGGTCTTGGACCTGAACCATGGTCACCCATGTGAGAATCTCATGATGTAACTGTTACATCATCTGTTGGTCCCCTAGATAATATTCTTTCTAAAACATCTTCTGATTTAAGTAAAATGGCTGCTATCTACCTTGTAGATGTCAACTGAACTCCAGTGTATACACAGTATTTCAACATCAGTTATATTCCATCTACTGTATTGTTCTTCAATGGGCAGCAAATGAAAGAGGATTATGGGGATCAGCAGATGGCATAATAGTCACCTCACAGTACTCCCACATAGTCAACCGCAGTTCAAGTCCTGCACCTGGTGGCTTAAAACTCAGGCTGGGTATATGTTCTCCTCTTCCATCTCTGTTTCATATGCTAGTAAATAAAAGCTGGAGGAGGTCGCTATGTTCAAATCTTACTGCTCTGATTTTTTTTTCTAAACTATATCCAGATGTGAGTCCCACTTTCTTGAGAATCTTTCATAGAAACTCATGAGCTAATTTTCCTGTTATTTGTTGACTTACATATTATTTTCAGAAAGGATGTAAGGCATTTTACAATACAAATAGGCCAAGGGGAAAAAAAAGTTTTTATACAGAAGGAACAGCAAATAAATATACCCCAAATCTTGGGCTATATGAATTATTATAATTACTATAATTAAGCTTAACCATGAACTTCCTGGAAACAAGGCAAAAAGTAAATATGATAGTTTTCATAGGTCACTCATTGTCCGATAGCAAAATCTACCACATCTTCAGGAAACACCAACTTTTTTCCTTTACATTGAAACAACTGTGTCTGTGTGCGTTTGTGTGTATGTAGGAGTGTGTGTGTATATGGAATAATGTATCAATCTAAGAGAAACTGTCTTTAATGGTGGTTTTTCAGATTATAAAAAGATATTTATATGGCTCTTTCTTATGCAGTTTTTCAAGTAAAGTTAAAAAGTATATAGTATGTTTCTGGTGATTTTCTATTTAACTTAATTCAAATGTAGTACTCTGAATATCCAAAGGAATGACTGGAAACACGGCCTGCAAACTGTTCTCTAGGGGTCAAGTCTCTAAGTTCTTAGAAAAAGACAGTTCAAAGTTGAATTTTAGAGTTTATTTCCCTTCCCCCCTATACCAGATGGCAGGTGAAAAAACTGCAAAGCAGGATACTAAGGAGAAGAAACCTGAACCCAAGAAGGCTGATGCCATTGGCAAGGTTAAAAAGGGTGACCACAAGGCTAAAAAGCCCAAGAAGGGGGAAGCCCCACTGCAGCTGAAACCCGTCCTAGTCCGGGGCGTTGGCAGAAACTCCTGGTCTGCCATGTATTCCAGGAAGGCCATGCACAAAACGAAATACTCGGCTACTAACTAAATCCAGGATTGAAAAGAAAAAGGAGAAGATTCCTAGGACTGTCACAAAACCAGTTGCTGAAGACAAGAATGGTGGTACCCAGGTGGTTAAACTGCACGAAATGCCTAGGTATTATCCTACTGAAGATGTGTCTTGAAAGCTGTTGAACCATGGCAAAAACCCCTTTAGTCAGCATATGAGAAAGCTCCGAGCTAGCATCACTCCTGGAACCATTCTGATCATCCTCACTAGACAGCACAGAGGCAAGAGAGTGAGTTATTTTCCTGAAGCAGCTGAGCAGTGGTTGCTACTTGTAATTGGACCGCTGGCTCTCAATCAAGTTCCACTGCGTAGAACATACCAGAAATTTGTCATTGTCACCTCCACGAAAATTGGTATTAGCAAAGTAAAAATCCCAAAGCACCTTACCGATGCTCACTTCAAGAAAAAAAACTATGAAAGCCCAGACACCAGGAAGGTGAGATCCTCGACACAGAGAAGGAGAAATACGAATTTCAGAGTAGCGCAAGGCTGATCAGAAAGCTGTGGACTCGTAAATTTTATCAAAAACTATAGCTGTTCCTCAGCTCCAAGGCTACCTGCCATCTGTGTTTGCCCTTACAAATGGAGTTTATCCTCACAAGTTGGTGTTCTAAATTTTTTGCTAAGAACCTAAATAACTGATCATGTTAAAAAAAAAAGTTGAGTTTTAAATTTCCCTTTGCAGCTACATAACTGCATGTTCATATACTTCTTTTTTTTTAAAGAATTATTTTTATTTTTAACTTTATTTATTAATTTGTTTATTTCAATTTGACCAGAGAGGGACAGAGGGAGAGAGAGAGAAAGCAAGCCGCCAGGT
>NW_006160036.1:368788-369188 GCF_000334495.1 Tupaia belangeri chinensis | reverse complement strand
TTATTTATTAATTTGTTTATCTCAATTTGACCAGAGAGGGACAGAGGGAGAGAGAGAGAAAGCAAGCCGCCAGGTCCAGGACTCAAACCGTGGTCGGCCATGTGGGAATCGAGCACCTTTAGCCACCACGCCACCCACCTGCCAGCCCCATGTTCATATACTCCTGATGGTATATGAAAAAATATTAAAGAGAAGTCGTCTACCTGAATTCTCATCCAGAGGTCGGCTACCTTATCTTACTTGAAAAATGAGTCAAATAGGATGTCCGGACACAGAATCAAAGTCTCCCTTGAGAAAGAATTTTGCGGGACCAGCAGTTAGCATAATGGCTATGTCGCTGAACTCCCATGTAGCCAACTGCGGTTCCAGTCCTGGCTCCGGTGGGTTAAACTGACACCCG
>NW_006160036.1:368031-368675 GCF_000334495.1 Tupaia belangeri chinensis | reverse complement strand
CGGGCCCTAAAGAAAAAACCTCTCCAAAAAAAAAAAAAAAAAAGAATTTTGCACAAATACCTGAAACAAGTATCGGCTGAGATTCCAGAGTTCTTTCTGTATCAAAGAACATAAGAATCTGGGACCAGCAGATGGCATAATGATTATGTCACTGAACTCCATGTAGTCAGCTGTGGTTTGAGTCCTGGACCAGGTGGCTTAAAACACGCTGGGCCCAAAATCCGGAGAGGAGAATGGAAGATAAGGAACTATGGCATGGCCATCACCCCTGGGGACTGATTTTTCGCTTTCTGTCTCTCTGTCTCTCCAGCAAGCGCACGGACCTTATAGGAAAAGCCTCTCTCAAAAAAAAAATAAAAATAAAAAAATAAAAGGTGAGATTTCTCATTAGCTGTCTGCCTTTGCCATGAAAAAACTATGCTGTAGCCTCTATGTAATGATTTACTGGGTTGAACTTTTTAGTACTGTCTCCCCATCTCCCCAGTTTTTGCCCTAGGGCAAGTGCGCTCACCAGAGAGAGAAAGACAGTGAAGGAAAGTAACAAACTATCCCCTGGGGTAATGGCCACATCTCTTCTTCATCACTCTCCTCCTGGGATGTTTTTTTTTTTTTAGAATTGTTTATTTAATTTTATTTATTATTAT
>NW_006160036.1:346277-367925 GCF_000334495.1 Tupaia belangeri chinensis | reverse complement strand
GGGATGGTCACGCCGCAATCCCTTCTCCTCCATTCTCCTCTCGGGATCTTGGGCACGCACGCACACGCGCCCGGCGTGAGTTTTAAGCCACCGGGTCCGGGACACGAACCGCGGTCGACTACGTGGGAGTCCAGCGACATAGCCATTACGCTAACTGCTGGTTCCCGCATTATTATTTATTTTTTAATTTGACCAGAGAGAAAGGGAAAGTGAGAAAGCAAGCCACCAGGTTCAGGACTAGAACTGTGGTCGGCCATGTGGAAGTCCAGCACCTTAACCACCATGACACCTGCCAGCCCCTTCTGGGATTTTGGGCACACATGCACCCAGTGTAAGTTTCAAGCAACTAAGTTTCAAGCCACCATGTTGGGGACGCAGACCATGGTTGGGTATGTGGGAGTCCAGCACCTTAACCACCAAACCACCTGCTGACCCTGAGCATTATCCATTTTAATAAAGCAGGTGAAATAAGAATTTATTTTAAAATATATTACCTTTTCTCTTTTGATAAGTAGGTAACAGGATAAGTTACTTCGTGAGACAATTCCTTTTTTTTTTTTTTGCCATAGCGTGTGTGCCAGAGAGAGACAGAGAGATGGGAAACAAGAAATCACCCCCCCAAGGGGGAAGGCCACACTACAGTCCCTTCTCCTCCACTCTTCTCTTGGAATTTTGGGCATGCATGCACAAGTGCCCATATGATTTTCAACCCACAGGGTACGGGATTCAAACTGTGGTCAGAAATGTGGGAGTTCAGTACCCTATCCTCCACACCATCTGCTCATCCTGAGACGATTTTAATTTTACTATAGTAGAATCATATCAGTTTCTATGCCCTTGGGGATATATTCAGTTTATCTAAAAAGTTATTTAACTATGTAATTAAGAGAAGAGAGTTCAAGACTAAAATCTGAGTTTTTATAGGATTGTTCTTACAGTAATTCTTACCTGGGATAGATGTTAAAGTCAGTTTTAAAAAATTATTTAGGAACCAGCAGTTGGCATATTGGCTACGTTGCTAGACTCCTATGTAGTAGACCGTGGTTCGAGTCCTGGACCTGGAGGCTTAAACTCACACCAGGCAGGTGGGCATGTGTACCCAAGATCCCGAGAGGAGAATGGAGGAGAAGAGATTGCAGTGTGGTCAACCTCCCTGGGGGGTGATTTCTAACTTTCTGTCTCTCTGTCTCTCTCTGTATTTCTGGCAAGCAAATGCGCCCTATTGCAACCCCCATCCCCCCCAAAAAACCACTTATTAATTTATTTTATCATCATTGTTTCTTTTTTTTAGAACTTTGCTATAGGGCATATGTGCTCAACAGAGAGAGACAGAGAGGGAAGGAAAATGAGAAAGCAAGCCACCAGGTCCAAGACTTGAACTGTAGTTGACCATGTGTTAGTTCAGTGCCTTAACCACCATGCCACCCGCTGGCCCATCATGCTACCTGTTAGCCAGTTAATGTCACTTTAAGAAAGGTCTGGACTGTATTGTAGTTTAAAGCAACTTCTTCAACAAAACTCAGTTTCATACACCTAGTTGTGGCAAATTAACAGTTGCCTACTTGATATTGTTCCCAGTTCATTTTTTATAACAGATCTCTATATTGTTATACATAGCAATGTATTCAGGTAAAAAACTATATTCAAGTCTTCCTTATATATACGTATGATCAATGAGATATAGAAGTGTTGGGTAAATTTCTGGGAAAAGCTCTTTAAAGAGGCCTGACTCAGGACCAGCAGTCAGAGTAATGGCTATGTGATTGAACTCCCATGTAGCAGACTGCTCATGCCAGGCATATGTGTGTGCATGGTGCGTGCCCAAGATCCTGAGAGGAGAATGGAGGAGAAGGGATTGTGGCGTGGCCATTTCCCCTGGGGGATGATTTCTCGCTTTCTATCTCTCTGTCTTTCTGGCGAGCGCACACACCCTACACCAAAAACCTCTCAAAAAAAAAAAAAAAAAAAGCCTGACTCAGGTAGAAGTTCCCTTTTATCTTTCTTCCTACTCCTCTCTCATTATTCCTTTTAGGAATATGGTTATAATGGCTAGAACTCCAGCAGCTATTTTTGATCATGAGACAATCTTGAGAATGGAAACCACATGCTAAAATAGCAGAGAAGAAAAAAACAGAAGCTAGGAGACTCAATGACTAAGGGAGCCAATGGGCTGGCCCTTAAATGTCTAACTGTATATTTCTCTTTTTTGTGATTAAAAACTAAACTTAACTGTTTCGGGAACCACCAGTTAGCGTAATGGCTATGTCGCTGGACACCCACGTAGTCGACCGCGGTTCGTGTCCCGGACCCGGTGGCTTAAAACTCACGCTGGGCGCGTGTGCGTACGTGCCCAAGATCCTGAGAGGAGAATGGAGGAGAAGGGATTGCGGCATGACCATCCCCCCTGGGGAGTGATTTCTCGTTTTCTGTCTCTATGTCTCTCTCTGTCTCTCTGGCAAGCGCACGCGCCCTACAGTGAAAATCTCTCCAAAAAAAAAAAAAACTAAACTTAACTGTTTAAGCCACTGTATTTCAGGTTTCTGTTATAGGCACCTATATACAAGCCTAACTAATCCACTTCAACAAAACTCTACTGCATTCTCATTCAGAAGTTGGCCACCCCTATTTTTTAAAAAAGAATTATTGGGGCCAGCAGGTGGCATGGTTATTAAGGACACTGGACTCTCACATGGCTGACCATGGTTCAAGTCCTGGACCTGGTGGCTTGCTTTCTCACTTTCCTTCTCTCTCTCTTTCTCTCTCATGCTCTGTCCCTCTCTGGTCAAACTAAAACACACAAATAAACAAATAAGTTTTTTAAAAAAGAATTATTCATTTATTTAATTACATTTGCTATCATTATTTTTTTAATCTGACCAGAAAGAAAGAAAAAGGCAAAGTGAGAAAGCAAGCCACTAGGTCCAGGACTTAAACCACGATCAGCCATATGAGAACCCAGAGCTCTTAACCACCATGCTACCTGCTGCCCCATGGCCACCTCATTTTATTTGGAAATTTATCATATGGGATGGCTGGAGGTAAAAATCACGTTTTTCTTAAGGAAGCTTAATAATCACAATTATACTATGATTATTTATTTATTGTTTATTCTACTGACTATAAAATACTTGACAAGTCCACATATTGTTACTGCTATCACATAGGATGATACTTAGCTGACACTTGATTTGGTCCATAAATATCTGATGAATTCAGTTTTCTTTCTCAATATATGCTACCACTCTTAGCAAATGCACACATACAATTATTTATATAATGTCATTCAGTAATTTGGAACAGTGAGTATCTTAGTTTTACACTAAAAATGAAACACACATGTTTTTGTTCCTGAGAGTTATTTTAGGAAAAGAAAGAATTGCTCATTTTGTTTTAAGATACCTGGCTGGGAACCAGCAGTTAGCGTAACGGTTATGTCGCTGGACTCCCACATAGTCGACCGCGGTTCGCGTCCCGGACCCGGTGGCTTAAAACTCACGCTGGGCACGTGTGCGTGCGTGCCCAAGATCCCGAGAGGAGAATGGAGGAGAAGGGATTGTGGTGTGACCATCCCCCCTGGGGGGTGATTTCTCGCTTTCTGTCTCTATGTCTCTCTCTGTCTATCTGGAGAGCACACGCGCCCTATAGCAAAAAAAAAAAAAAAAAGAAGATACCTGGCTGACATATTGTTTTCAGGAAGTAGTGGAATTTCCAGAACTTTTGTGCTGGCAATTATTATCTCTTGACTTGCAGTAGCAACTGTCTTCCCAGTGATTCGATGCACCTGGTAAAATGCATGAGGTCGTAAATATCGATCATCTGCTGTTCCAATAAACATCTGCAGATTTATTGGCTTTTCATTAAAGCCCAGGAGCTAATTAAAAAAAAAACAAACACAAAAAAACACAACTCATTATTCATGCATTTTACAATAACCTTAGTAAATCTACTATATCTGTATCATATATATACTATACACATGTAAAATGTTATTTCAAAAGATAACAAAAAAAGGAATCAATGTAAGTCCTCATTTCTCAAGTGGTTTAAGAAGTTTAAAGCACTGGAATATGTTACCCAAAGGAATGTGGGCCTTCTTTTTTTTTTTTTTTTTTTTAATAAAAATAAGGATTAACACAAATTTTACAAAACCTTCTGACTCTGTGTGGAGAACACAAAAGAAATGTAGATTCTAAACTCTGGGCAATGCAAATCAATCACCAAACCAGACCTATAGGTTTGGGTATGTGGAAAGGCCCTCTCACCAGCTCTTAAAAATCAGAGGCACTAGGAACCAGCAGTTAGCATAATGGCTATGTCGCTGGATTCCCATGTAGTTGACCGCGGTTCGCGTCCTGGACCCAGTGGCTTAAAACTCACGCCGGGTGCATGTGTGTGTGTGCCCAAGATCCCGAGAGGAGAATGGAGGAGAAGGGATTGCAGCATGACCATCCCCTTGGGGGGGGGGTGATTTCTCACATTCTGTCTCTATGTCTCTCTCTGACTGTCTGGCGAGCACACACGCCCTATAGCGAAAACCTCTCAAAAAAAAAAAAAAATCAGAGGCACTTTGCTTTAGTACAAAGTTTGAACAACTATTCCATATGTTACCAAATTAGAATTTCAACTGACTGAATAAGCTGGGCTACTTGACTTTCCTTGGTATCTCCCACCCCTTTCTTTTTTCAGGCAGAATGACTATGCAGCAACCCCTTCTCCATTCTCCTCTCAGGATTCTGGGCATGCATACATATGTGCCCAACATGTGTTTCAAGCTGCCGGGTTCAGAACTTCAACCTCATAGTCAGCCATGTGGTATCTAGTTTCCTTAACTATCATACCACCTGGCTGGCCCAGTACCCTTCACTATTGCTAAAGTTAAGACGACTACAGGAGATCTACATGAAGAAGTGGGAACTATGAGAAGCTAAAACAACACCACCAAAAAAGGAGGCAATGAAGAGAAATAGGGACCTGACATACAGTCATGCATCACTTAAGACAGTTTCAGTCAACAACAGATCGCATATACAATGGTGGTCTTAAAGATTCCAACAGGCTATACCAACTCAGTGTAAGTACACAAAACGATGTTCACATAATGAAAAAACCACCTAAGGATGCATTTCACAGAAAGTATCCCTGTCTTAAGCAACATGTGGCCATACACAAATAGCAGTTAGGGAGAATCTGATGGCTGAGTAGCATCTCTGTGATCCATTTTCATGCAGATAACAACTACTGAACATACACTACACAAAAAAAATGTAAAGAATGACTTGAACACACAGGGAGCAACCAAAAATAAGCAGGTAGTAAGTTGATACATTTTAAAATGGGTGTAACAGGGGCCAGGAGGTGGCATTGTGATTAAGGTGCTAGACTCCCATGTGGCTGACCGTGATTAGAGTCCTGGACCCTGCAGCTTGAAAGTCATGCCACGTGTGGTTCAAGTCCTGGACCTGGTGGCTTGCTTTCTCGCTTTCCCTTTCTCTCTCTCCCTGACTCTGTTTGGTCAAATTACAAAAATAATAATAATAACAAATGGAATTAAATAATTATTTAAAAAGAAAAATCATGAAGGGGCCAGTTGATGGCATGGTGGTTAAGGTGCTAGACTCCCACATGGCTGACAGCTGTTCAAGTCCCAGATCCACTGGCTTGAAAATCATGCTGGGTGTATACGTGTGCATGTACAAAATCCTAAGGGGAGAATTAAGGAGAGGGGATTGTGGATTGTTGCATGGCCATCCCACCTGGGGAGTGATTTCTCATTTTCCATCTCCCTGTTTCTCTGTCTCTCTCTAGCAAGTGCACATGCCCTAATGCAAGAATCCAAAAAACAAACAAACAAAAAAAAAAACGGGGGGGGGGGGGGGAGATGATGAATGAATTTCAAAATATTTTTGTACTAAAATAAAATTAACTCTCCACTTGTTCATGAACTTTTTGAAAACCCCTCTCATATGTAAGGGTTTGTTTCTAGGCTTTCGATTCCAGACCACTAGTCTATCTATGCCAGCATCATACTAGAAGATTTCAAAAACAGGAAGTGAAGAGTCCTCCAACTTTATTCTTCCTTTTCAGAACTGTTTTGACTGTTTAGGACCCCATGTGACTCCATGTGAATTTGAGGAGTCACATGAAGTCACATTTTCTCTTTCTATGGGGAAAAAAAAACCTTGTTAGAGTGAGCTGTATTAACATGTGCCAGTTAATACTGCTTACTTGACAGCCTAAGGTCACATGGGAGGCTGGGATCAATTTCCAGTTCACCCAAAAAGTTAAGCATAGGGCACATGCCTGTAGTTTCAGCTATTTGGGAGTCTGAGGCTGGAGGATCTCAACACAGCAAGACTCTAGGGATGGGAGGGAAGGGGTATATATGAGATTTTTTTGTCCCCTAGGTTTTTCCCACAGAGCACATGCTCTCACCAGAGATAAGAGAAAGGGAAAGTGGAAAAGTACCCCTGGAAGGATGGCTATGCCAAAATCCCTTCTCCTTCATTCTCCTCTCAGCATTTTGGGCACTCACACACGTGCCCAGCATGATTTTCAAGCTGCCAGGTTCAGAACTCAAACCCAGGTTGGCCTTGTGGGAACCCAATACCTTACCTCCCAAACCAACTTCTGGCCTCTGGATGTGATGAGAATTTTGATAGGGATTACATCGAATCTATAGATCTCTTAAGGAAGTACTGATGTCTTAATATTAAATCTTTCTATTCATGAACACAGTATTTTTTCCCACTTATCCAAATGATCTTTAATTTCTTCTAATATGTAACTTCTACATCTCCTTGGTTAGATTTATTCCTAAGTACTGAATTTTTTTAGATGCTACTATACATAAAATTGTTCTTTCTTTCTTTTTGTCAGAGGATATGTGTGCTTATGAGAGGTGGGGGAGAGGGAAAGGATGGGAGGGAGAGGCATCTCCCAGTGTGATGGGGTCATAACATAATCCTTTCTCCATCTCTCCATTCCATAAGGATTTGGGGCATATACACACCCGTGTACCTGAAGTGTTTTTTCAAGCTGCGAGAGTCAAGATTTAAACCATGTACAGCCATGGAGGATTTGGATCCCAACACATAGGGCTAAATCTGTTGTATAATGAGGCCAGCCTGTTATATGATGTTTAAAATTAGTATGTGTAGTTGATTATATTACCTTCAAATTTCCATTTCAAGTTAACAGTGTAGCATTGAAAAGTATCTGTTGTAGTTTTTTTTTTTTTTATCCCCCCCCCCATCTCCCGACCCCGCCAGGAGGGCCTATGTACAGAGAGAGAAAGTACTCCCCAATGGGATGTGGTCACACTGCAATCCTCCTCCTCCATTTCTCCATCTTGTAAAAATTTTGGGCATATGTGCCCACGGCATTTTTCAAAGCTATCAGGTCTGGGATTTGAACCACATGGTCTGGCTCCCTTAACCACTAGGCCATGCGGCTGGCCCTTGTTTAAGTTGTTTTTAAAGGGTAGAGCTGTACTGACAAAAGTTGAGAACCACTAGTCTAGAAGATCAGCAACTAAAGAGGCATAATACTTAAAGATACAGCCACCAAAGTTTATGACAATTTTATTTTTAGAATTATTTTATTTTTATTTATTTATTTATTTAATTTGACCAAAGGGGAAGAGAGTTAAATATATTACCCTTTTTTTTTTGGAGAGATTTTCGCTATAGGGTGCGTGCGCTCACCAGACAGACAGAGAGAGACAGAGAGACAGAAAGCAAGAAATCACTCCCCAGGGGGGATGGTCACACCGCAATCCCTTCTCCTCCATTCTCCTCTCGGGGTCTTGGGCATGCACGCACATGCGCCCGGCATGAGTTTTAAGTCACCGGGTCCGGGACGCGAACCGCGGTTGACTACGTGGGAGTCCATCGACATAGCCATTTCACTAACTGCTGGTTCCCAATATATTATCTTTTGATTAACTACCATGAAAGATAAAACGATGGCTCTTAATAATAAATACACTTCTTCTTCCCCATACTTGTAGTAAAGCTGTATTAACTTTTTAAGTTAAATCAACATTTAGGGTCAGTCCCATAGCTCAGTGGTTAAGGGAGCTGGATCCCACAAAGCTGACCATGATTTGAATACTGACACTGGCTGTACAAAAAGCATGCCACGTACATGTGTGTGCATGCCCAAAATCCTGTTGGGATGGAGAAATGGAGGAGAAGGGATTGTGGTGTGATCATGCGCCACTACGAGAATACTGTCTGTCTGTCTGTGTCTCTGTCTCTCTGGCAAGTGCACGTGCCCTCTGGTAATTGAAAGAAATTATAGTCACTAAAGTAACAGGTCAAAATGAAATAGCTAAATCTAAAATAGAAAATACAAATTAAAAATTTTATTGCTACCTACTACGTTATCCAAGTATCACATAACATGTTGGTAAGCACTACATTACCAAAAGATCCTAGTCATATTAGATGAGTCACATTTATACTAGCTTGGCAAAGACATAACCACCTGTCCTTTATACTTCAGTAAAGTAAACTTGTGTTGAAGGAAGGTAATCATACATATAAGATTGCAAAGAAAATATATTTCATAACATATGTTCCAAGTACATATACCATAGCATTAGAAAAATAGGCTACCCCTTTGTATCTCAGGAACTATAAAGAAGATCAAATAAACTATTTAGACTACATTCCTATCTCATTTCCAAAGAAGCATTTACACATTATAGGCAGTGAACAAATTATCACTACTGTTAACAGTACTCCCTAAAAACCTCAATATAGTATTAGTGTATTTCTCTTCAGGTCATCCCTTACTTTATAGAAGAAAGTTAGCCAAGTTGTTTATTATGTTTCTGTATCGTTTCCATAGCAAAGGTCTGCGCCTGCTTAATTTAACTAAAGCTGGAGTGTTAAAGCCTGAATGAAGGTCACCACAGGACAGACTACAGCAACTTGAATAAGAGCAGTTCTAGTATCAGTTCTGGTAAATTATTTGGGGGGAGGGAATCTGAATATAGCTAGAAACCTGACAACACACTATAGAAATAATAAAAATACAAAATTTAATTTCCTTAATATAAATTACTAAAAATTGAAAAAGTCTACAAATGAAATAATACTATAAACCTAATTTTTCACATTTTAGTAACATTTATGATAAGACTCAAAATATTTATGCCTCAATAAAACTCAACTGTATAATACATAAGTCTTATTAAAAAAGACTTTTATTCTTAAATAATGAGACCTGGAAGAAGTTACAAAAATAGTACACATATTACTAGTCCCATGTATCCTGCACCTCGCTTCCCACAATTGTTAATAGAATACACAGCTACAATATTGGGCTGAAGTATAATAACAAAACCAGAAAATTGACATTGGTACAATAATGTCAACTAGACCATAGATCTTACTCAGTTTTTACTATTTTCAGATACATTCATTTGAAAGAAAGAAAAAGTCTGTATACAATTTTATTCCAGGTACAGACTGAATTAACTACTACCAGAGTCAAGATACAAAACTATGCCATCACCACAAAGGAACTCTCATGTGCTACCACTTTATGTTTGCCCCCTCAACCAGTCCCTGTTCCCTGGCAACTGTTAATCTATTATCTAACTCTATCGTTTTGTCATTTTGAAAGTGTTATATAAATGGAATAATACGGTATGTAATCCTTGGAGACTGACTTTTCTTCATTCAACATAATTCCATGGAGAACCATCCAAGTTGCTGCATGTATCAACAGTTAGTTCCTTTTTATTGCTGAGGGGTAGTACATTATAAGGATATACCAACATTTAACTATTTATCCACTTGAGTTGTTTTAAATATGGAGCAATTAAAAATAAAGTTGCAGGGATCAGTAGATGGCATACAGGTGAAGACGCTGGATTCCCACATGGCCAACCACAATTGAAGTTCCAGATCTGGCAGTTTGAAAATCATGCCAGGGGTGTGTGTGTACACACACACACACACACACACCTGCCTAAAATCCCAGAAGAGGAATAGAGGAGAAGGGACTGCAGTGTGGCCATCCCCTCTGTGAAGTGATTTCTCACTGTCTCTGTCGGTCTCTGGCAAACACATAGGACCAACTGAAAAAAAAAAAACAAAAACTCTAAAAAAAAAGTTACATGAGACCAGCAGATGGCGGGCAGTTTAGGTGCTGGATCCCATGTGGCCAACTGCCAAAGAAGGGACTGCAATGTTACCATTCCCCTCGAGGGCTGATTTCTCACCCCACACACCCCAGACCAGCATGCATACAAGCTTTACAGCAAAATCAAAAACAAAAAATAACACAAAAAGTTGTGGGCCAGCTAAGTGGCACAATAGTTAAAGCAACTGGGTCTCACATAGCCAACTATGTGGTTTGAGTCATGGACCTGGCGGATTGAAAAACATGAGAGATACATGTGTGAGCATGCTCAAAATCCCTGGAGGAGAATGTATTATGGTATGTTCATTCCCACTGTAGGGTGCTTTCTCACATTCATTCTTTCTCTCTCTCCAGCGAGTGCACACATGCTCTATAGCAAAAGATTAAAACCAAACAATAAGTTGTTATGTTCATTAGTATATAGGTTACTGTGTACGTGTATATTTTTACTTTTCTGTGATAATCGCCCATGTAACATTGAGTTCTGCGGGAAGCCTAAGTTTCTTTTTTGGAGAGATCTGTTTGCTATAGGGCACGTGTGCTCGCCAGAAACACAGAGAGAGACAGAGAGACAGAAAGCAAGAAATCACCCCCCGGGGGGATGGCCACACCACAATCCCTTCTCCTCCATTCTCCTTTCGGGATCTTGGGCACGCACCCAAAGTGAGTTTAAGCCACTGGGTCCAGGCCTCAAACCCCGGTCAACTACATGGGAGTCCAGCAACATCGCCATTACGCTAACTGTTGGTCCTGTAAACTTCATTTTATAAGAACCTGACAAACTATATTCCAGAGTGGCTACATCATTTTACATTCTCATTAACAGTTTATGAACCATCCAATTTCAATAATTCCTTGCCAGCATTTAGTGTTTTTCACTAGTTTTCACTTTAGCTATTCTAATAGGTATGTAATAGTGCCTTATTGTGGTTTGAATTTGCATTTCCATAGTGGCTACTGATGCTAGTGACTACTAAGCTTTAAAGTTTTTTTTTTTCTTTTTCTGAACAAGTTTATTGAGTCATAATTCTTTAAAAAAAAAAAAAATTCCGGGACCAGCAAGTGGCATAGTAGTTGAGGCACTGGATTCCCACATGGCCAACCATGGTTCAAGTCCTGGACCTGGCGGTTTGCTTTCTCATTCTCCCTTTCTCTCTGTCTGTCTCTCTCTGGTCAAAATCGAAGAATAATGATAATAATAAAATTACAAATAAATAAATCTTTTAAAAAATAATAATGTATAAAATTAAATGTTAAAAAAAAATTCCATTAACACCTTTCAGTTGTACAGTTCAGTGTTTTTAGTATATTCACAGAGTTGTGTAACCATCACCACCATCTATTTTGCAATATATTTGTCATCTCCAAAAAGAAAACTTACACCTATTGCCGGTTACTCCTCACTTCTCCTCAACCTGTTCTCAGATGTAGACAAAAGTTAATCTACTTTCCATACCTATGGATTCCCTATTCAGGATAGTTCATATAAATAGAATCATATAATAAACGAAACCATATAATATGTGGTCTTTTGTGACTGCTTTAAAATGTTGTTAATACTAGGGCCAGCAGGTAGTGGGTGATTAAGAGTGCTGGATTCCCACAGGGCCAACGGCAGTTCAAATACTGGTGGCTTTCTTTTTCACTTTCCCTTTCTCACTCTTGCTCACTCTGTCCCTCTCTGGACAAATTTAAATAAATAAATAAAGTTAAATAAAATAATTCTTAAAAAAAATGTTAACACAACAGAAAAACTGAATTTTTATCTTTAGTTATTTTAAACAACCACATGTGGCCAGTGGTTACTGAATTGGACAGTGCAGCTCTAACCATTTTCCTCTACTTAGCACTTTTCCCTCCTTAGTATGTATCTTTGCCTTGGATAATGTTTGCTTATTAACTACCTAGAAACTTTCCTCAAACAAGCAGTTCCTGATATAACACTCTCATCTGGGTTTCAGGTTCCTATTTTCTCTAGTAGAGATCTGAATTTCCTCCATTAACCTTTTTTTTTTTAATAGTTTTTTTTTGCTATAGGGTGTTTGTGCTCATCAGAGACACAGCGAGAGAAAAAGTGAGAAATTACTCCTCCAGTGGGAATGGCCATGCTGCAATCCTTTCTCCTCCATTCTCCTGGGATTTTGGACACGTGCACACATAATGCCTAGCATGAGTTTCAAGGTGCCAGGTCTAGGACTTGAACCGCAGTTGACTACATGGGAGTCCAGCAATGTAATCATTGCACCATCTGCTTTTATCATACTTTATTGTTAAACTTTCATCATACTTTATTGTTACTGTCTCATTTGCACATCTAACTAGACTATACTTTATGTGCCTCCTGCCTAAGGTTTTTTTTCTTCTTTCCCAGGGACGGTTAGGAGCTGTGCATGAAAGTGGCATCACAAGACACACAGATTTAAACCCTCAGTGACAATTTTAAAGAATGTGAAATGAACTTTTTTTCTGGTCCTAAGTCACTGAAAATTGGGGATTATTAGTTACATTAGTTAGCCTACCATAATTAATACAAGGGAGGAGAGCTTGAAATACAATAATGGTAAACAAGGCCTAAGATTTTAGCAAAGACTTGAGGAGTTGTGAAATACTTGATTGACTTCAAGTTAAAAATGAGGCTGTTTAGGGGCCGGCAGGTGGTGTGGTGGTTAAAGGTGCTGGATTCCCACAAGGCTGGCCGCGATTCAAGTCCTGGACCTGGTGGCTTACTTTCTCATTTTCCCTTTCTCTCGCTTGCTATCTGGTCAAATTAAAAAATAAAAATAACAAATGGAGTTAAATAAATAAATCTTTTTAAAAGCGAGACTGTTTAAAAATGTTTAGAGAATTAAATGAGATAATATAAAAGTACTTTATAAAATGACACTATTATCAGATACTGAAGAGGCTGAGGTTAGAGGTTCACTTTTTTTTTAAGTTCTTGTTATAGGGTGTGTGTGCTCATGAGAGAGACAGAAACTGAGAAATCACCCTGTGGGAGAGGGAGAGGGGAAAATGGCCATGAACAATTCCCTCTCCTCCATGCCCCCCTTGGGCTTTTGGGCATGCACATACATGCACCTGGTGTGATGCTCAAGCAACAGGGTCTGGAACTTGAACCACTCAGTTGGCTATGTGGGATCCCGCTATGCCACCAGCTGGCCCAGAGCATCCCAATTATGAGGCCATATTGAGCAAAAGAGCAAGACCCTAATTTTAAAAAAATACATAAAAATAAAATTTTTAATTAAAATTTAAAATGGAAAGCATGATGAAATTATAACTACAGTGTCACAGTTCTGAGTAAGAGTCAAGTGGCGGTCATCTCAAAAGAAAAAGGAAAGATTATTAAGAAAAAGAGTGCTTGGGGTCTGAAGCAAGGAGATGTGATTTATTTATATGAGAGGGATGGAGGGAGTAAGATCATGAAATGGCAGGTACTTTGATGAGCTTACTTGCCACTGTAACCTTACAGGCTCATCTATGGGTGTCCGCTGCCAGTAATGCAGGGGTCTGGCCAGAGGGAAAGGTTGTTATAAGCATTTCCTTTATTTTGGAGTGGGGGGAATTATCTAAAGGTCATACAGGGTCATCTAACATACAGTGTAAGAGGTAACAAGGAACAATGTAAAGAAGAACAGCAGATTCAAAAGACCTGGGTTTAAGATATCTCTGGTCATCTGTAAAAATGTGATTGCTTGCCCTTTTCAAAGAACTTTTATTAAAATTACAAGTAAACTCTAAGAAAACAATTTGTAAACTATAAAAAGTCCCATGGTAGATAAGAAGGCAAACTGGTGTGTGGCGTGTGGGTGGTGGGGGGGGGGCAGTGGTAAAGCGCCGCTTAAGTCCTAGACCTGGCGGCTTGCTTTCTGACTTTCTCTGATCCGATTTAAAAATAATAGTATTAAATAAAAAATAGTTATTTAAAAAAAATAAAAAGCCTTATAGTGACTAGCAGATGGTGTGGTGGTTGAAGCATTGGATTCCCATATGGCCAACTGTAGTTGGGGCTCTGGACCTGGTGGTTTGCTTTCTCATTTTCTCTCTCTCTCCCTGTGTCTCTCTCTGGTGAATGCACAGGCTCTATAGCAAATTAAAAATAGTAAAATTAAATAAACAATGCTTTGAAACAAGCACTACAAAAAAGACAATTTTTATAATTAACAGCAGCACAAACCCAAAAAATGCAACTGAATTGTGCAATTTAAGTAGCACATTGTCTTCTGGCATATTTTGGAAAAATGTTCATAATAAAACAAATTCTTTTTTAAAAAAAGAATTATTTTATTTAACTTTATTTATTATTGTTTTAATTTGACCAGAGAGAGACAGGCAAAATGAGAACGACACATGGAGAGGGAAAGTGAAATCATCAGGTCCAGGACTTGAAAAGGGTGGGCCATGTGGGAGTCCAGCACCCCTAACCACCACACTACCTGCCGGTCCCAACAAATTCTTTTAAAGTATTTCTTTCAAAAACCTAAACTGTTTTAAAACATACAGAGAATCTATGTTATTGTTAAATAACATATCATTAGTTCTATAAATATTTAAATTATTTAAAACGAAATTCAGAAAGACAAGTCTCTATCCTAGTGACAAAAATGTATTATTTTTCACCAGTGAATTCCAACAAAACTTATTGTTGATAATTAAATACACAATTCTTTTATATTTGCGTAAGTATAAAAAGTAAAATAATCTGATTAAATACTCATTAAAAGCTATGTTAAATTTATTAAAGCTTAGTTTCTCAACAGCAAGTACACAATTCAGTTTTGGTTTAGATTAAATTACATTTTTGGGTTGTTGGGAAACCTAGTATTTCTCTCTTGGGCTGTGCATTTTGAAGGCACTAAATGGAGAGATTTCCCTTCCCCAATATGAAGACATTATGTATAAAGGACAATGGGATATTTAAAAAAAACAACACCCAAAATCACTAGGAACTTGGAAGGAGATTCTTTTTTTTTTCCCCCAGAGATTTTTGCCACAGAGTGTGGGCACTCACCAGAGAGACAAAGAGATAGAAAATGAGAAGTCACTCTGGAAGAGGGAGATGGCCATGCTGCAATCTCTTCTTCTCCATTCTCCTCTCAGGATTTTGGGCATACACACACATGTGCCTGGTTTGAATTTCAAGCTGCTGGGTCCAGGACTCAAACGGCCATCGGCCATGTGGGTGTTCAGCATCTTAAAAACTATTCTACCTGCTGGCCCCAGAAGGAGATTCTTAACAATGCTGCATAACTCTATACCACCTAAACATAAATTATTAAAAAAAATTAGACAATATATATTACTCATCTATCAGTCCAAAATAATAATTAAAGAACATTCAGTCTCAGGACCAGAGATGATATAATGGCTATGTTACTGGACTCCCACATAGTCTACTGTGGTTCAAGTCCCAGACCCAGCGACTTAAAACTCACACCACGGGGACCAGCAGGTGGCATAATGGTTACGTCGCTAGATTTCCACTTAGTTGACCACAGTTCAAGTCCCGGACTGGGCGGCTTAAACTCATGCCGGGCATTTGTGCATGTGTGCCCAAGATCCCAAGAGGAGAATGGAAGAGAAGGGACTGCAGTGTGGATATCTCCCCTGGGTGGAGGGTGATTTCTTACTTTCTGTCTGTCCCTCCCTCTCTCTCTTTCTGATGAGAACACACACCCTACAGTAAAAATCTCTCTTAAAAAACAAAAACAAAAACAAAAAACTCATACCACAGGAGCTAGCTGGTGGTGTGTTGGTTCAAGTGCTGAACACTCCCACATGACCAACCACAAGTTCAAGTCCTGGACCTCATGGCTTACTTTCTCACTTTCCCTCTCTTTCTGTTTCTGTCTCTCTGTGGTCAAATTAAAATAAATAAATAAATAAATCTTTTAAAAAATAAATAAATAAAACTCACACCAGGTACTTGTGCGTGCATACCAAAATTTTTGAGAGGAGACTAGAGAAGGGATTGCAGTGTGACCATCACCCAGGGGTTGATTTCTCACTTTCTATGTCTCTGTCTCTTTCTGTCTTTCTGGCGAGCATATGTACTCTATAGAAAAAACCTCTCTTAAGAAAAAAAGGAACATTCAGTCTCTATTTTACACTTTCCATCTATGAAGTCACCCTGTTACAGAAAACACAAGGAAAAAATTAAGACACTACCTGCATGCTTCTTTTACTACACCCTTAAAATTGAGAACAAATCCTTAAGAAAAAGTATTCGGTAACACTCAACACCGATTCAAGAACTAAAGCCACAAAAAACAAAAATAAGTGGGCCAGTAGGTGGTATGGAAATTAAAGGCAGCTGGATCCGACATAGCCAGCTGTGTAGTTCAAGTCCTGGACCCAGTAGCTTGAAAGACATGCTGGGCATGTGTGCATGTGTGTTCAAAATGAGAGAATAATGAAGAAAAAAGGATTATGATATAGCCAACCCAACGGGGGGCAAGGGGATGATTTCTCTCTCTCTCTGTGTGTGTGTGTGTGTGTGTGTGTGTGTGTGTCTTTTAAGCATGGCTGACTTCGGCTAGGGTCCAAGACCCGGGGGCTTGAAATTCACCCTTGCCACCTGTGTGCCCAAAATTCCAAGAAGAGAACGGAGAAGGGACTGCAGTGTAGCCATCTCCCCTGGAGGATTTCCCCTCTTCGCTTTCTGTGTGTTTGTCTCTTCAGCAAGCACACAAACCCTACAGCAAATACCTCCCTCTTAAAAAAACAAACAAAAAACCACATGTCAGGCACCTGTGCATATATACTCAAAATCCACAGAGGATGACAAAATGGAGAAGGGATTCTGGCATGATCATACCCCCTTTAGGAGGAGTGCTTTCTTTTTCTTTTTCTGTTTCTGTTTCTCAAAAGCAAGCACATGAACCTTCTGAAGTATGAAAAAAAAAAAAAAAAAAGCATCTGACATTCTGCTCCAGTACATTTGGCAAAGACAGAAAAGGTCAAGAGGGCACTGGACTATACTAGGGAACAAGCAATGCTCATGAAAATATGATACATATGAGAATACTAGGAATGGGCCATTACACCTGATATTGTCCACTTTCTTGGGCCAAACCTAACAAGGACTATCCTAACTTAATACCTAATTCTCGGGCTACAGATGAAGACTCTCAAACAAGAACAAAAATGGCATGGTAATCAGGCAATCTTAATACAGATTTTTTGTTTTTATTTTATTCAAAAAAAGAACTTATACAAAATATATTTGAAGAACATTAAAAAAAAACCTCTCCCTCAACAACAAAAAGCACAAATACAAAAAAAGGGACTAGAAATCAGACTGCTTCTCTGCGTTTCACACTAAAAACCTTAAAAATACAATTCAAGAAAAACCAAGAGGTCAAATATGATAAAATACCAAATAAGTGAAAAATAGACCCAAGAAATTAATTAAAATGTGAAACCAATTCAAAATTACAGATCTAATAAATAAATTAGAAATACTAAGCAACAGTAACAATAACATGATCAAATAATATGAAAATAAGGTTTAATGGGCCAGGCCATGGCCTGACTGTTAAGGCAGTATAGCCCACATGGCCATGGTTATAGTCCTACATTTGACACTTGAAAAATATGCTGGGAGTATGTGTATGTACCCAAATCCCAAAAGGAATGAGAGATAAAGGGTTGTGACGTGATCATGCCCCATAGGGAGCTCTCTCTCTCTCTCTCCAGAGAGTGTACATTCCCTTTGGTTAAAAAAAAAACAAAACTTGAGAAACATAATAAATGATGAGAGACATCAAGGTATCCAGATAAAAGAAAATAGATAGAGAGGCCACCAAGTGGTGTGGTGGCTAAGGAGCTAACTCCCACATGGCCAAATGCAGTTTAAGTCCTGGACTCCACAGCTTGAAAATACACTTGGCGAGTATGTATGCATGCTCAAAATTCCAAGAGGAAAATGAAAGAGAAGGGATTGTGGTGGCTATCCCATCCAAGGAGTGCTTTCCCACTTTCCGTCTCTTTATAGCTCTCTGGTGAACGCTTGTACCCTATGGCAAAAACCTTTTAAAAAAAGAAAAGAAAGAATATATATATATGTAGGACAGGCAAAACAAAGTCAATATCTAAACATTAATTAGAGCCACTGAAGTAAAGGCCAAACAAATGTATACAGACACGTAATACATAACAATTTTCTTACACAAAGGAACAAAGAATTTCTTGAAAGACTGACAAGTTGCATCATACCGGGAAAAACTGATAAAGACCCACCACCAACATCCATGGCCCAGCTGCAATGGCACTGCCTAGGAGGCTGGAGCCAAATGGGAGGCCAGGATTCCTGGACTAACCAGAACAGGTTGAGGATGATTATGTTCCACTAAAATCCTAGCTAACTGGGAAGGAAGATCATGACAGAAGGAGACCCTGCCAAAAATATCTAACTCTCTCCGCCCAGTAAGGAAGAAAAAAAGAACCATAAACATCCAGACATATTCTGGTTAAACCAGTCATTTCAAGTATAACAAAATAACTCTTCAAGGAACAAATTAGGAAAAAAAACAATCACTCATAAGAATACAAAACCTCTGGGACCAGCAGTTAGTGTAATGGCTATGTCGCTGGACTCCCACGTAGTCGACCGCAGTTTGAGTCCCGGACCCGGTGGCTTAAACTTACACCAGGCGCGTGTGTGTGCATGCCCAAGATCCCGAGAGGAGAATGGAGGAGAAGGGATTGCGGCGTGGCCATTGATGATTTTGATTTCTCGCTTTCTGTCTCTCTGCCTCTCTCTGTCTGTCTGGTGAGCGCATGCGCCCTATAGCAAAAATCTCTCCAAAAAAAAAAAAAAAAAAACCACTTAGGATACCAGAAATGTCCATCTCTCGGTAAGCAGGCAAACAGTTTTCATTCATTTTTTAAAAAATAATTATTTACTTCTATTTATTTATTCATTCATTTAGGAAAGTGAGAAATCAAGCCACCAGGTCCAGGACTGGAACCGTAGCTGGCCATGTGCTTTAACCACCACGCCACCTGCTGGCCCCAGAAACAGTTTTGAATTAAATGAAAACTAGAGAAACACACAGTATGGACCCCTACTAGACTTTTTTCATTATGCTCTTGTAAATAATTTATTTTCTGGCAATAAAAGTCAAAGATACAGGAAACTAAGCAAAAACTTGCTTCCTTAAACGGAGATAAACTCTTTTTTATTTTTTTTAAATTTTTGCCGTGAGTTTTCAAGTCTTAAGTCAGTAACTCAAACCACAGTCAGCCATGTGGAGGTCTAGTGCCTTAACCACTGCGCCCACTAAACTCTCATTTAACAACAAAATATGACTCTAATAACAAACAGCAAAATTCATGTTGTGTTTTCCTGACATTTCCTGTGAAAATTAAAAACCTATCTAAAATATAAATCTTTATCAAGAACAGTGGGACCAGAAGATGGTATAAACATCCCAAGAGGAGAGTGAAGGAGAGGGGACTGTAGAGTGGCCATTCTCCCTGGGGCGTGATTTCTCACTTTCAGTCTCTTTGTCTCTCCAGCAAGCACAAGCCCCCAAAGCAAAAAATCTCTCAAAAAAGAAAAAAAGTTAAAAAAAAAAAAAAGAGAACCACACAGTATATTTAGATAATAATGATAAATCATAAAATGGCTAATACAAGGAATGATGGTTCATAAACTGTACATGAGTCTTCAAAAAGTTACGGGAAATTCATAATATGAAAAAACTAGGGAGCAGCAGTTGGCATAATGGCTATGTCGCTGGGCTCCCATGTAGTCGACCACAGTTCGAGTCCCGGACCTGGTGGCTTAAACTCACGCTGGGCGCATGTGAATGTGCGTGTGTGCCCAAGATCCCAAGAGGAGAATGGAGAAGGGATTGCAGCGTGGCCATCCACCCTGGGGGGTGATTTCTCGCTTTCTGTCTCTCTGTCTCTCTCTCTCTCTCTGTCTGGCGAGCACACATGCCCTATAGCAAAAATCTCCCCCCCCCAAAAAAAAAAAAAAAAAAAACCAACATGGATTTCAAAATTTCTTGCACCAAAATAAACTCATTCTTTAATCCCATTTTTTCACAAACTTGCTGAAGTCCCCTAGTATTTACTGAAAGTCACTTTAAATTGGTTCATTCAGCTTCACTACTCAATGGCATAAAACACAAGAAAATAAATGTCTCCACAGTTATGAAAAAAAAAAAATGGATGATTCAGGATTGCAATATATAGTCATTCTGATGTTTGAATATATAAAGAATAGACATTTCCAAATAGTAAAGAACCCCAGGAATACAGAATCCACAGAGCTCCACAAAGAAAAAACAAAAATGGGGGCTAGCAGGTGGCGAGGTGGTTAAGGTGCTGGACTCCCACATGGCCGACCATGGTTCAAGTCCTGGACCTGGCAACTTCCTTTCTCACTTTCCTTCTCTCCCTCTCTCTCTCTGTCTGCCTTTCTCTAGCAAATGCATGTGCAGTATAGCAAACAATAATAATAAATAAAATTAAATAATAATATTAAAAAAGAAAAACCAACAATGAAATCAATTAAAAACTAGTAGTGAGCACTTAATCCAAAGAGATACATTACAGAGGGGGAAGCAGTCATAGATCTGAAAAGAAAAACAGTGTCAAGAAAATTCAAGAGGGGCCAGCAGGTGGCATGGTGGTTAAGGTCACTGGACTCCCACATGGCCAACTGCGGTTCGAGTCCATGGACTTGCTTTCTCACTTTCTCTCGCTCTCTCTCCCCCCTTTCTTTCTCTTGCTCTGTCCCTTTCTGGTCAAATTTAAATAAATAAATAAATAAAGTTAAATAAAATAATTCTTAAAAAAAAAAAAAGAAAAAGAAAATTCAAGAGATAGAAAGTAGGAGCAAGAAGTTTAAGAAAGAAAATAACTTCCAAAAAAAAAAGGAAAAAGATTAAGGGACCAGTAGTTAGCGTAATGGCTATGTGCCTGGACTCCCATGTAGTAAACTGCGGTTCGAGTTCCGGACCTGGTGACTTAAAACTCATGCCAGGCGCATGTGCATGCATGCCAGTCTGACCAAGATCCCGAGAGGAGAATAGAGGAGAAGGGATTGCAGCATGGCCAATACCCCGACTTCTCGCTTTCTGTCTCTCTGTCTCTGTCTTTATGGTGAGTGCATGTGCCCTATAGCAAAAACCTTTCCAAAAAATAAAGAAAGAAAGAAAATAACTTTATTTTTCAAAGCAGGGAATCAATTCCTATCATATAAATCTGAAATGAGTTCAATCTCTCCATAATTTATTTAATCTCTTTTTGATCTTAGCTTTTTTAGGAACTCTTAAAGAACAATATGTAAGATTCAACAGTTCTTTGTTTTATTTTATTCGAGTAAAATTAGAGTTAATATTGAACTGCTATTATTCAAAACTTTAATATATGAAATACATTTCATATACGTTAAATATATCATGTCAAAATGTTCACTGTTTTCTTCTTCTTTTTTTTTTTTTTTTTTTGGGGGGGGGGGGGTTTTTTTTGTTTGGG
>NW_006160036.1:325772-346208 GCF_000334495.1 Tupaia belangeri chinensis | reverse complement strand
CGCCGCAATCCCTTCTCCTCCATTCTCCTCTCGGGATCCTGGGCACGCACGCACACGCGCCCGGCGTGAGTTTTAAGCCACCGGGTCCAGGACCCGGACCGCAGTCGACTACGTGGGAGTCCAGCGACATAGCCATTACGCTAACTGCTGGTTCCACTGTTTTCTTCTAATAAACTGAACTAAAAAGAAATAATCACAAAAATGTTCTGTTTAATCCTACCCTTAAAAAACTGCCAGCCTCAAGACAAGCAGATGTTATAATGAGTACATCAACATAGTTGACCACAGTTCTCATCCTAGACTCAACAGCTTAAAACTCACACTGGATGCCATGTGCAAACGTGCCTAAAATCCCGAAAGGAGAATGGAGAAGAAAGGACTGTGGTGCGGCCCCCTCCCCGCCAAGGGGAGTGATTTCTCACTTTCTGTCTCTCTGTCAAGCACACGCTCCCTATAGCAAAAATCTCTTTTAAAAAAAATAATAAAAATTGCAGCCTCATAGCATAGAGAGCACAGTACATACACAGTGGCTCCCACATGGCTGACCACAGTTTGGGTCCCTAAGCCTGGTGGCTCAAAGAACACACTAGTACATTTGGTTATATGCCAAAAATCCTAATAGGATAGAGACATAAAGGAAAAATGATTATGACATGACCATACTCTACTAGGGGATGCTTTCCCTCTCTCTGTCCCTCTCTCTCTCTGTCTCTCTCTGGCAAGTGTACTTGCGCTCTGGCTATTAAAAAGCAAATTCATTCATTTTTCTAGTCCTCCTTTCAGTCTCCCACTAAAAATACAGCAAGTTATCTGGAAAGTTAATCAAACAGTAATACCATTTCTTTCTTATTTTTTGGAGAGAGATTTTTTGTTACAGGGTATGTGTACCCACCAGAGAGAGACAGAAAGCAAGAATTCTCTCCCAGGGAATATGACACCACAAACCCTTCTCTTCCATTCTTCCCTCAAGATCTTGGGCACACATGCACACACACACACCTAGCATGAGTTTTAAGCCATCAGGTCCAGGACTCGAACCACGATCAACTATGTGGGAATCCCGTGACATAAACATTACGCCATCTGCTGGTCCCAATACCATTTATTGCTGAGAGAGTTAAATTCTTTCTATTGTTTTGTATTTTCTTTTCTTTTTTGTTCTTTTTTTTTTTTGTGTTTTTTTTTTTTTTTTTTTGAGAGGTTTTTGCTATAGGGTGTGCTCGCTCGCCAGAAAGACAGACAGACAGAAAGCAAGAAATCCCCCAGGGGGCATGGCCACGATGCAATCCCTTCTCCTCCAGGGATCTTGGGCATGCACGCACACACACCCAGTGTGAGTTTAAGCTACCAGGTCTGGGACTTGAACCGTGATCGACTACATGGGAGTCTAGTGACATAGCCATTACACCAACTGCGGTCCTGCTTTGTATTAAGTTTTAAGTGAGTATGTATTTTATAAACATAGTATAGACTTTTTATCAAAAAAAACAGCTCTTTGACCACTATAATCTTTCCCCAGCTTCCCAAACTATAAGTCAGTTCGGAAAAAAAAAAACTTTTAGGGGCCAGCAGGTGGCATGGTGGTTAAAGGCTCTGGATTCTCACATGGTAAACCATGGTTCAAGTCCTGGACATGATAGCTTGCTTTCTTGCTTTCCCTTTCTCTGTCTCTCTCTGGTCAAATTTAAAAATAATAATAAATGAAATTAGATAAATATTTTTTAAGATAAAAAATAAACAAAAGAGTATCTTTTAGCCAACAAAAGGAAACTCAATGCAAAGTGTACCCATATCAATAAGCACATAAAACAACAGGCTTTCTAATTTTGAATTTTCTCTCTTTGGGCTCTGTAATACCAGAGTAAATTAAATCATCTATGCATGATATTTATAAGGCAAGCCCCAAAAGTCTCATACCTTCACAACAGGATGTCCCCCAGTAGATGCTTTTACTGCCCCTCGGCTACCTTCGGTTTCATAATGGGCTCGATGATGAGTTTTAGGTTGCACTTCAATTTTCAGTTCACACTGTCCAAAGTGAGTTGGTAAAGGCCAGTCTAGTGGAGGTAATGAAGATGTGCTATAAACAAAACACACAAAGATGCATTTCACCATGCTACTGATGACAGTGATTGAAATCACTTCTTAGCCAGTATCAACATTTCTTCTATGACTTTTAAAACAAAATATTCCAGAAGAAAACTTAGTATGTCATAAATTGGTTGTGCTGGCTGCTTAATAAGTAGTTCTTTAATCTAAAAAATAAAACCAAAGGCCAGCCTGTGGTATGGTAGTGAAGGTAACTGGATTCAGCATGGCTCACACACAGTTCAAGTCCTGGCCCCAAGGACTTGAAAAAATGTTGGGCACATGTGTCTGTGTGCCCAAATTCCCAAAAGGAGGGAGAAATGGAGAAGAGGTTGCGGCATGACCATTCCTCATAGGTAGTGCTTTCTCACCCTTTCCCTGTTTTTCTCTGCCTCTCCCTGGTGAGCATACACATCCTCTGGAAATTTTCTTTTTTTAAAGAAAGAAAATCTATTTTACATACTTCTAGTTTCTCATTTTTTTGGAAAAAGACGATTTGTAAAACTGTTAACTGTTTCTCAGTTATATGTATTAATTACAAAACAATCAAGAGAATAGTAATTCTATATTGCTTTTTATTTTGCTAGAGGGTGCATGCAGTCATAGAATTGTAAAAGAGAGAGAATGAAAGTGAGAAAGCATCTGCTAGGGGAATGGTCACATTGCAATCCCTTCTCTTTCATTACTCCTTTTGAAATTTTGGGTTGGGATCAGCAGTTGGCTTGATGGCTATGTTGCTGGACTCCCACGTAGTCAACCGTGGTTTGAGTCCTGGGCCTAGTAGCTTAGACTCACACCGGGGACGTGTGTGTGCATGCCCAAGATTCCAAGAGGAAAATGGAGGAGAAGGGATTGGGGCATGGCCACCCCTCCCTGGGGGGTGACTTCTCGCTTTCTGTCTCTCTGTCTCTGTCTGTCTGTCTAGTGAGCGCACGCGCCCAATAGCAAAAAAAAAAAAAACTCTCAAAAAAAAAAAAAAAGAAATTTGGGGTACACCTACACAGGTGCCCCACATGGTTTTTGTTTAATTTTAACTTATTTTATTTTTATTAATTTTTTAAATTTCTAGTTTAACCAGAGAAAGAAAGTGAGAAAGCAAGTTGCCAAGTCTGTGATTTGAACCACAATCGGCCATGTGGGAGTCCAGCACCTTAACCACCACACTACCTGCTGGCCCGCCCCACGTTTTTCAAGCTGTCAGGTCTTGACTTGAACCTTGAAGTCGGTTGTATGGGATACAACTGCTTTAACACTATGTCAACAGCTGTCACTTTTTTTTTTTTTTGAGACAGAGCTAGAGAGTTTTGACAGGGTCTTACCATGTCACAATCCTTCTGCCCCAGTCTCCCAGTTAACCAGAACCAAAGCAGGGTGGGAGCCAATCCCAAACCTTCCATAAAGCCCCAGCTACCACACAGTGGTACATTCCAGCTTGCGCCACTGTACCTGGGCTGTAATTAAATTTCTTAAAAGTATGCAAATGACTCTCTCTGTATTAGTATATACCTCTCCCTCACTGGAAGTATTAGTATATACCTCTTCCTCATCTGTGGAAGTGAGTCTACTATCCATGTTGCTTGCCTCACTTCTTCCCTATTGCTCTTCCTACTGCACACATACCTAGTATGTTTTTCAGGCCAGTGAAGTCAGGATCAAACCACAGTTGGCTATCTGGGATGTGATTCCCTTAGGTATTGGCTGTGGGCTGGGCCAAAAGTATCAAGTTTTTTAAAAAGAATTATTTTATTTATTCATTCATTTATTTTAATTTTACCAGAGAGAAACACAGAGAGAGAGAGAGGAAAAATGAAAAAGCAAGCCACCAGGTCCAGGATTCAATCTGTGGTGGGTCATGTGGGAATGTCCAGTGCCTTAGCCACCCCACCACCTATGGGCCCCAAAGGTACTAATTTTTATTAGCCTCAAACAACTAAACCTCATCAACTCTCAGCTAGTTCTGTACTTATTCTGCAGGCTTAAGCAAACCTTTATGGAGATTAACAAAAATTTCAGAAGCAGAACGATAGGCTGAAAAATCCTTCAATACCATAATTCTAAATATTTTTCCAAAGCTCAGGATTGAGAAATAAACATTCATATTTAAGAAAAAGGAAAAAAAATCAAAACAAAAAAGTAAAAAACAGGGGCCAGCAGGTGGCATGGTGGTTGGGAGTACTGGACTCCCACATAACTGACCGCGGTTCAAGTCCTGGAATTGGCGGCTTGCTTTCTCACTTCCCCTCTCTCTCTCACTCTGTCCCCCTCTGATCAAATTAATATAAAAAAAAAATAAAGTTAAATAAAATAATTCTTAAAAAAAAGTAAAAAACAAGAAGGGCCAGCCAGGTAGAATTGAGGTTAAGGTGGTTAGATCCCACATAGCTGATTGTGCGTTTCAAGTACCAAACCCTCTTAATAAGCACGCTAGGCACATGTGTGTACATGCCCAAAGTCCCAAGAGGAGAACAGAGAAGGGACTGTGCATGGCTACCCCACTGGGTATGTGTGGGGTGATTTTTCTCTCCCTCTCCCACTCTGTTTCTCTGTGGAGAGCACATGTGCCCTATAGCAAATTAAAAGAAAGAAAGGGAAAAAGAAAAAAATAAACCCTAAACAGACAAAATTTCATGTGAGAATGTAAAATATAATAAAAGTTGTCTTCTCTAACCAATTATAAATTACACTGAGTCTTTAAATGGTATTGTGATAACTGATAAGCTATTTGGAAAAGAAAGTCATTACATTATTCTTTTTCACTCCTTACACCAAAATAAACTTCAGTTAGACTCAAGATTCAAATATATATGACATAAGTAAAAATAAATATTATAAGTAACATACACATATAAAAATAATACATATAAAAACTTTATTAGTGGGCCAGTCAGTGGTGTGGCCGTTAAGGTGGCTGAATCCCTCCTGGTCAACTGCATGGTTCAAGTTCTAGAACTGGCAGCTTAAACAAACAAACAAAAAAACATGCAGGGCCCAGTAGGTGGTGTGGTGACTAAGGTGCTGGACTCCCACATGGCCAACTGCAGTTAAGCATCCCAGATCCTGCAACCTGAAAATCAAACCAGTTGTATATGAGTGAGTATTTAAAATTCAGAAAGGAGAGGAGAACAGAGAAGAGATAGTGACATGGCCATCTCCCCGGGAATTGATTTCTCACTTTTCCTCTCACTGTCACTCTCTGGGGGGAAAAAAAAAAAAAGAACAAAAAAAGCAAGGTATGTATGCGGGCAGGTATGCATGTGTGTCCAAAATCCTAAGAGGAGGATGGAGGAGAATTATCATTTTCCTGGTGAATATTTCTCTCTTTCTCTCCATGACAAGTGCACGCGCTCCATAGTAAAGTTAAAAAACAATTATTGGGACCACCAGTTAGTGTAATGGCTATATCGCTGGATTCCCATGTAGTCAACCGTGGTTCGAGTCCTGGACCCAGTGGCTTAAACTCACGCTGGGTATGTGTGCATGCATGCCCAAGATCCTGAGAGGAAAATGGAAAAAAAGGGATTGTGGCATGGCCATCCCCCATAGAGGGTAATTTCTTGCCTTTTATCTCTCTGTCTCTGTCTTTCTGGCGAGCACACACACCCTATAGCAAAAACCTCTCCAAAAAAAATTAAAAATTATTAGAGGGCCAGCTGGTAATGTGGTGATAAAGGCAGCTGGATCCCACATGGCTGACTATGTAGTTCAAGTCCCAGACCTGGTAGCTTGAAAATAACATGCCAGGCACATGTGAATGCATGCCCAACATCCTGAGAGAAGAATGGAAAAGAAGGGACTGCAGTATGGCCATCTCCCACATGGGGAGCTTTCTCATTTTCACACTCTGTCTGGTAAGCACACACCCCCTATAGCAAACTTTAAAAAAAAAAAAGAAAAAAATTTATTAGAACTGTGAAAGTTTTGGGACCAGCAGTTAGTGTAATGGCTATGTTGCTGGACTCCCATGTAGTCGACTGCAGTTTAAGTCCCAGACCCAGTGGCTTAAACTCACGCTGGGCACATGTACATGCCTGCCCAAGGTCCTGAGAGGAGATTGGAGGAGAAGGTATTGTGGTGTGGCCATCTCCCCTGGGGGGTGATTTCTCACTTTCTATCTGTCTCTCTCTGTCTTCCTGGCAAGCGCACGCGCCCTATAGCAAAAACTTCTCAAAAAAGAAAAAAAAAAAAGGAATGTGAAAGTTTTATTTATTTATCTATTTTCTACATTTGTTACAGGGCACGTGTGCTTGTCAAAGAGAGACAGAGAGATAAAGTAAGAAATCACCTCCCCAGGGGGAATGGCCATGCCACAATCCTTTCTTCTCTATCCTGTCAGGATTTGGGGTGCACACACACCTGACACGATTTTTCAATCCACCAGGTCTGGGATTCTAACCTCTCCAAAAATAAATAAGTAAATAAATTTGAAAAATTATGTTAGTCTATCTAAAACTATTTTTTTAAAGAATTATTTTATTTAATTTCATTTATTCATTCATTCTTTTTTTGGGGGGAGAGGTTTTTGCTATAGGGCGCGTGCACTCGCCAGAATCACAGAGAGACACAGAGACAGAAAGCGAGAAATCAACCCCCAGGGGGGATGGCCACGCCACAATCCCTTCTCCATTCTCCTCTCAGGATTTTGGGCACACACGCACCCAACGTGAGTTTAAGCCACCGGGTCTGGGACTCGAACCGCAGTCAACTATAAGGGAGTCCAGCAACACAGTCATTACACTAACTGCTGGTCCATTATTCATTCATTTTATTTTGACCAGAGAGGGAAAGAAGAAGAGAGAGGAAAAGCGAGAAAGCAAGCCACCAAGTCCAGGACTCGAAACATGGGTCAGCCAGATGGGAATCCAGCACCCTTAACCATTCCATACCACCTGCTGGTCCCTCTAAAACCACTTAAAAACATTTTTTTTAAAGAATTATTTTACTTTAACTTTATTTATTTATTTTCTTTTGACCAGAGAGGGACATAGTAAGAGAGAGAGATTGAGAGAAAGCAAGAAAGCAAGCCAACAGGTCCAGGACTCAAACCGCGGTTGGCCATGTGGGAGTCCAGTACCCTTAATCACCACGCCACCTGCCAGCCCCCTAAAACTACTTTTAAAAATAAACACAAATATAAGTTATTTGGTAGAAATATTTAAAACATGCAGAAGAGGAACAGAAATGGTTAAATCATTATATATAGCCAAAATAGTTACATGCCACCAATGATCCATAAGCAAGGAAAATGACCAATGACTATTTCCATCAACTTACCGAAATATGGGGGTATGGCCAGGTTTTGGTTTGCTCCAAGTAAAGGGTGAAGGAACTGAAAGAAACTGGTCACCAGATGAATCTTTCTTTAAAGGATACTGAGATCCAAGGCCATCATCTATTGAAGTCTCTCGGGATGGTGATAAACTCCCTTGGTCATCTGAAGAGAGCTCTAATTTTCCTGGTGATATGGCAGCTTGATCCTCTGAAGTCTTCCTTGTTTTCAAAGGGATATCAGTCTCTATGCAGTACTGAAATGGAAAAAGTGCTGGGCCAAGGCCTGATCCACTGAGCCAGGTATCTTCTGTTACACTTCCCCTGGGAGAATGACCAGGAGACGGAACGGGTGAGTGATGGGGTGAAAGGGATCCAGCATAACACACTTCAGCACTTGAGTGACGCCGTTTCCCACAGGGGGAAGTAGGCCTTGATGAAGGTCCTGAGGCCGGCCGGGGGCTCAGCCAATTCTCATCAGTGATACTGGATCTAGGAGAATGGCAAGGTGATTGCCTAGGTGACAAGGAATGTCCAAGTCCATACTGTTGGTGCCAGGACTCTTCTCCAGGACAGCCTCCTGGAGAACCACCAGGAGAAGTCAGGGGGGATCCAAGAGTAAATCGGGCAGCAGCTTCATTCAACTCCGAGTCCACATCGTCATAAATATGTGAAAGAGATTCACAAGAGGATGCATCTGAGAACCAGCTCCTAGAAGAGATGCTGCTGGCAGGACTAGGACTAAGGGAAGACTCTCGGTAGGATGGATCAAGAGGAAGATAGAGATGGTCTCTAGAAGGCCTTTCCAAATATTCCCTTTCTGGGTCATTTATGTCATCTTCGTGTGCATCTATTTCTTGATGACAGTTAGGAGAGATAGATGTAATCTGAATACTTGGACATTCAAATGGTTTGGGGCCACCTATGGGACTATATTTAGATTCAGGGATCTCATAAGTTCCTTCATAGTTTTTGTGAGCTTGGAGCTGAAACGATGGTGACAAAACAGAAGAGTGAGACGGTAATCCATGATGTGGTAAGCAAAGTGGTGAGTTTAAAGTAGATGGAGGTGGATCTACATTAAAGATGTAAATGGATGCACAATCATCTGGCTCAAGATCTATGGGAGGGAAGGCAAAATAAAACGAAACAACAAAACAATACAAGGAATTAGAAAATTTAGATGTATAAATTGTTCTAGATGAGAAAGTATATAATCTTGAAAGAAAAAAGTGGAACATAAAATGTGTATCATTTGCTCCACTAAATTGTGTGTTTTTTGTTTCATGCACCTGGTAATTTTTGCAGATATAGTATACAATTATATATGTAATTTTTTTCTTTTGATTTCTGTATTTTCTAAAATGAGAACCAGAAAATATTATAATCTAAAAACAATAAATGCTTTTTTTCTTAAGTTTATTTATCCATTTCTTCTCCAAGAGAGCCAGCAAGCATGCACACCCTGAAGCAGGATCTTGGCACAGCAACCCATGTCCAGCCTCAGCAGCCCCTTATCATGGGCATACACACCAGGCATATTCAAGAAAGGTCTCTGGACATGAACTCAGAACCTTCCCAAGTAGGCCAATCTCAAAGCACTGTGTTTTTACTGTCTTATCATCATTCAGCCATACCACTGGGACCTTTGCTTAACAAGAAAATAATTTGTGAGGGCTTTTAATTTATGGTTAATCATTAAAGTAATCCTAAGGACAAACTTTTAGAATTAATGCTTGCTGAAGTATTTAACACTAAACATGCCCTGTCAGACTACCTACTGAGAGTGTTTGTACCAATAAGAGTATTTTAAAACTTGTTTTTTGTTTTTGTTTTTTCTTGAGAACACGTATGCTTGCCAGACAGACAGACAGGGAGAGGAGAAAGCACTTCCCATGGGGAATGGTCACACTGCAATCCCTTTTCCCCATTTCTCCTTCCTTTTGGGATTTTGGACATGCATGTAGACATGCCTTGTGGGTTTTTCAAGCTGCCAGGTCTGGATGCTAAACCACAGGATCAGCCATATGGGTTCTGACTGCCTTACCCACCAGGCCATGGAGCTGGTCCCAAACTTCACTTGTAAGGAGGAATATAATCTATTTTCACAAAGGCTGAAGTATGAAGCTTTAGAACATGGTGCTGGCTGAAGACCTTCACTTTTTCCAAGGAGATCATCATTGGGAGACCAAAGATAATACCATTCATAGACAAAACAGAGAGAAGCACATATCTTTAGCCTCTTATCAGTAGTCAAAAAGAGCACAATGCTTCATGACATTAGTACCCCTGGAAAATAATGCATACCTCTTAAAGCTACTAGCTGCAAACAACAGAAAACCCAACTCCAACTAGCTAAGAAAAAGAAAGTGATATTAATTATCCAACATAACATAAGGTCCAAAGCTAGGAAAGCCCCAGAAGTGGTTATTTTGTTAGTTCAATATTATCTTCAAAAAAACGAGTTTTGGGACCAGCAGCTGGTGTAATGGCTATGTCGCTGGACTCCCATGGAGTCGACTGTGGATCAAGTCCCGGACCCGGTGGCTTAAACTCATGGTGGGCATGTGTGTATGCGTGCCCAAGATCCTGAGAGGAGAATGTAGGAGAAGAGATTGCAGCATGGTCATCCCCTCCGGGGGGTGATATCCCAGTTTCTGTCTCTCTGTCTCTGTCTTTCTGGTGAGCACACGCGCCCTATAGCAAAAACCTCTCCAAAAATTTTTCTTTCTATATCTTATTTTCCTTTTCTTAAGAGTGCTAACCTTGTGCTGTTCACTTTCAACCATGTATTCCATTCCAAACCAGAAATGCAATGATTCTATTCATTCATTTAATAAATATCTGAGGGGCCAGCAGATGGCGTGGTAGTTAAGGACATTGGACTCCCACATAGCTGACCGTGGCTGGAGTCCCAAACCTGTAATCATCTCTCCCTCTCTCTCTCTCTCTGTCCTTCTTTGGTCAGATTAAAATAAATATATAAAATTACGTTAAATAAAAATAATTATTTAAAAAATATTTGAATAGCTACTATATAGCAGGCCTGTTCTAGATACTAAAAACTCAACAGAAAATAAAACTAAGTCCTCATTCTCATGTAATTTACATTATATTGGGTTGTCGGGAAAGTCGTGATGTATTTTTCTATGCAAAAATGACAACCTAATAGTAACATATATCAAGCAGTACTTGCTATTAAAAAAATAAAGCAGAATAAGGAGGATAAAGATGTGAGGTCTGGAAAGTGTTCTCCAATGTTTGAAGAGATATCAAAAGAATATAAATGTAACTGAACTGACTCCCACATAGTCTAACGTGGTTAAGGTCCTGGACCCAGCAGCTTAAAACACACTGGGTGCTTGTGCATGCATCCCCAAAATCCCAAGAGGAGAATGGAGGAGAGGGATTGTGGCATGGTCATCCCTCCCGGGGGGTGATTTCTTGCTGTCTGTCTCTCTCTCTGTTTCTTTGATGAACTCACATACCCTACAGCAAAAATCTCTTTAAAAAAAAATAGTAAGTGCAAAGTCCTGAGGACAGAGTGTATGAGAAAAAGCAAGAGAACCAGTGGGAAGAGAAATGAGTAAGGTGACAGAATAATGAGGACTGATGTGTATGTGTTCAGGAGGGATCAGGCAAGTAAGGCCTTGTGAGATGAGAAATCACTGGAGGGTTCTAAATAAAAGTGTCAGAATCTGATCTACATGATCTAATGTACTTTTAAGAGACTACTGTAGTAATCCACATGAGAATAATGGAACACAGGAGAAGGATGATAATGTATTATAAAAGTAAAAGAAGCCATTAGAAGGAAGACTTTGGATTAAGGTAGTACAGACAGAACTTGGTAACTGAATATGAGAGAATAGTCAAGGATGACATGAAGGTTTAGAGCATCAACAGTATTAGTGAGATGAGGAAAAAGAAAAATTAGGGAGATATGAAATAAAAAACTCTACCTATTAAATATGAGATTCTAATAAACAAAGGACATAGCAAACAAATATCTGTACATAAAGACAAAGGCTAGCGGGACCAGCAGGTAGCGTAATGGCTGTGTCGCTGGACTCCCATGTAGTCGACCGCGGTTCGTGTCCCGGACCCGGTGGCTTAAAACTCACGCCGGGCGCGTGTGCGTGCATGCCCAAGATCCCAAGAGGAGAATGGAGGAGAAGGGATTGCGGCGTGGCCATTCCCCCTGGGGGATGATTTCTCGCTTTCTATCTCTCTGTCTCTCTCTGTCTGTCTGGCGAGCGCATGTGCCCTATAGTGAAAATCTCTCAAAAAAAAAAAAAAGACAAAGGCTAGCAATGTAAATTTCAGAGTCACAATTGTATAGATGATATTTACTTATAAAGTTGTAAGACCAAGTCATTACGGAGTAAGATGCATATATTGGGTCATCTGAAAAGACACAACACATTTTTATATAAAAAATATACATCACAGGAAACCAGCAGATAGCATAGTAGTTACATCATGACCCCAACATACCAGACCACGGTTTGAAACTTGGACCTGGTGGATTAAAACTCACGCTAGGTGCATGTGCGTGTGTGCCCAAGATCCCAGGAAGAGAATGGAGAAGAAGGGATTAATGCATGACCATCCCCCCTGGGGGTGATTTCTCACTTTCCCTTTCACTGTGTCTATCTGTCTCCCTGGTGAGTGCATGTGCCCTAAGGCAAAAACCTCTTTAAAAAATAAAAGAAGAAAGAAAAATATGTCTGGACTTTTCCAGTGATCTAATAAAGGGGGGAAAAAGCATTCAAACCAAGGTATAGGACAGAATCAAAGTTTAGGAACCAGGAAGACAAGTGAGCTGGGAGAGAGAAGGAACACCAATGAAATGAAAGTGAACCAAGAGTGTGGCATCCCAGAAGTCAAGTGAAAACAGTGCACATTCCTTCACCAACTATCAATGACATGATTACTATTGATATTTTACAGGTACTATTCTAGATGGAAGGCATAGTAACAAGGCATGCATGGTCCCTGCCCTCATAAAGTATCAAATCTCAAGAGAGACGGACAAAACACAAATTCAAGAACCAGACAGTGGTACAGAGGTAGTAACGCAATGCTCTCCAAGGCTAGATCCAAATTAGAAGATTCCACGTACACATTCTGAGGCCTCCCAGTACACCAGTATCCTGATCCAGGATAGCTGAGGCTGGGGGTGTATTACGGCATGAAGACCATTCTGGGAATGCTCCCCCCCTTGCTCATAGAAGAAATAAACAAATTTCTTAAAATCTCACAAATTAAAAATCCTAAGTGCTACTAGTAGCAAAAAAGAAACTAAAGAGGGAATTTATTTTTTAAATTATTTGAAAGATTTATTTAATTACATTTATTATTATTATTATTAAATTTGGCCAGAGAAAGAGAAAGGGAAAGTGAGAAAACAAGTCACCTGGTCTAGGACTTGAACCACAGTCAGCTCTGTACAAGTCTAGCACTTTACATGCCACCTGCCAACCCAGGAGGAATTTATTTGTCAGAGAGTACAGGAATGGCCTTTTTGAGAAAGCATGCAAGCTAAAACCTAAAAGATAATGGGAACCAACAAGCAAAGAAAGGGAGTCAGTGAGGGCAGGGAGGCATGAGGGGATAAGGTGATGGTTCTCACACAGGAGAAAAGTATAAGCAAACATTCTGAATCACATAAGACCTTGGTTTCTTTGAGGACTTAAAAGGCCCAATGTTACTAGAACTAAGAAATGAAGGGGAAAGCTGGAAGAAGCAAGAAGAAACCACAGTAAGGAAGCTGAATTTTATTTAAGCGATACTAAAAGCCATGTAAGAGTTTTAAAAAGAATGACATGATTTCTATTATATTTGAAAATAATGTGGACTGCTTATACATTCCTAGTAAGTTCCTGATATTTATGAGGTTTATGTGATACCACTAAAGTTGGAATTACTTCCCTTATAGAATCCATGCTACTCCATAAGTTAGGTCAGCAAAATCCTCAGGAATTTTTTTCAATTGCCAAAAGGTATATATGTACTCTCCAGAGAGAAAGAGAAACAAAACAAGCACAATCCCCATTAAGGCCTGGACCACAATCCTTTGTCATCAATGTCTTCCCATTAAGATATCTGAGCATGCCACACAAGCACCCAAACTGTTGGGGCAAGATTCAAACTGCAGTTGCCCATGTGGGATTGAACTCCCAGTACATAGCGCTTAACCACTATGCTATGGGGTTGACCCACAATTTTTTTTTCATTGTTATTTATGATACAGAGCATATGCATGCATAAGACAGTAAGAAAAAGGGAGCGGGAGGAAGGGAAGTCTGGTTACTCATCAATCCCCTTCCTGCAGTCCTCCAGTCTGTCAGATCTTGGGCACTCGTGCCCATGCCAAATGTGTTTCAGGCTGACAGAGGATTTGACCTACAGTCAACCATGTGGGATCCAGTTTCTCCTGAGAAGCTTATTACTGCTGTACCACAGAGCCAGCCACTCAATTAGGAATTTTTGAACCATGTACTTTTTTTAGCAATGCTGTTAGCCTGTTCGAATTAGGATACAGCCAAGAACTTTCTACAACTTAGCTTACAATGTCACCTATTCAAAAAGTGGTCGAGCAGACAGAACCAAAACAAGTCTCTGAATATCCAAAATACACAGTATAAAAGCTCGTATGTTTAACTTACAGGGATTTTCCTTGGCCCCTCATTCAGCCCCTCTTTACTCAATTTTAGATCGCATAATGTTATATGCTCATTTAGTCCACAGATTAGAAGCAGGAAATCAGAGTGAAGAGAAGATGGCTGTAAAGATAAGGAAAGAGACAGAGGAGAAAACAGACAAATATTCCAAAGGCATGGTATGAGGGATCTTCAAAACGTTCGTAGAAAATGTGTATTATGAAAACATTATACATTGATTTCATCAAAAATTTCTGTACTAAAATAAACTTGCTGCTGGTAACTATTATGCCATCTACTGGTCTCAAATGTTTTAAAGCACAGTGGAGCATGGGTTATTCTGTTAACAAATTAGATGGTAAAACCTGTGTTTACCATATAATGACCTTACTGCTATACTAAAAGAATATATTTCAGCATTACCATAGTAAGCATTCATCACAATACTCCCAATTCATAGGAAAATAAAAGAAAAATTAGAAAATTTTAAAAAGTATCTTATCACAGCAGGATTTCTTCACAAAAAGAAAAAAATATAAATGAGGTTGAAAAGTTTCTGAATGGCTCATTTGTTAGCTATGCAAAGAAAGCTGTTTACTGATGGTGAGTTATTTGTGTTTGCTACAACTGAAGAACACTGTTCACAGAAAATAAACTTATTCAAGAGTATTAGCCATTCAGCAAGAACAGTTGGTAGGAAAACTGAGAACACTGGTTACAACATCAACAGGCAATTACAAAGCAAGCCAAGTGATTTCCTTGAAAAGTGGTATTTTCCTTGGCTCTTGATATGTCACTAGGTGTTACCAATAATTTTTTTAAAGAATAATTTATTTAATTCCATATATTATTACTACTATTATTAAATTTGACTGGAGAGAGAAAGAGAAATGGAAAGTGAGAAAGCAAGCCACCAGGTTCAGGATTGAAACCATAGTTGGCCATATGGGAGTCCAGTGCCTTAACCACCATGCCACCTGCTGGCCCCACCAGTTACCAGTTCTACTCAGTTGTTATTATTTATTTGAGAGTCAATACAGAGTTTAAAGTACCTGAAGAATTAGCTTCCATAAACAGTATGCAAGGAAATTTTGAAAAGAATATATTCAAAGAGGTGACAAACATTAGTTTAGTATAACCTAATAGTAGACTCTATTTTTCAACTGGTGTTTATAAAAATATTTATGAGAATACTATGATAATACTATGAACAATTGTACACTAACAAATTGGACAATTCAGAAAAAATAGCAAACTCCTAAAAGCACAGAAATAACCCAAACTGGGGACCAGCAGTTAGTGTAATGGCTATGTCACTGGACTCCCATGTAGTCGACCATGGTTCAAGTCCCGGACCCGGTGGCTTAAACTCACGCTGGGCGCGTGTGCATGCGTGCCCAAGATCCCAAGAGGAGAAGGGACTGCAGCATGGCCATTCCCCCTGGAGGGTGATTTCTCGCTTTCTGTCTCGCTGTCTCTCTCTGTCTGGCGAGTGCACGTGCTCTATAGCAAAAACGTCTAAAAAAAAAAAAAAAAGAAATAAAGAATTGGAGATCAGCAGGTGGTTAAGGTGCTAGACACTCCCACGTGGCCAACTACAGTTCAAGTCCTGGATTAGTGGCTTGCTTTCTCACTTTCTCTCTCTCTCTTTCTCTGGTCAAATTAAAATTAATGAATAAATAAAATATTCTTTTTTTTTAAAAGAAGGACTCACCAGGCCACCCCATAGTGCAGTGGTTAAGGGCAGTGCACACTGGAAGTCAGATTCCACATGACCAACCTATATTCAAATCCCAGTCCTAGCGGCATGAAACACACTGGATGCATGTCCATGTATGTCCAAAATCCTGATGAGATGGAAAAAGGATCATGGTGTGGCTACACCCATTGGGGGGTTGCTTTCTCTTTCTGCCTCTGTCTCTCATGAGCACAGATGCCCTCTAGCAATTAAAAAAAAAAAAAGCAGTCTAGTTATGATTCCAACAAACACAGAACACAGTTAAGATCGCACAAGATAGGGACCAGCAGTTAGCGTAATGGCTATGTCATTGAATTTCCATGTAGTCAATTGCAGTTTGAGTCCTGGACCCGGTGGCTTAAACTCACACCAGGCATGTGTGCGTGCGTGCCGAAGATTCCGAGAGGAGAATGGAGGAGAAGGGATTGCGGTGTGCCATCCCCCCGGGGGAGGTGATTTCTTGCTTTCTGTCTCTCTGTCTCTCTCTGTCTTTCTGGCAAGCGCATACGCCCTATAGCAAAAACCTCTCAAAAAACAAAAAAAAAAACAAAAAAAAGAGGCAAGCCACCAAGCCTGGCATACCTGAAGCATTATCACACATACTGGTGCCTGTTCAGTTCCCTGATTCTCTCCCTCAATTCTTGTGTTCTCTCAACCCCTATTGTAAGGTCTAGAAACTATGTACTGCTCTGGTCATTATTTAGAAAAAAAAAAAAAAAAAAAGATCATACAAGATAAAAAATGGATTATATACCATATTTTGGAAGTAGTATGGGACATCACAAGCCCAAGGGGGGAAGAAGAGGAGAAAAATACAATGAAAACAGTGACTCTGGAGCCAAATACACCACTTACTAGCTGCCTGACCTTCATTACATCAATTAATCTGTTTTAATGTTTGATTTACCTTATCTATAAATAGAGAATAATATCTACAATGAAAGGTTGCCATGAGGATTCAAGGTAATGTGTATCAACACTTATCATAGTAACTAGAATACAAATTCCAAATAAATGTTATATTTACATCCAACATTTAATATTACAGTAACAAATCTGGGTCTCAATAATCTGAGCATCACTATTGACTTTAATTTCTAAGTCAAAGATACAATTTCATTACTTAAAAAACTAATACAGGACCAGCTCTGTTGCCTGGTTGAGTCAGGGACTCCACAGCCTGAGATGCACACCAGGCACCTGTGTGTACATGCCCAAAACACCATGAGGAATGGTCACACTGCTATCCCTTCTTCATTTCTCCCTTCTTTTGGTATTTTTCTCTTTTTAAATTTTTAATTCCATTAGAGGGAGAGACAGAAATACAGAGACATACACCCCCAACAGTCTTCATGCTGTGATCCACCACCAGCCTCAGCCAGCCAGAATCATAGACATGTGAACCCTGGAAGGGCTGGGATGTCAATAACCAAGAACATTCTCATTGGGTTCAATAGCATTATCATTGTGCCACCTTCTACCTCCCTACCCCACCTCCATCTTTTTCTCTTAATCACTTACTATGCTACACTTTTCCCATGGGTCTTAGACTCCTAACAAGGATGATAGCTCTCACCAGACTCTTGTCTACTTTCAACCTCTTAATAGGAGACTCCTTCTAGCCCCATCCCTCAAACCAAAGGCTGGTTTTCTTCAGAGAACATTGCTTTCCTGACAGCTGTTCATTCGCCAATTCTCGAATTCGTACTCTAACCACCTTTCTCTCAATCACTTCTATGTACCTCACCCAGCTTTTGGAATATTTTACTGTTCTCTGGAAGGTCTACATCATTCAGCTAAATCATCCTCTATTCACTTTATCATTATCTAATGTCCCTTAGATCGCTGGTGCCTGGCACAAGCTTTCTCTCCTCTTCAGTGTCTACTTGGATCTTAGGCACCTTTGACATACATGTTCTTCAACTTCACCTCACTTCATTACCCATCTCCCAAGAACATACCTAAGGTCTTGACAATGCCACAGCTCATTTGATTCTTGTAATCTTATTATTTTTTTAAATAATGGTCTCTAATTCATCTACTGTTTGTACCATCGCACTGGCTTTCAAACTGTGTTATATACACGAAGATGTACCCAAGATTCTTCCAACACTTAATTCAGTTATTTATTTAAGTTTTTGTCATAGAATGTGTACACTTGCTGGACAGAGAAAGTGAGACAGTGAGAGACAAAGAGAGGGAAAAGTGAGAAAGCACTCCTAAGTGACCATGCAGCAATCCCTTCTCCATTCTCTTCCTCGGATTTTGGGCACACACACATGCACCAGGTGTGATTTTCAAGCCACAACGTCTGGGACTCACACTACAGTTGGCCACGAGGGAGTCCAACAGCTTAACCACTTACATTACCAGCTGGCCTTGATTCTTGTCATCTTAAAATCCTACAGTCTCTCTCTCTCTGAAGACTATTCCTAACTACTCATCACTTTCTACCCCTTATACCTTCATAGCCATTATGTTACCTTATCTAAGTAGATGCATAGTCTTTTTTCATTAATTTTATTTATTATTATTACTATTATTTATTATAGGGCACATGCGCTCACAAGAGAGAGACACAGAGAGAGAAGAAAAGTGAGAAAGCAAGTGACCAGGTCTGGGATTCAAACTGTAGTCAGCCATGTGGGAGTCCAGTGCCCTAACTACCACACCATCTGCTAACCCGCAGCAGTCTCTCTTAATCCTTCTTCTCTTTTTCTCTCAATCTTTCTTTAGTCTATTCTGGCTCCACTTCTTCCCTTATCCTCTCTAAATCTCAAATTCCATCATTTCAACTACCTTTTTCCTTGCAGCTCACTTCCATCTACTCTTCAGCCCAAGAAATCTCAGCCCAGGATCAATCTAATCATCTGTCTCCTCTAATGTTACCGATAAGAAGTCAAATACTGATGGGGCAGAAAACAATAACCCACCTGGCAAACATACAAATCTTCAAACTGCCTACTGAGCTGAACCTTGAATGCCACTGAGCAATATTGTTCCATTTCTCTACTCAGCTCCCTCTTCCACTTCCCATATCCCAAAACATTTTTCGTTTTTTTTTTTTTTTTTTTTTGAGTAGTTTTTGCTATAGGGAGCGTGTGCTCGCCAGACAGAGAGAGAGAGACAGAGAGACAGAAAGCGAGAAATCACCCCCCAGGGGGGATGCTCACGCCGCAATCCCTTCTCCTCCATTCTCCTCTCGGGATCTTGGGCATGCACGCACACGCGCCCGGCGTGAGTTTTAAGCCACCGGGTCCGGGACACGAACCGCAGTCGACTACATGGGAGTCCAGAGACATAGCCATTACGCTAACTGCTGGTTCCCCATTTTTCATTTTTAATTTAAGATGCATTTTGCGGGGCCAGGAGGTGACATAGTGGTAGTTAAAGGGCTGGACTCCTTACATGGCTGAACACAGTCCGAGTCCCTGACCCAGCGGCTTGAAACTCACTTTGGGCACGTGTGTATGCATTCCCAAAATCCTGAGAGGAGAATGGAGGAGAAGGGATTACAGCATGGCCATCACCCACCCCAAGATGTGTGAGGGGTGATTTCTCATTTTCTCTCTCTGTGTCTCTGGTGAGCAAAATACCCTATAGCAAAAACCTGTTGTTTTTTTTTTTAAGAGGTTTTTGCTATGGGGTGCATGCGCTCACCAGACAGACAGAGACAGAGAGACAGAAAGAGAGAAACCACCCACCATGGGGGATGGCCACGCCGCAATCCCTTCTCCTCCATTCTCCTCTCGGGATCTTGGGCATGCACGCACACGCGCCCGGCGTGAGTTTTAAGCCACCGGGTCCGGGACTCAAACCATGGTCAACTACATGGGAGTTCAGCGACATAGCCATTATGCTAACTGCTGGTCCCCAAAAATTACTTTAAAAATGCATCTTGCTGCATGTAGGATACAACTTATGTTTTTATTTGGTTTTGAAATCTGCATGTGTGCAAACAGGGCACGTGTTTTGACAGAAGAGAGACAGAGAGCAAAAGGGGTGGAAAGTGAGAAAACACTCCCCAGGGAGGATGACCATGCCACAATCTCTTCTCCATTTTCCTCTCAGGATTTTGGGCATGTGTGCACATGCATCCAGCATGTTTTTCCAAGCCATTGGGTCCAGTACTCAAACTACACAGGTGGAATCCAGCCGCCCTAACTTGTTTTTTGTTTTAGATTTTTGCTGAAGGGTATGTGCACTTACGGGAGAGAAAGAAAGGGAACGTGAGAAATCACCACATTGGGGAATGGCCACGCTGCAATCCCTTCTCCTCCATTTTGCCTCCATTCTCCTCTCAGGATTTTGGGTACTCACACACATGTGCCTGGCATGATCTTCAGGCCCCTGGGTCCAGGACCCGAACTATACGTTCGGCCGCCTTAACTTCCTCCCCACCCTCTGGCCAGTTTTTTGTTTGTTAAAACAGGGTCTTGGGGGAACCAGCAGTTAGTGTAATGGCTATGTAGCTGGATTCCCACGTAGTCGACGGCGGTTTGCGTCCCGGATTCGGTGGCTTAGAACTCATGCCGGGCGCGTGTGCGTGCATGCCCAAGATCCCGAAAGGAGAATGGAGAAGAAGGGATTGCAGCGTGACCATCCCCCCTGGGGGGTGATTTCTCGCTTTCTGTCTCTCTGTCTCTCTCTGTCTGTCTGGCGAGCGCATGTGCCCTATAG
>NW_006160036.1:303900-325758 GCF_000334495.1 Tupaia belangeri chinensis | reverse complement strand
AAAAAAAAAAAAAAAAATTGAAACAGGGTCTTGGCCCAGAGGGTAGTATAGTGGTTAAAGGTGTTGGACTTCCATGTGGCCAACCAAGGTTCAAGTCCCAGACCTGGAGGCTTACTTTCTCACTTTCAATTTCTGTGTGTCTGTCTATCTATCTCTCTGGTCAAATTAAAACAAATAAGTAAAATAATTATAAAAAATAAAAAATAAAAAACAGGGTCTCATCACATTGCAATCCTCCTGCCTTAGCCTCCCAGCTGTAACTACAGGTATGCACCACCAGCCTCGCTCTTTGTTCTGTATTAGCATTACCATGCCTGGTTTTTGTTTTGTTTTGTTTTTAAGGAAGGATCTTGCTGGCCCTGTAGCCTGGTGGTAAAGAAAGCCAGATCTGCCTTTCCACCCTTTTAGTTTCTGGCTGCTGACTATGTCGTCGGCACCCTCTCCCTGTGCTCCCCACCATGCCTTGGAAAATTGAGAAAATCAAAGACTTTCTGCTAACAGCCCAGCAAAAACCAACCAAACAAACAAACAAAAAACACCAAATCCGCCAAGATCAAGACAAATAAGGATAATATTAAGTTTTAAGTTCAATGCAGCAGATACCTTTACACCTTGGTCATCACAAAGAGAAGGCAGAGAAGCTGAAGCAGTCCCTCCCCCCAGGTTTGGCAGTGAAGGAGCTAAAATGAACCAGATGCTGTTTGAACTATATTAAACATTCTTTAAATTAAAAAAGAAAGAAAGGAAGGAAGGGAGGAAGGAAGGAAGGAAGCCAGCCAGCCAGACAGACCCTGGGGCTGGCAGGTGGCATGGTACTTAAGGCACGGGACTCCCACATGACTGACTGCAGTTCAAGTCCTCGGCCTGGTAGCTTGCTTTCTCACTTTCCTTCTCTCTTTCTTCCTCTGGTCAAATTAAAAATAATGATATGAATAAAATTAAATAATCCCTTTAAACAAAACAAAAAAGACAGAAAGAAAGCAAGAGCCCTCATGACAAATCACACAATTTGAATTCCAGTCAGTTGCATGAAAAACACTCTGGGTACATGTGTGTGCATGCCCAAAATCTTGACAGCATGGAGAAATGGAGAAGAGATTATAGTGTGACCATGCCCCACTAAGGAGTGATTTCTCCCTCTATTTCTTTCGTTCTCTAGTGAACCTTGCACTCACTAACAAATATTAAAAAAAAAAAAGAGAGAGAGAGAAGAAGACAGGATCTTGCTATGCTGCCCAGGCCAGTCTTAAGCTCGTTACATTACAGCTTCAGCCTCTCAATCACTGGGATTAAAGGTGCATGTCAGCATATGTGGCCTTGTTTCGAGAGGTATCAACTCAGGCCTCCCATATGGTTCCAGCTTACAGAGTACAATGTCTTAGTTGCACATACCACATGGTTGGGCCATATATATTACCAGTTTTCATGCACTCATTTGTGTATATGTATGTATATGTGTATGTTTCTACACAGTTTTATCATTTGTGTAGATTCGAGTAACCACCACCATGATCAAGATACAGAACTGTTCCATTACCACAAGGTTCCATCTCACTAATCTCTTTATAGCCACTCATTTCCCTCTCTCCTTTCTGCACTAATCTCAAGTTCCTGGCAACCATGAATATTCTGTTCTCCATCTCCATAAATATTACTTCAAGAAAATGTTACAAAAATTGAGTCACAATAGCATGCAGCCTTTTGAAGTAGGCTTTTAGTCATTCTCTTGCAGTTCTTTTAAATTACTGAGTATAGGGGCCAGCAGGTGGAGTATCGGGTAAGGCACTAGACTCTCACATGGATAACCGCAGTACGAGTCCTGGACCAGGTGTTCAGTTTGAAAATCATACAGGGCATGTGTCAGCACGTGCCCAAAATCCCAGGAGGAGACTAGAGAAGAAGGGATTGCAGTGTGGTCGGCCACCCTGGGAGTGATTTCTCCCTTTCCCTCTCTGTCTTTCTATCTGGCAAGCACATATGTCCTATGGCAAAAACCTTAAAAAAAAAAAAAAAAAAGGAAAAGATAAAAGAAACTACCAGACTAATACATTCTCACCAGCACTGTATGACTTACTCAGTCTCTGCATCTGGGGTAGCATTTGTTATCATTCTTTTCTTGTCAGTCTGATGGGTGCGTAAGGATATCTCATGTGTTTTTAATTTATGTTTCTCAAATGACTAATACTGTTCAGTGTCTTTTTATGTGATGATCATGGTTTTTTTTCCATAAAATGTCATTTTTGGTCTACTTTTATTTTTCAATATTTTATACCAGAGGGCATTTGCACACATATGAGAAAGAGAAAGAATCCTTCCCCCCTCCCAACGACCTGGTCATGCTGCATCCTTTTTCCTCCAATTCTGCATCTTCTCAGGACATGTGCACATATTAAGAGAAGGGAGAGAGACCGAGACCCTTAACAGGGTATCATCACACCATAGTCCTTTCTCTAGCCTTCTAGCTGGTAAGGGTACTGGGCATGCATGTACCTAGTATGTTTCAGGTTGTCTGGGCCAGGAATCCAAACCTGTGATGAACCATGTGGTTTCTAATATTGCAGTTCAGTTTGCTCCTGGTGCTACCTACTGGCTCCATCACTTGCTGCACTGGGCTTTTATTTATTTATTTTTCTATACATAAATCCTTTATCAGGTGCAATCATGCGTCACTTAACTACATGGATATTGTCCTGAGAAATGCATTGATAGGTGATTTCATGAGAGTGTATCGACACAAACCTGAATGGTATAGCCTTCTACATACCTCATCTATATGGTATAGCCTACTAAAATCTTATGGGATTACCATTGTATTTGCAATTTGTTGAGTGAAACACTGTTATGTAGTGCATGACTGTACATGTTTTTCAACCATGAATAGTTTTTCATTCTCATAAAAATGTCTTCTGCAGAAGTTTTAAATTTTGATCAAGTTAGATTTTTATCAGTTCGTTTTTTTACTTTTCTTTTAGTTTTGCTATAGGGTGCATGCACTCGCCTAAGACAAACAAATGGTGGGTGGTGGTGAAAGAATTCCCAAGGGGGGGGAAAAAAAAGACCAAAACAAATGTTGACAAGGATACGAAAAAGCACATCTTCACTCCTAATGGGAAATAATATAACCACTGTGTAAAACAGTTTGTTCCTTTAAAAGTTCAACATAGAGGGAACCAGCAGTTAGCGTAATGGCTATGTCGCTGGACTCCCATGTAGTCGACCGCAGTTTGAGTCCCGGACCCGGTGGCTTAAACCTCACGCCAGGCGCATGTGCGTGCGTGCCCAAGATCCCAAGAGGAGAATGGAGGAGAAGGGATTGCGGCGTGACCATCCCCCCTGGGGGGTGATTTCTCGCTTTCTGTCTCTCTGTCTCTCTCTGTCTGTCTGGCGAGTGCACGCGCCCTACAGTGAAAAATCTCTCAAAAAAAAAAAAAAAGTTCAACAAAGAGACCAGCAGTTAGCATAATGGCTATGTTGCTGGACTCCCATGTAGACAACCACAGTTTGAGTCCCGGACCCGGTGGCTTAAACCTCACGCCAGGCGCATGTGCGTGCGTGCCCAAGATCCCAAGAGGAGAATGGAGGAGAAGGGATTGCGGCGTGACCATCCCCCCTGGGGGGTGATTTCTCGCTTTCTGTCTCTCTGTCTCTCTCTGTCTGTCTGGCGAGTGCACGTGCCCTATAGCAAAAACCTCTCCCAAAAAAAAGTTCAACACAAACCTACCAATGGATCCAACCATTCCTTTCCTAGGTAATTACCCAAAAGAAAAGAAAATACGTGTCCATACAAAGACTTACACATAAATGTTCATGGTGACTTTATTTTAATAGCCAAAACCTGGAAACAATCCAAAAGCAAATCAATAGGTGAATGGATAAAACAAATTGCAGTATAATGGAAACTATCCCCAATAAAAATGAGTGACCTCCTGATACAACTCAATAATATAGATGAATCTCAAAATAATGACAAGAGAAGTCAGACCAAAAAAAAGAAAAAAAAAAGGGTACATATTTTATGATTTCACTTACATACATTTTTATAAAGACTTCGTGACTTAAATGGTTGTCTAGGAAGGGGTAAGAAGTGGGAGAGAGGGAACTAGCAGATAGTGTAATGACTACATCACTGGACTCCCATGTAGTTGATCATGGTTCAAGTCCTGGACACAGTGGCTTAAACTCATGCTGGGCACATGTGCATGTGTGCCCAAGATCCCAAGAGAAGAACGGAGGAGAAGGGATAGCAGTGTGGCCAAACCCCCTGGGGAGTGACTTCTCACTTTCTGTCTGGGGAGCACACAAGCTCTATAGCAAAAAAAAAAAAAAAAAAAAAAAAAAAACCCTCTCCATAAGTGGGAGAGAATGACTACAAAGGAATGCAAGGAAAGTATGGGGGGGTGGTAAGTATATTCACTATTTTGAATGAGGTAAAAGTACCATAAATCTACAGCCAGCAGGTGGTGTGGAGGTTAAGGCAGCTGGATCCAACATAACCGACTCCACAGTTCAAATACCAAGGCCCAGCAGCTTGAAAATCATGTGTGCATGCATGTCCAAAAATCCAACAGGAGAATGGAGAAGGGATTGTACCATGGCCATCCCCACTGGGGGAGTGATTTCTCACTTTCCTTTTTTTTCTGCCTTTTTCCAGTGAGCTCACACACCTTATGGCAAAAAAAAAAAAAAAAAGTAAAGTTCTCCACTAGAAATTATGCATACAGTAACATCCTTGATTTGATTGTTACATCTACATACATACTTTGAAAAATCATAATGTGTGCTATAGAGATGTACAATAACTAAATATAAATAAAATCATGAAGTTATTAGAAGATTAAATGTTTTGGGGCCAGCAGGTGGCATGGTGGTTAAAAGTGCTGGATTCCCATATGTCCAACCATATTTCGAGTCCTGGACATGGTGGCTTGCTTTCTCCCTTTCCCTTTCTCTCTTTATGTCTGTCTCTGGTCAAATTAAAAAGTAACAACAATAGGGACCAACAGCTGGCATAATGGCTATGTCTCTGGAATCCCATGTAGTTGACTGTGGTTCAAGTTCCGGACCTGGTGGCTTAAACTCATGCTGAGCACGTGTACATGCATGCCCAAGATCCCAAGAGGAGAATGGAGGAGAAGGGATTACAGCATGACTATCCCCCCAGGGGGTGATTTCTCACTTTCTGTCTCTCTATGTCTCTCTCTCTTTCTGGGGAGTGCACCTAAAGAAAAAAAAACTCTCAAAAAAAAAAAAAAAAAAAAAACTAATAACAACAAATAGAATTAAATAAATTTTTTAAAAAATTATTAAATGTTTTAGCATCTAATGAAAGAAATCTTTCTTTAAGTCCTCCCAGCTTAGTTATTCCAAGACCTTATACAATGTTCTATCTGGTTACTACTTTCTCTTTTTCTTTGACATGTCAAGGGGCACATGTACTCACCAGAGAAAACAGAACAAAGGGAGAGAAGAAGGCATCCTCCCACTGGGGTTAGTCAAGCCAAGATCTCTTTTCCATTTCTCCATCCTGTCAGGTTTTTGAACACATATACACATGTACCCAGCATGTTTTTGAAGCTGCGAGGTCTGGGATTTAAACTGCAAAACCATATGGGATCCAGCTCACTTTTTTCTCTTTCCAGTGAGTATCTTTCTACTTATCCTTTAAGAAAAGTAAGTTTTGGGACTAGCAGATGGCATGGTGGTTAAGGTCCTGGACTCCTACACGGACAACCACAGTTCAAGTCCTAGACCTGGTGGCTTGGTTTCTCTCTCTCTCTCTCTCTCTCTCTCTTACTGTCTCTGTCTGGCAAGCACATATGCCCTATGGCCAAGACCTTTCAAAACAATACACTTAAAAAGTTCCTTAATTGTTAGCATACTGTAGATAGTAAGTACAGAGGATTCTTTTGGTTGATTTTCTCCTAGCATCCATTTCCCCTTCTTCATCATAACAGATTTTCTTCCATATATTCACTTCTCTCTCATGTAACCATGTGCTTTAGGGAAAGCCAATCATATCCTCAGGCTAAAGGGTAGGCCTAGTTAGCTAAGAATAATTCCATCCATTTTTACCAGTGACTAATTTAGAGAAGAGAATATAACCCAATTTTGGTCAATGAAACGCAAGGTTTAGTTTACCAAAGGCTTCTGGAAAAGTCTTTCCTCATTCTTTTTTTTTTTTTTTTTTTTTACTTGCCTAAGAGTATGTGTATTTGCTAGACAGAGACAGAGAGAGAAGGAAAAGTAAAAAGCAACCCCATTGGGGAATGGTTACGCTGCAAACTCTTCTTCACTTCTCTCTTTTTTTAGGATTTTGGGCACCTGTGCACACACATATACCCAGCGTGTGTTTCAATTCACTGGGTCTGGGACTCTGACTGTAGGTTAACAATGTAGAATCCAACTGCCTTAACCACCAGGCCAGGGGCTGGCCAGCATTGGTATTTCTCCCTATCTCTACCAAATATAATCTGCAAATGTAACTATTTTGCATAACTTTAAATTAGAAAATTTTAATTATCTTATTATTTCTTTCAAATGGTGATCAGATAATAAAAAGACAGCTAAAGTTTTAAAACAGTCATGGGGGGGAGACACCAGCAGTTAGCGTAATGGCTATGTCACTGGACTCTCATGTAGTCAACCGCAGTTTGCGTCCCGGACCCGGTGGCTTAAAACTCATGCCGGGCACGTGTGCGTGCGTGCCTAAGATCCCGAGAGGAGAATGGAGGAGAAGGGACTGTGGCGTGGCCATCCCCCCTGGGGAGTGATTTCTCGCTTTCTGTCTCTCTGTCTCTCTCTCTCTCTGTCCGGTGAGCGCACACACCCTATAATAAAAACCTCTCAAAAAAAAAAGTCATCAAGGGGCAGCAGGTGGTAGGTATGGTGGTTAAAAGTGCTCGATTCCCACATGGTTGACCACGGTTAAAGTCCTGTACCTAGCGACTTGATTTCTCACTTTTCCTTTCTCGCTCTCTCTCTGGTCAAATTAAAAAATAACAACAACAGGAAACCAGCAGTTAGCATAATGGCTATGTCGCTGGATTCCCACGTAGTCGACTGCGGTTCACGTCCCGGACCCGGTGGCTTAGAACTCACGCCAGGCGCATGTGCGTGTGTGCCCAAGATCCCAAGAGGAGAATGGGGAGAAGGGATTGCGGCGTGACCATCCCTCCTGGGGAGTGATTTCTCGCTTTCTGTCCCTATGTCTCTCTCTGTCTGTCTGGCGAGCGCACGCGCCCTATAGCGAAAAACCTCTCAAAATAAATAAATAAATAAATAAATAAATAAATACAACAACAAATGGAATTACATAAATAAATGAACATTTAAAATTAAAAAAAGAAAAAGTCATCAAGACCAGTAGAGCTCTGGACTCCCACGTGACCAACTGCAGTTCAAGTCTCAGATCTGGCGGCTTAAAACTCTTGCCAGACATGTGTGCATGCATGCCCAAAATCCCAAAAGAAGAATGGAGAAGAAAGGACTGCGGTGATTTCTCACTTTGTCTCTCCAGTGAGCGCAGGCACCCTTGAGCAAAAATCTCTCAAAAAAAACAAAAAAACAAAACAAACAGGCAAGTCAACCTGAGCCTCGGTTTTATCTCATAAAATGAAACGATTGAAATTAACCTGAAACTATTCTGTATTATTTAGCAATGTCACACAAATAGCAGTAGCCAGGAATCTAAGACCCAAATTTAGCTCAGTATTACAACAAAATAATGTCTCTAGATTATCTCACAAAAAGAGAAAGGCTATAAAGCACACAGATAGCAGAGGCAGTTCAGACAAACAGCTGGAGAAAAGTTTCACACTGGGATTGAAAAAGATAAATAAAATTAAAAGAGATGAGCTTGATATTAATGTAGAGTGAAGGATGGAATACAATGAAGACCTGTGAGAAGGCAGGTTACAGACAAAAAGGAGTGGAAGCTGAAGATTATCTTAGCTGTGACTTCTAGAACTCAATGTGGAATAATAAAATATAAAGAGAAAACTATATTTGTGCCTAGGGGAAAGTCCCCGGACCTTGGGCAGAGAGTGCCGCGTGCGCCTGCACGTCGACTGCCCTCGCTTTAAATAAATAAATAAATAAATAAATAAATTCAAAAAAAAGAGAAAACTACACAAATCCAAGCAGAAGATGACCAAGACTTTGCCTCTAGCCACATAGTAAAGATAAGGGGAAAGATACAAGTCATTTTCAGAAAGTGGCAAAATTTTGGGGACCAGCAGTTAGCATAATAGCTATGTCACTGGACTCCCATGTAGTCGACCGCGGTTTGAGTCCTGGACCCAGTGGCTTAAACTCATGCCGGGCACGTGTGCATGCGTACCCAAGATCCTGAGAGGAGAATGGAGGAGAAGGGACTGTGGCATAGCCATCCCCCCTCGGAGGTGATTTCTCGCTTTCTGTCTCTCTGTCTGTCTCTTCTGGCAAGTGCATGCACCCTATAGCATGTGACCCCCCCCAAAAAAAGTGAACGTTTTCCCTATTCTAATCTAGCACCTTGAAGCACTTGAAGAGCTGTGAATTTCATTTAACTATCTAGTATGAAAACTGAGAAACATAAAGACAGAGAATATTACAATGAACCCACACATACCATCACCTATTGGATCACTGGAAAAGTCATGTATTTTTCTTTCTTTCTTTTTTTTTTTGGAGAGGTTTTTGCTATAGGTGTGTGCGCTCGCCAGATAGAGAGACACAGAAAGCAAGCAATCATCCCCCGGGGGGATGGCCACACTGCAAACCCTTTTCCTCCATTCTCCTCTCGGGATCTTGGACACACACACACACACACACACGTACACACACACACACGCCAAGCGTGAGTTTTAAGCCACTGGCTCTCGAACCACGGTAGACTACATCAGAGTCCAGTGACATAGCCATTACACTAACTGCTGGTCCCAAGTCATGTATTTTTCTATGTAAAAATATGTCGTAACTTTTCTGATGACCCAATAGTTTCAACAATTTCTGAATATCATTTTAATACCATTTTTATTTAATGCTATTTGTATTTAACAAGACTTTTGAAAAGCAATACTGAAAAATACTTACATAAGCACAACTCACAAACTGTCCATTAATTTTCTAGTCAGTATTTACTATCTTGATGGGAAAAAAATATCAATTTTTGTTTAAGACATTGAAAAACATATTTTAAAATATTAACACCTGGGGTTGTGGTTAAGGTGCTGGACTCCACATGACAGACCAGAGTTCAAGTCATGGATCCAGTGGCTCATAAATCACTCCAGGTACATGCCAGTGCATGCCCAAAATCCCAGGAAACTAGAAGAGAAGAGATTGCACTATGGTCATCCCTCCATGGGGTGATTTCATGCGCTCGCTCTCTCTCTCTCTCTCTCTCTCTCGGAAGCATACATGCCCTATAGCAAAAGAAACAAAAAGGGGCCAGCAGGAGCTGTGGTGATTGGGATCCCACATGGTCAACCATGGTTTGAGTCCCGGACCTGGTTGCTTGCATTCCTTTTGCTTTTCTTTCTCTCTCTTTCTCTCTGGTCAAATTTTAAAATAACAAACAAATAAAGTAATTTTTTAAAAAAGTTAACACCTGCTGCTGTAACATAAGACATTGAAACTATCCATTTTGCAAGAAAATGAAGCCTTCAAGTTACTTCTCCAGCATACCTGGAATTGTCAGATTTTTATAGACATATAGTTCCTTTTCATATACGAGTACCAATATGCTAACTAGAACTATCATAATGATTAAATTTCAATTGTTGGTAAGTTAAAAATTCATAGGCTGGACTACTTAAATCTTAACAGTTCAATTGCTCCTCTTTCATTTTTTCATTTTATTTAACTTTATTTGTTTATTATTTTAATTTGATGAGAGAGAGAAAGAGGGGTAAAGTGAGAAAGAAAGCCACCAGGTCCAGGACTCGAACCGTGGTTGGCCATGTGGGAGTCCAGCTCCCTTAACCACCACGTCACCTGCCAGCCACACTCTCTTCCTTCAAGTTTGTCATATTCAGGCAAACAGGTGAGATTCATACAATTGTATAAATATGACCAGAAATGCTGATATATAGTCAGACCCATACTACATTTGAGTTAAAATAATGACTGTTAAAAATGCTTGCTCCTGTTTGTGAATCTTCTAAGCCTTCCTGAATAAATTCGCTCCTCTTAAATTCTACTGTTACTTGAACCTCGTGTGGCATGCCTGGGCAAATTTGATGACTTGGATTTTGTTTTAGAAGCCAGGCTAACTGCCAAGTCTGCTGTGTCTACTCTCCTGACCCACCAGGGCAGCTTTAGACAAACACCTCCCTTATTTACGCTACTGCTGTGAGCAGTCAAACTATAGCTTACTATCAAATGAAGCTCAACCTACTCAGGTTTCCTATCCCTTAAGAGTAACATGACTGCCTTCACTATATTATGGCTTTCTCAATCCCGCCTCTTATTTAAAACAAAGTATTACCATATTGAATCATCTAATCATCTACTATTCAACTAGCAGAAATAAAAAGAAAATCAGTTAAACGACTCATTATCTTAAAAGGGTCCCATTTTAAAGATCGCTTTTTAAAGAATTATTTAATCTTATTTATTTTTATTCATTTATTTTAATTTGACCAGAGAAGGACAAGAGTGAGAGAGAGAGGGAACCAGCAGTTAGCGTAATGGCTATGTCGCTGGACTCCCACGTAGTCGACCGCGGTTCGTGTCCCAGACCCGGTGGCTTAAAACTCACGCCGGGCGCGTGTGCGTGCGTGCCCAAGATCCTGAAAGGAGAATGGAGGAGAAGGGATGGCAGCGTGACCATCCCCCCTGGGGAGTGATTTCTCGCTTTCTGTCTCTGTGTCTCTCTCTGTCTGTCTGGCAAGCGCACGCGCCCTACAGTGAAAATCTCTCCAAAAAAAAAAGAGAGAGAGAGAGAAAGAGGAAAAGTGAGAAAGCAAAAGCAAACCACTAGGTTTAGGACTCGAACAGTAGTCAGCCATGTGGGAGTCCACTGCCCTTAACCACCACACCACCTACGGCCCCAAAGATCAGTATGGATGACTTTCTCTGAAGAAAAACAAATACTACATTTCCTCAAAAAAAAAAGTCCTTACAATCATACTTCATTGAAAAAATAAAGAGCAAACCTCAAAAGCAAAGCTTGAAACACACCTTCAATAAAAGTAATACAATTCTAAGCAAGTTTATTGGTTGCCACAGAAAGGCAAGCCATAATAAGATGATTCTACAACTTACACTAAATTAATACCTTAAAAGCCCTTAAAGATTTAAGATACAAGACCTACTAGACCCCCTATAATTTCTGAGCCTTGTGTGTAATACCCAAGTTTTAACATGTGTATCATCTAATAAAACTACTATAAGGCCAGTCCCATGTCCTAATGGTTAAGGGAGCCAGATCCCACATGACTAACTGTGTGGTATGAATCCTGGCCTTGGCAGCTTAAAAATCAAGCCAGGCATATGTGTACACATGCCAAAAGTCCCAACAGGATGGATGGAGGGGGGGTAAAGGACTGAGATGTGACCTCTACCCCACTGGAAAGTTGTTTTCTCCCTCTCCCTTTCTTTCTCCCCTCTGGCAATTAAAACAAAGGGGGAAAGAAGGGACAGCAAGTGCCATGGAAGTTAAAGCATTGGATCCCACGTGGTTGACATTATGGCTCAAGTCCTGGACCCAGTGGCTTGAAAAATCCAGGCACATGTATATGTACCCCCAAAGTCAACACTACCTCCCTCTCCAGGGTGATTTTTTACTTTCACTTTCTCTGGCAAGTGCACACACCTTACAGCAAAAAATTTAAAAAAAACAAAACAAACAAAAAAAAAAAAACCACTACTGTAGGACTACTTCTAGTAATATTAACAGTTCAGAATATATCCCAAAATGTCCCTTCTGTTTGGCAAATGGGAAAACCTAACAAAGCACAGGAGTAGCAATGCTGCTAAAGTTATCGTTTGGGGCCAGCAGGTGGCACAGTGATTAAGGCACTAGACTTCCACATGGATGATGAAGTCCTGTATCTAGCGGCCTGAAACTCATGCCAAGCATGTACATGCGCATTTTTGCCCAAAAATCCCAGGAGAATAGAGGAGAAGGAATTGCAACATGGCCATTCTCACTTTCCCTCTCATTGTCTCCCTCTGTCTCTCTGGTGAATGCAGGTGACCTATAGCAAAAACCTAAAACAAAACAAAACGGAGTTTAAACAAAAGAATATGACATTGAGATTTTTTCCTAGATTTTACCCCATGTTCAATAATTTACTATCTCTACTATGAAGTTCTGCTAATACTACCAGGACCATCCATCAACCCTATCAGAAAATGTGTGAAAGAAACAGAACACTGGGACTAGCAGATGACATAATGGTTATATTTCTGGACTCCCACATAGTTGACCACAGTTCAAGTTCTGGACCTGGCAGCTTAAAACTCATGCATGTGTGCGTGTGCCCAAAATCCTGAAAGGAGACTGGTGAAATGGTTGCGGTATGGCCATCCTCTTGGAGGGTGATTTCTCACTTTCTGTCTCTCTTGTCTTTATGGCAAGTACATGCATCCTATAGCAAAAATCTCTCAAAAAAGACATAGGATATTAAATTATTCTTTCAGGGGCCCACAGGTGGCGTAGTGTTGAGACACTGGATTCCTACATGGTCGACCGTGGCTTGTGTCCTGAATCTGGAGGCTTATTTTCTCACTTTCTCTGGTCAAATTGAAAAATGATAATAATGATAAATAAAACTAAATAATAATAATTATTTTTTAGAGTTTTTTTTGCTACAGGGCGCGTGAGCTCACCAGACAGACAGAGACAGAGAGAGAGAAAGCAAGAAATCACCCCCCAGGGGGGATGGCCACACCGCAATCCCTTCTCCTCCATTCTCCTCTCGGGATTTTGGGCACGCATACACACGCGCCCAGTGTGAGTTTTAAGCCGCCGGGTCCGGGACGCGAACCGCAGTCGCAGTCGACTACATGGGAATCCAGCAGCATAGCCATTACGCTAACTGCTAGTCCCACTAAATAATTATTTTAAAAACATTATTCTTGGGGCCAGCAGGTAGCGTGGTGGTTAAGAGCGCTGGACTCCCACATGGCCAACTACAGTTGGAGTCCCGGACCTGGTGGCTTGCCTTTTCACTTTCCCTCTCTCTCTCACTCTGTCCCTCTCTGGTCAAATTAAAATAAATAAATAAGGTTAAATTTTTTAAATTACTTAGGGAACCAGCAGTTAGTGTAATGGCTATGTCGCTGGACTCCCACGTAGTCGACCATGGTTCGCGTCCCGGACCCCCGAGAGGAGAATGGAGGAGAAGGGATTGCAGCGTGGCCATCCCCCCTGGGGGGTGATTTCTCACTTTCTGTCTCTCTGTCTCTCTCTGTCTGTCTGGTGAGCGCACGCGCCCTATAGTGAAAATCTCTCCAAAAAAAAAAATTTTTTTTTAATTACTTAAAAAAAAAAAATTCTTCCAAATGAAACAATGAGAGTTTATCTATTGTTGACTAAATCCCCTAAATCATATTCTCACTGCATTTAAGTCCACAGAAAAAGCTCACCTAGGGGCTGGCAAGTAGCATGGTGGTTAAGAGCGCTGGACTCCCACATGGCCAACCGCAGTTCAATTCCTGGACCTGGCAACTTGCTTGCTCGCTCGCTCTCTCGCTCTCTCGCTCTCTCTGTCCCTCTCTGGTCAAATTAAAATAAATAAACTAAATAAAGTTCAATAAAGTAATTCTTTGAAAAAAGAAGAAAAGAAAAGCTCACCTATGGTATAAAAATATGGCTTAGCAGCAATCAAATCCTCCTTCGCAGTATCTAATGATCTGTGCAAAAGCACCATTAAATTTCTACAGGAAACTATACAAGCAACTTCCCTTTTTTCTTGTTGATTTAAATAACCAATCATACTAAGTATGGTTAGTACATCAACCATTTTTCAAATTGTAATGAGTCAGTAACAATAAAAAAGTGGAAAACTGTAAGTACCCTCAGTACTTAATATTTGGTAAGATATGATAAAGGAAGTAACAATGAAAATAATAAAAACTAAAATTAAGAGGATAAAATAAAAAATATTATAACTCATGGAAGAAAGGTTTAACAACTCTCATTTGCCCTGCTGTCTCTCAGTGTTTTAGTTTAGTAGAGGGGGAATGGTCTAGGAAAGAGAAAGAAGTAAAAAATGGGCTGTCAGTATGCACATGTGTTTAAAAATAATTAATTACCACTGAACCAGGACTGTGCTAGTTTTTAACACATTATCTCATCTATACATACAAAACAAAAATCTTGAGTAAAAGGGATCAATAAAACCTGAAAAGTGAACAGCTTTGGTACCTTAGTGATAATGTAACCCTCCACAATGCTGAAGCCATATGGTGAAGTGTAGGGTCTGAGTCCCTAAGGTCTTCTTGTAATACACCAGGTCACACATACCCATGATCCTGGCTGGCTAAGGCTGAGGGTGGACTGCAGTGTAAGGACTCTGTTGGTGATCCCTGTCTTTCTCTCTCTCTCCCATTCTCGTGGGAGAAATAAATAAAACTAAAAAAAAAAAAAAAAAAAAAAAAAAAGGGGGAACCCGCAGGGTAATGGCTAAGTCGCTGGACTCCCACGTAGTCGACCGCAGTTCGCGTCCCGGACCCGGTGGCTTAAAACTCACACCGGGCGCGTGTGCGTACGTGCCCAGGATCCCTAGAGGAGAATGGAGAAGGGATTGCAGCGTGACCATCCTCCCTGGGGGGTGATTTCTCACTTTCTGTCTCTATGTCTCTGTCTGTCTGGCGAGTGCATGCGCCCTATAGCGAAAAACCTCTCAAAAAAAAAAAAAAAATCAGAAAAGTGAGAAAATAAAATTATCTAGGACAGGCCTGTCTCATAGTGTAGTGGTTAAGCCCTCTGCACAGGTAGCTAGATCCCACATGACCAACAGTAGTTCGAATCCTGGCCCCAGCAGTTTAAAAACCATACCATGAGAACAGCAGATGGTGTAATGGTTAATTAGCTGGACTCCCACATAGGTGATTACAGTTCAAGTCCCAGCCCTGGTGGCTTAAAACTCACACTAGGCACACGTGTGTGTATGCACGCATGCACACCCAAGATCCCAAGGGGAGAATGGAGGAGAAAGGACTGTAGTGTGGCCATCCTCTCTGGAGGGTGAGTTCTCACTGTCTGTCTTTGTCTCTCCAGCAAGCATGGGAACCCTACAAGAAAATGTCTCTCTTAAAAAAAAAAGAGAAAGAAAAACAAAAAACACACTATACATGTATGGAGGAAAAAGGATTTTGTGGCATGACCATGCCCAATTAGAGTGTACAGCCTCTGACAATAAAAGAATTATCTAGGAGACTGTAAGTTATAACAAACACTAGATCAGATCATATTACAGTCTAAGACAATGATCTAGGAAAATCCTTCATCTTTACATATGAAAAAGTAGTACATTAAGTAATATCATACAAAATTACACCTTATCAAAAAGCAAACTTACCAAAAAATAAATAAATAAATAACTGTATCTAAGATAGTTCTCTCCTCTTTTATAAAACAGTACATAAAATACTACACACAATATAGCATACATTCCTCCTGGTAACTCTCATTCATGACTAGAAAGTCAATATTTAGTAATAAACCTGAGAATGAAACTGATTTGCAAAGTAAAGATTATTATAACATCATACTAAACTAGAGGTATGCAATTGGTATACTAAAATAAAACGTATCAAAAGCTGCCCTCTATAATGGCAAATAATGGAGTACTTGACAGTTATCTATTTTAAATTCCTGACTTACTATCAAAGCATATCTTCAATATGAAGCAATGTACTTAAAAGAAAGTTTAACAAAACAGTTTGATTCTTTTTTTTTTTTTTGAAAGTTTTTTTATTATAGGGCACATGCGCTTGCCAGAGAGAGAGAGAGACAGAGAGACAGAAAGCGAGAAATCACCCCCAGGGGAAATAATCATGCCGCAATCTCTTCTCCTCCATTATCCTCTCAGGATCTTGGGCATGCATGCACAGGAGCCCAGCGTGAGTTTAAGCCACTGGGTCCGGGACTCGAACCACGGTTCATTACATGGGAGTCCAGTGACATAGCCATTACACTAACTGCTGCTCCCCTTTTTTTTTTTTAGTTTGATTCATTTTTAACTGAAAAAATTAGAGATACCATTGCTCTCTTTAAAAAATAAAATAGCTAGGGAACCAGCAGTTAGCGTAATGGCTATATCGCTGGACTCCCACGTAGTTAACCGCAGTTCGCGTCCTGGACCCAGTGGCTTAAAACTCACGCCGGGCGCATGTGCGTGCGTGCCCAAGATCCCGAGAGGAGAATGGAGGAGAAGGGATTGCAGCGTGGCCATCCCCATGGGGGGGTGATTTCTCGCTTTCTGTCTCTATGTCTCTCTCTGTCTGTCTGGCGAGCGCACGCGCCCTATAGCAAAAATCTCTCAAAAAAAAAAATTCTAAAGAAAGACCGCTTGTGTTTTCTGCCCTGGGGGAAAAAAATAATAAAAAATAAAAAAGCTAGAATTTACATTTTTTTTTATGGAAAAATCTCAAAACACCTCAGTAGGCAACAATCTTTAAAAAATCACAAAGACATCCAAGTGCACCTCAAGTCATCTAATTTGTACTTTAATCATCTTGCTGGGATCAGCAGTTAGCATAATGGCTATGTCGCTGAATTCCCACATAGCCGACCACAGTTTGAGTCCCGGACCCAGTGGCTTAAACTCAAGCCAGGCACATGTGTGTGCGTACCCAAGACCCCAAGAGGAGAATGGAGGAGAAGGGATTGCAGCGTGGCCATCCCCATGGGGGGGTGATTTCTCACTTTCTATCTCTCTGTCTCTCTCTGTCTTTCTGGTGAGCACATGTGCCCTATAGCAAAAAAAAAAAAATCTTGTTTAGGACATTCACTAAATTCAGCCCCCTGTCTTGTTCTTACTTTCCATCTACTTCCCTCACCACGTAGTTTTCAAGAATTTCCCTGTATAGAAACTTAGATGTGATACAAGTACTCTCCAAACCTTCAGGAAGATGTAAAACACTGCAGCCTGAAATTACCACTATCTGCTATTTTATGGATCTCACCAGTAACAACAGCCTAACTCATCTATAAAAAGAAGAGAGCACTGACTCAAAATTTAATTTAAATTCATTAATTCAACAAATACTGGGTGTCTAGTATGTAAAGGCATTGAACTAGAGGCACTGATAACACAACTATGAAAAAAGGCACTATCTCTGTTCTCAAGAAACATTCATTCCAGTGACAAAGAGAATCCAAAAACAGGTAAACACACTGGGATAATCCAATACTGATCTGCATTCTACCAAGGCCAACTTAACTACATGTCATCCTAAATGCATTTCAGTTAATCCACCTGTTTCCTTCAAATTACTTAGTTATAGTTACAAAACCAAAATTAACTTTGTAAATAAGTAATTCTTTTAAGATTTATTCCATTTTATTTATTATTATTGTCTTTTTGGGGGAGGAGAGGTATTTGCTATAGGGTGTGTGTGCTCCCCAGAAAGAGAGACAGACAGAAAGTGAGAAATCATCCCCCAGAGGGGACGGCCTCAACTCCTTCTCTTCCATTCTCCCTCAGGATCTTGGGCACGCAAGCACACGTGCCCGGTATGAGTTTAAGCCACCAGGTCCAGGACTCGAACTGCAGTCAACTATATGGGAGTCCAGCAACAGCCATTACACTATCTGCTGGTCCCATTATTATCTTTTATTGAAGATTTATTTAATTTTACTTATTATAGTTATTTAATTCACCAGTGAGAGGCAGAGAGAGGGAAAGTGAGAAAGCAAGCTGCCAGATCTAGGAGTGACCATGGTCACCCATGTGTGTGTGTAGGGGGGTGGGGGGGGAGGTCCAGCACCTAAACCATCACACCACCTGCTGGCCCCATCATTACTTTCAATTTGCTATAGAGAACATGCCCTCATCAGTGGGAGTAAGAGAGAGAGAGCATGCCACCAGGTCTGGGATTTGAACCATGGTTGACCATGTGGGAGTCCAGTGCCTTAACCACCACACCACTGCTGGCCCCAGCAAGTAATTTTTAAGTCTTAGCTATGAATTGAATATGTATCTTCTCAAAATAATGTAAAAACTGGCTGTTAGGTATTCATACTAGCATTATCGCAACAGCCAAGAAGTGGAAATAGCCCAAATGTTCATCAATGGATGAAGTGATAAATCAATTATGTTACTTACACACACAAACAGGAATATTATTCAGCCGATTATGTTACACACACACACACACCACACAGGGATATTATTCAGCCACAGAAAGGAATGAAGTATTGACACATGCTACAAACTGAAGGAACCTAGAAAACATGTTAAGTAAGTGAAGTCAGACACAGGTCATATACTACTGGTCATATTCAGTACAGGTAAATCCATAGTGACAGACCCCAGTTTGCAGATATCAGGGGCTAGAAATGGGGGAGGGGCAGACTGAGCAACTGTTTAATGGGTACCACATTTTCCTTTGGGTTTTTAAAAGCTAGACAGAAGTGGAGACACAATACTGAGAATGACAACTGTTCACTTTAAGATGGCTTACTGGGGTACCAGGAGATGGTGTAACGGTTATGTCACTGGACTGCCACAGGGCCGACAACAGTTCGAGTCCTGGACCTGGAGGCTTGAAACTCATGCTAGGCACGTGTGTGTGCATGCCAAAAATCCTGAGACAAGAATGGAGGAGGAACTGTGGAAAGGCATTTGGGGGAGGGGGGGTGATTTCTCATTTCTTGTCTCCTTGGCATGTCCTATAGCAAGAAAACTCTCTCAAAAAAAAAGTTTATTGGAGCAGGCAGGTGGCGTTAAGGGCACTGGACTCCCACATGGCTGACTACAGTTTGAGTCCTGGACCAGGGGGCTTGCTTTCTCAGTTTCCCTTTCTCTCTCTCTCTCTGTGGACTCCAATGTAGTCAACTGCAGTTCAAGTCCCAGACCCGGTGGCTTAAACTCATGCCAGGCATGTTTGCGTGCGTGCCCAAGATCCTGAGCCAGGCATGTTTGCGTGCATGCCCAAGATCCTGAGAGGAGAATGGAGAAGGAACTGCGGTGTGGCCATCCCCCCTGGGGGGTGATTTCTCACTGCATCTGTCTCTCTGTCTTTCTGGCGAGTGCACGCGCATATAGCAGAAATCTCTCAAAACAACAACAAAGTTAAATAATTCTTTTTTTTAAAATGTAGTTTATTTTATTCATGTGATTTCATATTGAGGGGGAAAAAACTTAAAAATTATCTGCAACAGGGCGAACAGGTGGCATGATGGTTAAGGCACTCTAAACTCCCAAACGGCTGATCACGGTTCGAGTCTCCAAATGGCAGCTTGAAAAATCATGCCATGTTTGCGTGTGCATGCCCAAAATCCCAAGGAGAATAGAGAAGAAGCGACTGTGATGTGGCCATTCCCCCAGGAAGTGATTTCTCACTCTGTCACTCTCTAGAGAGTAGGAGCACACACATCTTATGGCAAAAGCGGAAAATAAAATTACTTATTACCTGCTACAATCTTTTAAAGTAGACTTTTATCACAAATGAAACTGCTCAAGGCCTGGCCCTGTGGCCTAATGGTTAAGGAAACGAAATCCCACATGGATGACTGTGCAGTTGTGTCCCAACCTCTATAACTTGAAAAACATGCTGGAGCATGTGCGTGCATGCCCAAGACACTGACAAGATGGAGAAATGGTGAAGGGACTGCCACATGGAGGGTGCTTTCATCCCCTCCTTCTGTCTCGCTCTGGCAAACACACATACCTTCTGGCAATAAAACTTAAAAAAAAAAAAAGAAAAGAAATTGCTTAAGGTTACCTTTTTAGTTACGAGTTACAAACCTCAATTCCCTCTAGGCCCTATATTATCAAAAATTTTTGTGTACGACATAAATCATTTTTTAAAAAGTCATTTTCATAGCTTTTAAATGTTATCTAATATTTTCAATGTACATACAACTTCTACATGATAACAATCCTTTATTAATCATTTGTTTAGCTGACATCTTTATTGGTATTTAACAGGGTACATTGAAGTTTGTGTCCAATAAAAGTTTGCTAACATCAACTTTTTTTTTTCTTTACAATAAAAATACTCATTCAAACAGGTTGTTTTTAAGTCCCAATACTCTAAGTACAATTCACTGTCACCATCTCTACAATGCCACTTTTCCCATTACTTCCTCTATTATACAATGCATCACTATTTACGGTCTGTCGAGCAGCGTAGTTACTTGGACTAAGTGTGTCCATTTCCTAAACTCCTTGTGGAGTTTCAGTCCTTCTGGCTTCATCATAACACTACGAAGTACTTAACAGTATCTTCAATATAACAAATGCTCAAATTACATTATTAAAATTCAAAATAAACACAGTCAATACATAACTAATATGAATTATTTATTATGCTGAGAAAGACATCTATCCTATAAAGGCTAAAAGTACTAATTAAAAAAAAAAAAAAAAAACAAGTACTACCTGGGACCAGCAGGGGCATAATGGCTATGTTGCTGGACTCCCACACAGTGGACCCCGCTTTGAGTGCTGGACCTGGTGGCTTAAACTCACACCCAGCACTTGTGCATGCATGCCCAAGATCTCGAGAGGCAAATGGAGAAGGGATTGCAGAGTGGCCATCCCCCGGGGGGGTGAGATTTCTTGCTTTCTATCTGTCTCTGTCTTTCTGGCGAGGACACCCCTCCTATAGCAAAAACTTCTTCCCTCCTAAAAAAAAGTACTACCGACAGAATCCTTATGTCTCAAAATCAAAGATTTATTCAATGTAACTCTACAGAACAGTCAGTATGAACAAGATTAAGTAATTCAACTAACATCCGCAAAGAATAAATGGGATTACTCTTATCCATCTCCTTGTTGACGCTTGCCTGTGTATGTAATAGGGGAACTGAACTTAATGAACCACAGTTTTCCAAACCAGGTCACAGAAGAACTCTAAGTCCCCAGTCATCCTATTTCTATTTCCTGATTCGTCTGCCCTGCAAGCATTACGATGCCCAGTCGTCTCAATTCACAATCTCCTTTAAAGTATCTTCCGAGGAGAGGTTTATCTTAAAACATCGACTTACAGACCTTTCTATGAATTATAAAAAAGGCAACCCACTTGGGGAGGAAAAAAATAAACTTTCGAAAAATTTTCCTCAAACAAGGAAACTCGGTTTTCAAGAAGTCCCGTTATAGTTACACTTCGAATTAACAGTGGGCCATACATTTGCGCGGGTGGAAGTTGTTAACGCGAAAGCTGTACTCTCCTAGCAAAGTACATTTAAATTAAAGTGCACGAATTTTACAGAGGTCCTACACTTCAAGAATGTGCATCTTTCAAAATGATTTTTTAAAAATCAGAAATAGTTAAAAAATCAAATGCAACTACACTTCACGGAGACAACATTTTCTCTCCACCACGCTGGCAAAACAGCGACAACCAGACGCCACTTGGGCAGCCTCCAAAACCTCCTCGGCCTCCAAAGCTCCGAGCGTCTACCCGCCACAGGCGTCCCTGAGTTGAGTTCCCCACTCACTTCCACGTCGCAGCAACCCACACGCCTCCTCAGCGATTTAAATCCGCTCTTCACTCACTACAGGCGCGCGCGCGCACACACACACACACACACGGGGTTACTAATGCCAGGACAACCAGGGAACCAAGGAAGGGGCGAGCTCTGGAGGACGAGGAGAGGGGACGTCCCTGGATCCCGTCCGGCCCTGCCTGGCACCCACCTGCAGGCCGCGAGCCCGGGGGCGGCGGCGCCGGCGCCCCGTCCTCGCCCAAGAC
>NW_006160036.1:301371-303768 GCF_000334495.1 Tupaia belangeri chinensis | reverse complement strand
GGCCGCCCCCCCCCGCGCGGCCCCCGCCGGCGCGCCCTCGCGCCGTGTCGCGCGCCTGGCCCCGCCCCCTGCCGCGCGCCCATCCGGCTGGACCGCCCATAGGCTGCGGCGTTGCGGACTAGCCCAGGGCTCCGCCCTCCCCGCCTGCCTATAGCGTCGCGCTCTCTCTAGGCGAAGGAAGTCACATGGGTTCGGAGAGCTGGAAAGCGCCGCTACCTCTCGGGAGTTGTAGTTTGGCCTTTATTTTCTCGTCCAGATGGGTGTGGGGCCCCATATCCCTAATTAGATGGGGAAACCCCACACACACACACACACACACACACACACACACACACCGGCCAATCGGGAGGTGTCTGGCTTTATTGGGTGAAGTTCACGCCAGGGAAGGATCCTCGACTCACCGGAGTTATAGGTTCAATGAGGGATAAATACACCGTGTTAATCCTGATGATTAGATTTCGGGAAGGTATCGGGCCTCGCAAGGTTACCTGGACACCACTGCCACTTTCATCTTCCCCCTCCCCATCAGCCCCAACCTTAATGGCGAAGTCTCGCGAGGGCGGGGACCAGACCGAGCTTCCAGCTAAGTTTGGGCGGAGCGGAAGACCTGGACAGGAGTCCGAGCTCGCGGTTGATGCAGATCCACCCCTGCTTCGAGCAGCTGCTTCCGCGAGGGGGACAGCGTGCGATTTCACAGCTTCAGTGTTGCCCGACGGGCAAGGTCTGTCCGCCGCTGAAAGTTGAGCATACTGTGCAGGAAAGCCCGTTGTGAGTTCGTGCCATTCACAGCTCCATGACCTCTACATCCCAAAGCACACTATGCAAGGCGGAGGGATAGAGTCATCCAGACCAAGAGGCTGGCAGTGAGGAGGAAGTAACACTGCCTTAAGAACCATTTTTTATCTCAGCTCCTCCTAGTGTGTGTGACTGCTTTCCCCTGTGAGGGCTCAACACATCTCCCTTGGGGTCTTTGGTGTAGGTCGTCATCAGGGACTCTGAGCCTGGCTTGTTTACTTAGGGATTCACAGAGGCAGGAGATGGACAAGGAGTTGGGAGATGCAAGTGCAGCGATGGCTCCTCTATCTCCATCCCCAAACACAGGGCAGGCAGGGCATGCATCCCTAAATGCACATTGCCAGAGGAACCCAGGGCACTGTCTCAGGAGTTTGGGTGCAAGATCGTGGACCCAAATATGCTGCCTCATAGGGTCCACAGCACATCTCACCCGAAAAAGCTACTAGAAGAGGGAGAAGAGCTGCTCTGATAATCTGAGCTACCAGGGAGCCCAAGGAGGCCTCGCCTCAGAAGTCAGAGAATGTCCAGAGCATGTGAAATGTTCATCTTGGATTGGTGCATTCCTCATTGTGGATTGGTGCATTCCTGCCAAGTGCTCTGTATCCATACCTGTGCTGGACCTGGGACCCAGAGATAAATTAGTTTCCCTTCAGGAGTCAGGGAGAGGGGACCAGCAAATCTGTAATTACTGATTAGAGCTGTGCCAGGAGTTTAGAGAAAAGGTCATAACTCTTGTGGCTACAGGGCCCTCAGGGTTGAGTAGGAATTGGAGAATCAGGCAAGAGGCTAGGAAGGTCATTCTCAGGCAAAAAACAGATTTCCAAAGACTTGGAGATAAGAAAGTATTTAGTGCTCTCTTCCGGCTGGAACCATGGAGGGCGTTCAAGAGAAGAAAAAGAAGGTTCCTGCTGCGGCAGAAACCAAGAAAAGGCTCCTGCTGTGCCAAAAACCCTTAAGAAAAAGCGAAGGAATTTTGCAGAGTTGAAGATCAAGCACCTGAGAAAGAAGTTTGCTTAAAAGATGCTTCGAAAGGCAAGAAGGAAGCTTAGCACTATCATAAGGAATATAGACAGATGTACAGAACTGAGATTCGCATGGTCAGGATGGTGAGAAAAGCTGGCAACTTCTATGTACCTGCAGAACCCAAATTGGCATTGGTCATCAGGATCAGAGGTATCAATGGAGTGAGCCCAAAGGTTGGAAAGGTGTTACAGCTTCTTCGTCTTTGCCAGATCTTCAATAGCACCTTTGTTAAACTCAACAAGGCCTCAATTAACATGCTGAGAATTGTGGAACCATATATTGCATGGGGATACCCAAACCTGAAGTCAGTAAATGAACTGATCTACAAACGTGGTTATGGCAAAATCAATAAGAAGCGAATTGCTTTGACAGATAACTCTTTGATTGCGCAATCTCTTGGTAAATTCGGCATCATATGCATGGAGGATCTGATTCATGAAATCTATACTGTTGGAAAACGCTTCAAAGAAGCAAATAACTTCCTTTGGCCCTTCAAATTATCTTCTCCACGGGGTGGAATGAAGAAAAAGACCACCCATTTTGTAGAAGGTGGAGATGCTGGCAACAGGGAAGACCAGA
>NW_006160036.1:296555-301131 GCF_000334495.1 Tupaia belangeri chinensis | reverse complement strand
TGATGTTTCCCCTTTTGAATTTTGCTGAGTAAAAATGGGTTTATTCAACGGAAACTTATTTCAGGGCATTCATGCATGATTTGTAGGTAAGGTAATAAAATAAAGATCAGTTCACCAAAAATGTAAGTTTAGTTGCTGAAGTTCTGTTTCTTGGGCTTTGGCTTGCCTGTAAGCTACTGTGTAAATGTTTTTCCCTTTAGCATTAACTCCATTTCTTAATATGGATACTATGAAGGATAAGGGGAAATTTGTGCCCACGAATATGGGTTTTTTAAAGCACTTGGGGAGCGCTTAGTAATTAATGAACAAAAACTTGAAAAAGAAAGTTTTGATACTTAATGAGTCACATTCCTGTATATTTTATGTATTTTCTCATCAAGAGTAGTAAGCTGAAAAATTATTATTTAAGACTCTCTTTGGGGACCAGCAGGTGGCATGATGGTTAAGGTGCTAGACACTCCCACATGGCCAACCACAGTTCAAGTCCTGGACCTGGTGGCTTGCTTTCGCTCTCTCTCTGTGTGTCTCTGGTAAATTAAAACAAATGAATGAATAAATAAAGTTAAATAAAATAATTATTTAAAAAAAAAAAAGACTCTCTTTGGGGGCTAGCAGGTGGTGTGTTGTTTAAATTGCTGGACTCCCACATGGCCGACTCATTCATATCCTGGACCTGGCAGCTTGAAATAATGTTGGGCATGTGTGCATGCATGCCCCAAATCCCAAAAGAATGGACAAGAAAGTGTTATGGCTTGGTCTTCCCCTCTGCCCCCAACCCGGGTGATAACTCACTTTCCCTGTCTCTGTCTTGTGTACACACCCTATGGCAAAAACCTAAAAAGACTCAAAATTTGTAGCCTGGGAAGCTATTTCTGAGGATTGGTGGTTTGGTGTTTCCCCCCCCTCCACTGTTTTTATTATAATTAGTTCTGGAGAGAAATCAAGAAAGGTATATTTAATAAATTGTGGTGCATATGTTTGAGTAAAAAAAAAAAAAAGTATTTAGTGAGCAGAAGCCAAAGGTGAGGCTAGATGAGTGGGCAGAGTGCTGCAAGCCCCCTACAAGTGTCTGGACTATATCCTGAGGGGAACAGAGGCCAATGGAAGGGTTTAGAGCAGGAGACTTATAAGATCAGCATTCTGGAAAGAACACTGGGGGAGGTGGCTGTGTGAAATTGGGAAGAAGATAATGGTGGTCAAGGAGAGAGAGCAAATGGCATTAGATGGGTGGACCAACCCAACTCTGCAGCCCTCTGCCCCAGGAAAACTGCTGGCCCGCCTATTAATTCAGAAACCTGGCCCACTCATCTCCCCCTCCTCATAACACAGCACCTTCAGGATGTGTCCCTGTCTTCACGCCACAAGCACACCTCCCACGTTGTCGTCTGTATTAATAAACTGGACCTTTATCTAGCCCTTCTTCCCACTACACATGACTACACCTGAACCAGGAACTCAGTCAGTAAGGCCAGAGGAAGGTGGGAGGGTGATTCTGTTAACCTCACTCCTCGAAGGGACCACAGAGAAGCTGTAGATGGCTTGAAATAGTCACCAATTCATCTACTGTTTGGCAGTGCACCTGTGTTCCTAGCCACTGAGCACCTGGAGATCACTTAGAAGGGGTCACATCCTGGGGAAGGTTTCTGAACTGGGTAAACTGAAAATCTAGCATGGTGTTATAAGAGCAGGAGTAGGTACCAACTGCAGGAAAGGAGTCACCATCTTCATGAGAAAAACAGCAATGGCTGGAAGCTCTGCTGGCTAAGAAGCTTGCTCCTCCACTCCCACCCCACGCATACACCAAAACAACCATCTTTCTGCCCCTTTTCCCCCAGCTAGGGCCTATAGAATTCCTCCAGCCAGTTCCAAAGCTCCAGCAGGAGGCCATCTGACCTTGCTTCCATTCCTCTGAAACTCTTGTAAAACCAAGAGGCCCAGGGAACCAGTAGAATGGATAGAACCACAGACTGTGGGCCAGACCCATGGCCTACACGTTAAGAGAGCTGGATCCCATGTGGCTGACTATGTGGTTCAAATCCTAGCTCTGGTAGCTTAAAAAACATGTCAGGCACATGTGTATGAATACCTACAATCCTGTCAGAATGGAAGGTGAAGTGACTGCAGCATGACCTTGCCACCCTGGAAAGTGCTTTCTCCCTCTGCTTCCTCCATCTCTGGAAACACATGTATCCTCCAGCAAATTAAAAGGAACCCAGAGTGGAACAGCCTGGTAGACAAGGACTATATGGGTCTCTGTACACCCTCTCACCCTCCTGTGTGAATGCCAGCTAGGCCTGAGAATTAGGAGAAGGCTGGCCCTAAGTCCCCACTGTTGAAGGCTCTCCTATACCCTCTGAGCCATGGTATGGTACAACTTAGCCTAGCCCAGACCTTTTTTCTATATTAGGGCCAACAGGAGGCTCAGAGGAAAGTCAGAGTTTAGAAAAGTTCTTCATCCCCACATCATACATCCCAAGCACCTCAAGCTCTTGTTCGGTTCTTCTGTGTCACTCTCCACCCCCATGCCAAGACTAGCTACATGGGACACAAGGACTGCCCTTAAACAGCTCCCAATCTGGAAGGAGAGGATCAAGACCAGCCAACTACAATCTCAGAAAGGTAGTTTCTGAAGTCAGCAAAGAATGCTGAGAAGACAGGGTCAGCATTTTGTCCTCAAATGCCAGACTGAGGAGTTTGGACTCGATCCAGAGATCAGTCAGAGTTCTAAGCAGAAATAACACCTGGAAGTACCTAAATGTGTAAGACTGCAGGAGTAAGGGATACCTTACTCATCTGTGTATAAAGCCCATTCTTCTTGCTGTGCCTTCAGAAGACCTGCCACCCTCTCCAACCTGACTCATCTCTCCCTTGCAAGTGCGTATCAAAACCATTTGTCCCAAATTTGATGAGCTAAGGAGAAATCCTCAACCAATGGGGCCAGGATGGATGGGTAAGTGTTATGGCTACTGGCACAGGGAAGGATTTGGGAGTTTAAGTGGCCTAGTTTAAGGTGAACATGGTGAAGAGAACAGTGAGCAGAGACTTCAGGCCTGACTAGGCTCCATCGGTCCCAGGCCACGGACAGATCACTTTGAGACCAGGGTGGTATCACTGAGGTGTGCTCAAGTGAGACCATTCAAGGAACATATTCAACCAGGATCTTTGCCAGACATCTTCAGTCACAGACCACACACCAGCCTCCCTCACCCAACAGCCACCCAGTGGAGGACTCTCTCCCCAGTGCTTTGGGACCTCAGAGTCCCCACACTCCAGCCTCTATCTTAATAGCAGACCTCTGCCCTGCCTCTCCTCCACAGCCCAGAAATGAACCTGACCCTGCCAGAGCCAGGGCTTCTCCAGGGAATCCATACCAGTGAGAAAAAGCCTGAAGGAAAAAAAAAAAAAAAAACTCAACCCCATCAGGGTGGTAGACCTTAAGGCTTTATGCCTGGTCCCCAGAAGGTGCCTAGGGGCACACTGCTGTCTGTCCACTTCCAGTTGAAGAATAAGGAAAGTCAAAGGCAGCATTTCAAATGAGAGTTTCTAGTAAGAAAAATCAGAAATAAATCATGCCTAAAACTAAGTTGCTGAGATGGGACCGAGTCTGTCTTTCTTCTGGGTGGGGCCCCTTTTCTGGGAAGTTGGTTAGGGCAGTCTCAGTACAGAGTGACACATGAGCCATGGAGTGCCCTATAACAGGGCCAGCCTCACGTAGGCAGAGGACAGCTGCTCCTGCTCTCAGAGGGCCCTCGGGCCAGAGAGGACTAGAAGTCAGAGTCAGTTGCCCAAGGTTAAACAGCTATGGACGCCACAGGCTGCTGGGCCAGTAGTGCGGTATCCTTATCTGCACACGGAAGAATAAGAGTGGGCGGCAGGGAGGGGCAGAGCCAGGATGAGACAGAAATCTCACCCACCAGACCCCTGACTCAGATGCTAGCAGGGCGGCTGACTGCTGGCTGCCACAGGGGCCTGACTGGAGTGCCAGTTATCACAGAGCAATGGGGCTGACCATGGGGAAATGAGGGAACCAGCCTAGGCCCAGAAGGGACCCGACACACACACTGAGCCTGGAGAAGGGAAGAGAAGCCGCATGTTTACAGCTGAGGAAGCGGGGGCGGAGCGGGGCAGGGACCTTTGGTCAGAACACCCGCCCCTCCCAGTTAAGTGGGGGAGGCCCCAGGAGATGTGGTAGAGATGTGGTAGCCGTTTGTTTGCTTCTCACTGCCAGGAGGAAATTAAAAGAGAATCTGCCACTTCCTTCCGCCCTACATGGGATGGGGGAGGCCAGAGGAGGAAGGGTGGTATGACCTGGCAATCTTAACGGCCCCAAATTGCTGGTCAGAACACCCGCCCCTCCCAGTTAAGTGGGGGAGGCCCCAGGAGATGTGGTAGAGATGTGGTAGCCGTTTGTTTGCTTCTCACTGCCAGGAGGAAATTAAAAGAGAATCTGCCACTTCCTTCCGCCCTACATGGGATGGGGGAGGCCAGAGGAGGAAGGGTGGTATGACCTGGCAATCTTAACGGCCCCAAATTGCTGTTATCGGCAGGCGCCCGGGGCCCCCCCCCCCCCGCCAAC
>NW_006160036.1:265251-296319 GCF_000334495.1 Tupaia belangeri chinensis | reverse complement strand
CGCCCCCCGCCAGTGCCCCCCTGCCCAGAGCAAACATGCCACCAGGTCTGAGCTCCAGCAGCTGTCAGGCTTCAAACAGGGGTTGGGTCAACACCTCTCACCTACTAGGCTGTCCTTTATTGGGGCACCAAGTACCCCAGTCTTTCCCTTGGATTCTGTATCATCTCTCATCAGGAAAGTGACCAAGTACATGCCCAGTGCCTCAGGTTTAACATCAGTAGAATGGGTTTCTTCAGTCTTCCTGGCTCAGCCCAGGTTCATGGGTCTGAAAGGTGATACCCACCCACACTGGGCTCTACCAGACACATAATGATGGGCAAGGGACATGATTTAAGAAGCTCCAGCTCTGCATAGAGAGTGGAGGTAGAATAATTATGCAAGGACAAGAGCCCACATATGAAGATGCCCAAGGCTGAAGCAGCCAGCCATGGGTGAGTACTGGGAGTGTCTTTATTGCACTGTACCAATGTCAGGTCGGAGAAGCACTACCTGGAAAGCTCCTGTTTTCAGTGAAAATACTGAGGTGGGTGAGAACATGGCCCTGCAGCTCAGCCCTACAAAGGGAGACAGATCCACCCTCGCACCCATTGGCCTGTGCACTAGGCTGATGGCCCAGGCCAGGACCTCTAGGTGTCACCAGGTAAAGCCAACAAATTGTCCAATGGCATCTGGGTTCATGTTCTGGTACCACAGCCACCTTAGAGCCAGGCCCATGGAGGGTGTGACAAGGACAGAGACAACAATCACCAGCCTTCCAGAGGACTCTCTTCACCACTTTCCAAGGCCATAAAAGGTTTCTTGCACAGCTCCCCAGGCGATGCTGGCTCCTGAGTTCTGGGGCCCCCAGGGCCTTGGTCAAGGGCCTCTCGCTTGCGCTTGTGCAAGGACGGGCTCTCCTCACCCAGTCGACCCTCAGGGAGGCCATGGCTCCGCAGACAGACGATGGCTGCAGCCTGCTCTGCCAGTTTCTTGGACTTGTTCCTGGGCAGATGAGGCAAAGGGCAATAAGGCAGATAGGCAGGTTGCAGGATTAAAGGCAGGGAGGCCCCACTCTACAAATGTTAGCAGAGATTCTGACAAAACTAAGTGGTCACCACCCAGAGACACCACTGTCCATGCATACCACCTACCCAATCCCTCCAGATCAATGCTGGATTCAGGTCCTCCACCCCGAGCCTCACACCCTCTGACGAGGAAACTCACCACAAGGTGGACTGGTACTTTTGTTCTGCCACGGTGACAACAGAGCAGAACAGACGATCTATGGGGCGCTGAACCTGGCATAAGGAGAACAAAGGAAACAGGGATGACTGCATGGGAGCCAGAGGAATGACCTGGAGGCCCACGTGTTGGGGTTGAATCAAAGGCAGACAAAGGACCATACTTCAACCTAAGTCAAATGAAGGCTGTCCGCATTACATGCTCCCCACAAGCAGTAGTACCTGGGGTGTCTTCCAGGGAAGAAACGCAGATACACAATGACATCGAGTGAGTCCGAAGTTCTGTCACAGACCTAAGCAAGTGCCATCAGAGCCCATGGCTGCACATGATGACACAGCCTCCTCCTCCTGACATCTAGTTGGCCAGTTCTCTCCCCCACAAATGAGCAGAAGTTTACCAGATGGCAAAAGGGTGAGAGAGGACAAGGATGGGAACAGAGAAAGCACACCTGGCAGACAGACCCGGTGATGTGGCTGAGTGGATGAGACCTGAAACAGCAGCAAGGCATGTGTGTGGGGGGAAGGGGTCCCGCGCCCTATGCTGAGGTGCTGGGGCTTGATCCTATAGGCACTGCAGAGCTGCGACTTGAGCAAGGCAGAGAGATGTTAGGGTTATTTTGGAAAAGTTATTATGGCAGAGAGGAACGTAAGGCCCAGAAAGTATGAGCCTGGAGGCCAGAAGGCCAGTGCAGAAGAGGCAGGGCAGCCTAAACAATGCATGGCCACGGGGACCAAAGGAAGTGAAGCAAGACTCTCAGGGTTTCTACCCCAGGGGCCTCATGTCTGGGGCACAGAATTGTGTTCCATTGGCTGAGGCCTAATCCAAAGACAGATCTGTCAGAAATGGACAACGTGGAACTATCATAGGGAAGAGGCTATCAGAAAGTGAACAGGCCACAAGCAACCTCTGTGGAGTCCAAGGCCAGGCTCCAGCCAAGCGGTGTGAGTGGAAGGGCTAAGCTGTGGGTGTGGCAGGATGATAGCACCAGCACTGTGGCACACTTCAGGGCAGGTCTTAGCTAGGGACTCACCGTTTCATACACAGGCTGTGCCAACTTCTCCCTCCGGCACCACTCCAGCAGGCACATCTTGGGGGTGATCTGGGGTGAGTAAGCTCTCCTGGAAAAATGGTGGGGGGGGGCGATTAGGGCCCACTCACCATTACCACCCCCTCCCTATGTAGGAGCCCTGCTCAATTTCTGATAGGAACTACAGGAACTTAAGGAACTGAGACACCAGGCTGCTCCCTTAAGGTTCCTGTACCTACATCCCTGGGCTCCCATTCCTACTTTACCAGCAGCTGGGGCCTGGCCTCTGCCTAAAGGGAAGATGGGCTTCAACAGGCTTAAGAAACAGGGGCAGAGTGGAAAGTGACCTCCCAGCACTTGGAGCTCCAGCCTGTGCCCCAGCTTTCAGCTGCCAGGAAGGAAGGAAGGTCCAGTTTGCCTCTCAAAACAAGAGCAGGAGGGAGTCATGGAGGTGGGGAACACAGGTGGCCATATAACATCGGCTGCAGTCAGGATCATCTGCTTCTCAGAGAACACAATGGACTCTTGTTTCAGAGTCAGTCTGTGACAGAGTGACAGGGGCCTTGCCCCAATTTCCCAGTGGGAGCTCTCCCTGGCTTATTACTGCCCAACAGCTGTCCTCTCACCTCCAAGTCCTTGCTAGACAAGACCGGCTCCTGGTCTGGGCCTAGGGAGTGGAAAAAGGCTCAGGTCCCAGAGAGCGGAGGACAAGCTGGGTCACAATCCGAAGTAGTAATCAGCATGAGACTGCTTCTGCCAAGAGAGGGCACTGCAGGGCTGGTGAGGGGCAGCGGGTGTGGGCTGCAGAAAAATGAGGGCTAGGGCCCTGCCACTGTTGGGAGCTCCATTCAAGCAGCCAGCTCCTTGAAGCCAGGGGAAAGCATGGAGTTTCAAGAACAGGAGACAAGTCCCCCAACGCTGAGATGGGAAGGGGTGGGTCAGGAAAGAATAGAATTCCATCACTCTCAGGACAACAACATGCACACCAGACTGCTGCCTGGGCATTCGGAAACTGTCTTCCCTGAAAGTACCTTCTTTGGGATGCTGAAAATTGAGAACAGGTGTTCAAAGCAAGGAGTCCTGTGATCCCTAGCCTTGACATTAACCACATCCAGCAGCCAGTTTTCTGGGCCAGTCACACCACAAGGCACTGCCCCTGTCCAAGATGAGATAAGCTGCAGACCTACCGGTCAAACTTGACAGCCATCTTAATGACACCGGAGGTGTCTTCAGTTGGCTCCCCTGCCTCCTCTGGAATCCTGGCCGAGAGCTCGGCTCGCCGGGCATCCAGCTCCCGCGTGGTCTCCTCATAGAAGGCACCCAGGCCAAAGGCCTCACTGTGGAGGGAGAAGCATAACAGGCCAAGTGCCTTAGTGGACCCAGCATCTAGGGCCCTGAAGAGCCCAAGGATCCCCCAATGCATGTGCCAAACACCACACCAGGGCCTGGCCATCTGAAGGTGCTCCTGCCCATGGCTAGATCAACCTGGACTGGAAGATGGAGAGTGAGTGTGGACCTTTGAGCATGGACACTGTGAGGGAAGCTGGGTGGAAAAGGTTCTAAAGGTCATGCCCACCACCTGTAGCCTCTCTCCCAAAGAGAAGCACACTAGAGAATTCCCAGGAAGACAGACCCCAGAAGGTAGGAGTGGTTCAGAAAGGCTTCTTTAGAGGAAGGAGGATACAGACAGCCATGGTGAGGGAGAAACAGGCTTCCAGGCAGAGGCCCCAGCAGGAGCACGGATATGCAGGTACAAAGTGAATAGAAAGACAAAGAGCTATAGGAGCAGGGACTTGGCCAGGCTGTGACGAGCCTCAGATGTCAACTACCTCGGGAGCTACACCAGGTCCAGAGGACTAAGGGGTGGTCTCTCAGACTGCAGGGTGATGACTCCATTCTACAGCCCCAGCTCTCCCGTCTGGCATGTGGGAAAGGCCCACTAGTGCCAAAGCCCTTTCCTCCCCGGGAAATTCCAAGCTCATCTTTTGCTTTCCTCTATCCTACCAGTGCCCTAGATCCCAAAACTCTGCTTCTGAGATCAGTCCAGAAAGGAATGCGTCAAAGCTTTGAGAGGAGCCCCTTCTGTGTGGCGAAGCTGTCACCACCCCAATCCTACACACCCACGTCCCTAGCCCCAGAGCAGAGTCAGTTTAGGGCTCAAGGTCAAGCCTAGGCAACATCTGCAAGGACAGATGAACAGCCCATTGGCCCTCTTACCAAATTTCCCGGGAAGACTGGGCAGCATGGAGCAGCCTTCCCTGAGGCGACTCCAGCTGTTCTCGTAGCATCTGGCACAAGCAGTACTTGGTGTTGGTGTAGTGGTTGTCATACTGCACTGCCTGAGAAAAGAATCGCATGCTGCCCAGGCAGGCCCTGAGGCCTGAGCTATGTTATGGCAGGGAAAGGGGTTCGAAGGCAATGGGACCCCATAAGAGCCACCTCCACCTTGGCCATCTACTCCTCCAGCTAGTGGTACAACACTTGAGGGTCACAGCCCAGACACATGGTCAGGAGCACACTCCACGGGGCAGCCTGTCTGGAAAGTACAAGGGATTCATCTCTTATTTCAGCCACCATCAGCTACCACAGAAGACATACTGGCCAGCATTTTCCTGGGGGGATGAGGGAATACGCCATGCTTTGGTATAGTGGATTCAGCCCCAGGAGAGGGGTGAGAGGTTCTAAAGGTGTCCCCGACCACCTGCATCTCTCCTTTTCTCTTTCTTATAACCAGGATGGGCACCTTCCCTACTCTCCAGCTTCTCTCCAGCTTCCCTCCTACATGGGCAAAGTACAGAACCACTGACCAAGCATCTTTGCACATGTTACTTGTCAATTAACTGCCTAGACAAGTGTGAAGTGGTGTCACCACACTCCACAAGCTAGGAAATGAAGCCTCAGGGAGGCAAGATGATGCCCAGCATATCCAGAAGAAGTCTGCCTGGGTGGGGCCAGAGCAGGAGAACAGCAGTGGGTGAAGGCTGCCTGGCCAGCCCTACAGAAATCCCTCCCTGACCCATTCCAGCGTTTCATCTGGGCCTGTCTTCAGCACCTGGGAAGGTGCCACACTCACTCAGGACAAAGCAGATTAGACACAGGTGAGCCCCAGCCACAGCCAAGGCCTCGATTTGGCTTGTTTGGGACAGGAGACACCTGGCTGGTCCAGAGCAGTGCTGTCTGTACTTGAAAGCCACTCCCTTTCTCTGTGACAACACAGAGCCTCTCAAGAGGCTGCCAAGGGATGGGCTGAGCAGGAAGGATAACATCACCTTTCACCCAGTGAGCAAGCTTGGCACTACTGAACATGTCATCTCTGCCAGACTGGCCAGCTGGCCAAAAAAGCTGGACAGCTGACCTGGGCTGAAGCAGAGCCCCCCCTTGCCTCCAGCTGACTTCGAACATTGGAGAGCTAGTGGTCAGCAACCTGCTCAACAGGACATCCAGAACTAAGGTGAGGACCAGATGAGGGCTGCAGCATTAAGCAGGAAAACAAAGACTCCCAGGCTCTAAGCCTAGGCCTCAGGCCCTCCCACCATCCCCAGCTCACACAGCTATGGGGACATGCACACACCATGGCCATCACAATTACCCAGGCATGGCCATGGCTTGGAGAGAGCACAGGCAGTTTCAGGTGGATATCAACCCTAGGACTGAAGAGGAAGGTAGAGTCAGCTCTGGACAAGCACTGCACCCTCTACTACGGCCCATTTCACTGGAGAATTTGAGAATCGCTCACTGTCTCTGCCTGTAGACATGCACAGCTGATTACAGAATTCCAGAGCTGTGCCAAAGAAGCAGGGCAGATAAACTCATCATATCCTTTATGGGAAAATGCCCTTGGCACTACCATCAATCTCCCCATGAAAAGAAGCTGTTTAGAAAAAAGCTATCTCCCCCCCACCCCGTAACTTGGGACACCAATTGGCATAATGGCTATGTTGCTGGACTCCCATGTAGTCGACCATGGTTCGAGTCCTGGACCAGATGGCTTAAACTCACACCAGGCATGTCGTGCATGTGTGCCCAAGATACTGAGTTGAGAATGGAGGAGAAGGGATTGTGGCATGGCCATCCTCCCTGGAAGATGATTTCTCGCTTTCTGTCTCTTTGTCTCTCTCTGTCTTTCTGGCAAGCGCACACACCCTATAATAATAATAATAATAATAAAACTCTCAAAAAAAAAGAAAGGAAGAGAAAGCTATCCCGTAAGGAGAAGGTTAAATTAGGCTATTCCCTAACTCATGGGTTCAAATGTTCTGGGAATTAGTAATAGAAAAATTTCAAAAGTGATTTTGATTGATGAGTCAAATCAGATGACATGTTTCTATGGAGGTAATGTGTCCCCAACAATAGCAGCTACATGGATCCTCTGGCTGTGGCTGGTCCTATAACAACCTATAGGCAAGCCTGTCTTCAGTGGCACAGAAACCATGATCCACACAAAAGTGTAGATGTATGTGTGGGTGTGAGAGAAAAAGAGAAAGACATCGTGTATTTGGAGCCTCAACAGCATCTTGGATCCAGGAGGCCCTTGCCTTTGAACCCTCTAGAAGCTTTTAAAGGAGACTATAAGGGCACACACACTCAGCATCCTCTCTTTCTACTGCAGCTGTAGAGAACCTACAGCTACACTACAGAAGCCACAAGAAAAGGAGAGAAAAAAATAGGGTCACTGGCAACTGGGGGCTCACATAAAGTGCTTTCTGCAGGAATATGGCAGACTTTGAGAAATAGTCATTTTGAAAAATTGTAGGCCAACAGATAGCCTGGTAGTTAAGGTGCTGGATCCCACAGGGCTGACTCCATGGTTTAAGTCCTGGACTTGGTGGCTTGAACAACACACCAGGTACATGTGCATGCATGTCCAAAATACTGAGAGAAAAATGAAGAAGAAGGGATTGCAGCATGGCCATCCCCTCCAGGGAGGTGATTTTTCACTTTCCCTCTCTCTCTGACAAATGCATGTTCCCTATGGCCAAAAAAAGAAAGACAGTTTAAAAAGAAAGAAAAAGTGCAGAGACGTACGTATCTGATATACTTTTGCATGACTTCCTCCAAGGGCTGTAGACCCTCCTTGAGAAAGATAGATGGGTTCCACATGGCTGCCCGGGCTAGCATCACTGAAGAGGCTGCTGTGGCTTGTCGAAAGTCCTCTATGTCCGTATACTGTTGGATGTGGTCGTGAGATCCCCCACTGAAAAGCAACGTAATGGTTAGGGCTGCCCCCATCATGGAGCCTATCAATATTTTCAGAAAAAGCTTATTCTCAGATCTGTCCCTCATTAACAATGTGGCTTTGGACAAGTCTCTTCAGTTGTCAGAGCTTCAGTATGGTAGATATTACACCCACACCCAATTGTGAAGCTAGAAACACTAAATGAGATAAAATATGTAAAGTAGCCCCAAATCAGGGCCTATTAGCATGGTAGTTAAGGCAGCTGGATCCCACATGGCTGACCACATGATTCAGCCCTGAACCCTATGGCTTGAGAAATACACCAATCATGTGTGCAGGCATGCCCAAAATCCTAACAGGAGAATAGAGAAGAGAATGAGGCATGGCCATTCACACGTGGGGATGCTCGCTCACTCACACTCTAGCAAGCACACATACCATGTAGCAAACTTAAAAATAAATGAAATCATATTTTTTAAAAAGTAGCCCAAATCATACCTGACCTTAATAGGTATGCCAGGTTTTTTGGTTTATTTTTTTCTTTCTTTTTTTTTTTTTTTTTGCAGAGGGTATATGTGCTTGCTGCTTGCTGGAGAGAGAGAAAATGAGAAAAAAAACTCCCAATGGGACACAGTCATACCACAATCCCTTCTCAGTTTCTAACTCCTGTCAGGATTTGAGGAATGCACATACACATGCCCAACATGTTTTTCAAAGTCTAGGCCTTGAACCATACAATCAGCCTTGTATGATCCATTATCCTAACCACACAACCACCAGCTGGCCTGGTACTGTACCAATTTTACCTTCCTTTTTTCTCATTCAAAATACTGGCTAAAGCCAGATCATGTCTTTAGACATACATCTATAACATGGACCACATGAAAAACCCCAGGCTAGGGGCACTACCTATATGCCCACTAAGGGCTGGGTTGAACCCTGGAAAGGGGAACAGACACACAGGTTGTCATGAAAGGGAGAAAGGAGGGCTCTGAATAGCCCTGCTATCTCCAAGTCACCCCTAAAACTTCTTGCCCTAAGAAAGGTGGGGCCTGGCTACCACAGCTGCCCTTAACTCCTCCCCCTCACCAGTCATGTATGCCTTTTGTCACCAAAGTTCCCCTGTTCCCTTAGGCCCCCTTAGGCTCTGTGTGTCCTAAAGAGAAGGCAGCTGGACTCCGAGCTGGCCTGCACAATCTAACTCCTCAGTGGCAAGTAGATGCTATTACTAAGCCTTTGGGCTGGTTATCAGCACCACACACCTGCCAGTCTAGGTTCCTGATCCTGTAGCTGGCCAGAATGCTTATCCAGGCTTCTGGGACCTATCTTATGCCTCCTGAGCCATAGTGCTGACATGAAACTTTTCATACAGTTCCGAGTCCTGCACACCTAATTCTGGATGTGACATCACCTCTTCCAGGTCTATATCAGTGGCCCGCTTCTCATTCTCCCAGTCCCTGGATACTCCCATCCCTACTCAGTCCATCAGAATGCTCTAGGCCCCAGTCTACTGCACATCTATGTCAACTGCTCACCAGAGGCCAATGAACCTGACCTTCATGAGAGGTACTTTTTGGTCTCATTTCCCACTTCATTTTCCATCCCAACCTCCTTTTTTTTCCCCTGTGGTCATCTTTATTTTTTGAGAGGCTTTTGCTATAGGGCACATGCACTAGCCAGAAAGACACAGAGACAGAAAGCAAGAAATCATCCCCTGGGGGGATGGCCACACCGCAGTCCCTTCTCCTCTATTCTCCTCTCAGGATCTTGAGCACACACGCACACACACACGCCCAGTGTGAGTTTAAGCCATCAGGTCTGGGACTCGAACAGAGGTCAACCACATGGGAGTCCAGTGACATAGCCATTATGCCAACTGCTGGTCCCTCCTTTGTGGTTATCTTTTAATAGTATCTTATTCTATTTTGTGTATGTGGGCTCAAATCCCTTCTGGATGAGGTCAGGCATAAATAAGCAAATGATGGGGCCAGCAGGTGGCGTAGCAGTTAAGACAGCTTGATCCCACATGGCCAACAGCATGGTTTGAGTCCCAGATCCAGTAGCTTGAAAGACACACCAGGGGCATGTGCATGCATACCCAAAATCCTGAGAGGAGAATAAGAAAGGATTGTGATGTGGCCTTTGGCCATGTGACGTGATTTCTCACTTTCTCTCTTCCCACCCTTATCTCTCTCTGATAGGCTCATGCACACTATAGCAAAACTGAAAAAAAAATTTTTTTAAGGTAAATGATGGAGGGAGGCTTACTTGGCTATGACAGGAATGGAGAGGGTTTCAGCAATAGCTTTGATGACTTCACAGCTGACAGGGTGCTGAGGTCTCTCCTCCCGCTTCCTTGGAGATAAAGAAAAGAAGCTAAGGGCTGAATGCCAAAAGCCATGGCACCATTCACTCAGGTTTACCTTCATCAAATTTGACTGTCCTTCCTATAGGACCTCAGGAAGGTCAGCAGCTATGTGGCCCTCAAGGACAGGCTCCAGGGCATGGTGCTCCCTGTTGTTTGGGGATGAGCTGTCTTGAGGGGCAGGAACAGCATAGGTCCATGCTGAGAAGGCAAGTCCACCTCTGGCAAGCCTGCAGATGAGGCATGCCTGCAGGGGCCAAGGTGAGTGTCCTGGCTCCCAAGGTCACGCTGCTTTTCCCTGGCTTCTCCTGGCTGCTGCCTGAGATAAAGAATAATGCCATAGGAAGCTGCCATTACTGTCCTACTCCTGCCCTCCCCAAGAGACTCGGAGCAGCTGCCTCTCTCAGACTGACCACTCCCACACAGCTGCCTAGACCGAGGCCAAGTTGCACAGCTGATCCTGGAGAGCAGCACCTGACGCAGGGTAGGCCCTGCACTCAGGGCAACCAGGGCAGGCCACAGACCATGGCTGTCACAGCAAGCCACAGGGGAGGCAGGACATAAACGGGGGCCTCTCCTTCTAAGGTCAACTGCAAGTTCTTGTGGATGAGTAAGCAAGTCTTAGGGGTGCTGATTAAAGGCCTGACCTGAACTGTGCTCAGACACAAACAGGAAAGGTGACCAGCCAGATGGCCCTTGTTCAGGTCTTACCTGAGGTACCCCCTCTGCTATACTCCTCAGCAAAAGGTCAAGAGCTTCAGGGCTTCCGAAGGCTCTGTCAACCCAGCTTCCGCCTCTACCTCCCACTGTCCCAAGAGGCCAGTTTTAGCCCATCCTCAACACCTCTGATAGCCAGAAAATCCTTCCTTAAACTTGCCCAAATCTCACTTCCTACTGGTCCCAACTACTGATCAAAGCAACCGCTTCTTTTAAGATAATAATAAACTACTGGCACTGTGCCAAGGATTTATAGTCACGAAGTCACAAAAGCCTCACAACTCTATAAGGCAGAATTATCTTCATTTCTAAATAAGGAATATGATGCACAGAGAGATTTAGTGATTAGTCCAACATGCACAGCTAATAAGCAGCAGAGGTGGGATTTTTTTTAAAACTTTATTTATTTACTTATTTTAAGTTAACCAGAGAGGGAAATTTAAAATTAAATCCCAGTTGGAATCCAAAAGCCTACTACATCAGGAAGGAGCATATGTGTATATGTGTGTGGGTTCTCACCTCCCCCTCCTTCCTTCAACCCCAAGCAGTTTGCCTTTTCTCTGTTTTATGTTACAGTTCCGGTTTCCCTTCACTAAAAATGCTACAATAGATACAACCAACAATCTGGGCTGTTCCTACAAGCCCCCTAAGCCCAAGAGAAAAATCACTCGGAGAAAAAAGGCCATACCTACCAGTCTACAACCTGGGCTTCTGTACAAAAGGACATTCTGGACACAGAGAGAAGTCTCACTGGGGAACACCCAGCGTGGCCTTCAGAAACACCTCAGTGCTCAGCAGACAGCACATTAGCTACAGATAGAAGGACCATTTTGAGCAGTCATCATGATAGCTGGCAATCCGACAAGGGCAGACAAAAGAGGCAGAGACTAAAAGACAGCAACCTGCCTGGTGTTAATCAAAGGAGAAGCCATTGCTCAATGGTGTGGGGAAAAAAAAGGAGATTCAGTAGTTCTTTAATTCCACCATTACTGGCCACATGGTACAATTTTGAGCAAATCACTCCATCACTACCATTACACATCCTTGAGGGCAGGGGCATTTGACTCTCCACTTAGTCCCTCTGTGTCTCTGAAGCTAGGCACAGTGCCTACCACGTGCTCAGTGAAAGCAAAGAAGGAAAATGCAACCTCATTCAGTGTCTGATTGACCCCACACTCATAGGATGAAGAGCTAGGCAGAGGTAGGCTACATATGTAGAAGAGAAGATGGCTGTCATCTGGGGTCTGGTGAAGGATCGTTGAGATGGCTGAGGCCCTCCTTGCCAGTCAGTCATTACAACAGTGACCACTCACCTCCCATGAACTGTGATGGCGGCAATGCCAGTGCTCTCTATCCGCTTCACAAGGCTCAGGGTATCTTCCAGCTGAGAAACAAGATCGTATGGGGTAGTTATTGAAGCCCCGCAGTGGGCTCACCTCTACCCCTGCTTCCAAACCTAATTCAATTCCTCAAGAATCATTCACACCCCCAAATCCAACAACACCGAGAGAATGGACCTCCAAATGTACCACATCATCCTTACCGATGACAGGATGCGAATCTTGCAGGTCACAGGTCTGCGTGTTCCTTTAACAAGAGTGCTGAGAATCTGCAGAGAGAAGAACACAAGAATGCCTACCCTTCTGTAGCAAATCGCACTACTTGTGCTATATAACACCACAGAACTGTGCGTTCCAGTGGCATGGGCGGCTAGTGCATATTATCTGTTGCAGGGATATATGCACAAGTACCATCAGGTAAGGAGTCTGCCTTTGTTCTACTCTAGAACTCCAGCATCAGCAATGCCTGCCTAGCACATAGTCACATAGAGGTTTGTGTGTGTGTGTGTGTGTGTGTGTGTGTGTGTATGTGTATGTGTGTGTGTATTAGTTCAATATACTGAATGACTGAGTGAGTCAATCTGTATGCATGTCTATTTGTAACACAGCAATCCTTTACCAGGACAACATGAGAACCACCAGAAGAGCTTAAGAAATACAGACTCGTGGGCCCAGCCATGGTAGCATACACTGGAACACTGCTAGTTGGTAGGCTGAGGCCACTTAGGAAGTTCAAGTTCAATTCCCAGCCTACCCTAAAATGCCAGGCACAGTGGCGTGTACTACTAGCTACTTAGGACACTGAAGCAGAAGGATTGTGATAGAGCAAGACCCTGTTGAAAAAAAAGAAAGAGAGAGAGCCAGCAGTGGAATGGTGGTTAAGGTACCGGATCCTACATGACTGACTCCATAGACCAAGCCTCAGACCTGGTGGCTTAAAAACATACCGGCACGTGTACATGCATGCCTGAAACCCCTAGGGGAGAATGGAAGAGAAGGGTCTATAGTGTGGCCAATTCCCTGGGGAGTGATTTCTCACTTTCCTTCTCTCTCTATCTCTATCAAGCACTCATGCCCTATGGCAAAAATCTTATTTTTAAAGGACTATTTGTTTAATTTTATTTATTCATTTATTTTAATTTGACCAGAGAGAGACACAGAAAAAGAGAGAGAAAGCAAGCCACCAGGTCCAGGACTCGAACTATGGTTGACAACAAAGTGTCCAGAGGCTTAACCACCACACCCCCTGCTAGGCCTTTTTTTTTTTTTTTTAAGAATTATGTATTAATTCCATTTGTTATTACTATTTTTTAATTTGACCAGAAAGAGACAGAGAGAGAAAAAAGGAAAGCAAAAAAGCAAGCCACCAGGTCTGGGACTCGAACTGTAGTCTACCCCATGGGAATCCAGCATCTTTAACCACCACACCACCTGCCAGTCCTATGGCAAAAATCTTAAGAAAAGAAAGAGAAAGAGGGAGGAGAGAGAAAGGAAGGAAGGAAGGTAAGTAGGTAGGTTGGCTCACTCTTAAGATTCCACTCCATATTTACTGAATGAGTTTTTAGAAGCAGGCTTAGGAATGTGTTTTCAAAAAGCTCTGACCAACACGATCCAACCTCAGTGTGACTCTGAGGCCTAGCCCTGGTTGAGAAAACAAGGCTGAAAGCTTCTTTTCTAGGTGTAGGGGATGTCCCTCAGTGCTGACCCAGGACCTGCTGAGTAAAGGCACAGAAGGCCTTAAAGGGCCAGGGCCTGTCCTCATGCATCTCAGGGGAGTCAGATACACAGGAGTGAAACTGGCAAAGGAAACCATAACATACTCAACATATTAAAAAGTGCTTGTTTCATAGCAAAAATTACAAAGGATTTGAAGGAAAGACCAAGAAGTCATACAGCAAAGTGTCAGGGAGTTAGTAAGAGCTGACCGCACAAGAATCAAAGATCAAGAGAGGTGTAGATGACACTGCAGATCTCTGGCATGGCTATTTTCTTCTCTCATCAAAAATTTCAAGCCAGGCAAGCTAGAGGGAAAATGATCCCCAGAGCCCTCTTCCAAGAACTGGATCTCTGTCCAGCAGACCAAAGGAGAGACCCAGGTGGTAGCTGCCAGGATTGATTCTAGATAGGCCAGGGCAGCAGAGAGTCGAACTGAAAAAACTAGTAGAGGAAGCCCCTCTCTCATGGACAGGCTGAGTAGGCCACTCCAGAAGACATCAGACCAAGAGGACAGACTCAGATAAGTAGATAGTTCAAGGGCAAAACAGGGCCTTCTGGTCCACAAAGACCTGCCAGGAATTAGTGCTGCCCTAGGAGGTGTTAGACTAACCCTGGAAGGCCTTAAAGGGACAATGACCCTTTAAGGGGTAGGTGGATGCAGTAACAACTCTCACTTAAGAAACACAAAATAAAAGACACATAATAAAAATTCTCACTCCAGTCCTATTTTTCAGGCTCTTAGCAGTATCTCTGCAAGGTGAGCAAACGCTCACACAGAATCCTCTGCTACTTGGTTATTTAGACAATGTCAGCTGGTCTGATCCAATTTTCTGTCTTGAAAAAGTTCCTTTTGGTGTATTTTATCCAAGTAGCTTCAAGAACTTTCTTCAGTATGCCTGTTCATTTCATGTGTGTGTTAAGGACCAGGAAGGAAATTAAGCAATAAAAGCTCTAGCCACAGGGCCAGCAGTTAGTGTAATGGCTATGTCGCTGGACTCCCACATAGTCGACCGCGGTTCGAGTCCCGGACCTGGTGGCTTAAACTCACGCAGGGCGTGTGTGCGTGTGTGCCCAAGATCCTGAGAGGAGAATGGAGGAGAAGGGATTGCGGCGTGGCCATCCCCCCCGGGGGGTGATTTCTCGCTTTCTGTCTCTCTGTCTGTCTGGCGAGCACACGTGCCCTGTAGCAAAAACCACTCAAAAAAAAAAAAAAAAAAGCTCTAGCCACTTGCAAGGGTCACAATGAAAGGAAAGGGCAGCTTGAGACTCTCCTACCAGGCTCTGGTATGGAACTCTCCTAGACACCTAACTCTCCAGATCCAAGTCGTGCCACATGTTTCTGACAGATCTACCCACATGCAGGCTTGTCTCACCAGATCTACTGTCCAACTCAGGAAAAGCAGAACCTTTAGCTGCCCTGGTTATTTGGGACAGTGTAGATGGGACAATGAGAAACACAGGTGTAAGAATCAATGGGATCTGGGGACCAGCAGTTAGCATAATGGCTATGTCGCTGGACTCCCACGTAGTCGACCGTGGTTTGTGTCCCGGACCCGGTGGCTTAAAACTCACACCGGGCGTGTATGCGTGTGTGCCCAAGATCCCGAGAGGAGAATGGAGGAGAAGGGATTGCGGTGTGGCCACCCCCCCTGGGGGGTGATTTCTCGCTTTCTATCTCTCTGTCTCTCTCTGTCTGTCTAGCGAGCGCACGCGCCCTATAGCAAAAACCTCTAAAAAAAAAATCAATGGGATCTGAGTTCAAATCCTGACCCTACCAATTATTAGTTAAAGCCCAAGTATAGCATGCATATGGTGATACTCTGGTCAGTCAGCAGATGTACAGGGAATTTTGTGCAGGGATGACAGAGAAGATACTTTTTGACAGAGAAGATATTATTTGTTACAGAGCCAGCCCTGTAGCATAGTGGTTAAGTGCTGTGCATACAGAGCTATATTCCACATATCTAACCATGGTTCAAATCCCAGCCCTGAAGACTTGACAAACTATCTGGGCATGTATACATATGTGCCCCAAATACTGATGGGATAGAGAAATGGAGGAAAAGTGACTGTTTCATGTTTTGGTTGTTGTTGTTGTTGCTACTGTTGTTGTTTTCTCTCTGGCAAGTGCACATACTCTCTGGCAATAAAAAAATAACAACAACAACAACAATTAATTAAATAAAAGAAACTGAGGTTCCTAATCTAGGGAGAATAAACCAGAGCTACCTTGTGAAAGCATCATCAAAAGACTAATACCCAAGGATAAACAGAATTTTCAACAAATAGCATTCTTTTTGTTGTTTTTTAGGTTTTTGCCACTGGGAAGACAGAAAGAGGGAATGTAAGAAAAAAAAAAAAAAAAAGCCAGGGAGGATGGCCACACTACAATCCCTTCTCCTCCATTTCCCTCTTGGGATTTTGAGCATGCACACACAGACACACACACACAACATGATTTTCATGCCACCAGCTCCAGGACTCATCCTGCATTCAGCCATGTAGAAGTCCAGCACCTTAACCACCATGCCACCAGCTGGCCTCAGCATTCTCTTTTTCTTTAACTGAGGTACAAATATACGTAACATGAAATCTGCCATCTTAAACGTTTTTTATTTTTTAAGATTTTTTTTTTTTGGAAAGGTTTTTGCTACAGGGCTCATGCACTCACCAAGGAGACAGATAGAGAGACAGAGAGACAGAAAGCGAGAAATCGCCCCCTCAGGGGGGATGGCCACACCACAATCCCTTCTCCTCCATCCTCCTCTTGGGATCTTGGGTATGCACGCACATGCACCCAGCGTGAGTTTTAAGCCACCAGGTCCGGGACTCGAACCACAGTCGGATATATGGGAGTCCAACGATATAGCCATTACTCTAACTGCTAGTCCCTTAAACATTTTTAAGTATATAAATCAGTGGCATGAATTACATTCATAAGTACACATGTTGTGTAACCATCTATGTATGTCTAAAGTTTATCATGACCCTAAATAAGCACCTTTATCTTGAGAAAATATTTGCAGATCTGAGATCCTCCCACAGATGGAACCATGGGCCTAAAATACCAAGCCTGGAAGGACTCACAAAGCTTTCGCTCAGTTATTCAGCTTGCCAGCACATTCTGGGCCTGAATCAAATCTAACTCCCAAGGCCTAAGTCACATCTAGCTATTTAGAAAAGCCTACACGTGCCCCTCCATAAAGCAAATCCATCTACGGGACTGACATGACCCATTTAATTATCCCACCATAGAAGCAGTGGAATGAACTAACCTTCTGAGGTAGAGTATGTCTCTGCTGCCTCACAGATGAAATGTGACTCATTCAAAGAGAGGCAGAGAGAGGACACAGCCAACAACATAGTTCTGACAAAAGCCAGGAGGATGGAGGATAACAAAATGCCTGTGTGCAAAATGCTGTGAGTGAGCCACAGACCCCTTCCTGGGGAACCCTCTCCTCAGTGTGGCAACCAATTTGACATCAAATTGTCTGCTTCCACTCCACTCTGCACAGACGTATCTGTGCAGTTGTCTGCTTCCGCTCCACCCTGCACTGACGTATCTGGGCCTATCAAAAGGAGGCTAGACACTTACAGACTGTGGCTATGATGCTGGTTTCAATTGCCATTTTCACACCAGGTGCGTGTGTGTGCGAGCCCAAAATCCTGAGAAGAATGAAGGAGAAGGGATAGTAGTATGGCCATCCCCCCTGGGCGGGGGGGAATGTTTGATTTCTCACTTTCCCTCTCTCTGACTGTGTCTGTCTCTCTCCAGCGAGCACATGCAACCTATGGCAGATATAAAAACAAACAAACAAACAAACAAACAAACACACCCCGCAAAGGCTGACTCATGTGAGAAAATTCCAGGTGCTTGTCCAGAGACCTCCCTGAATATGCCAGTTACGCACATGCCTATGATCCAGGGTTGGCTAAAGCTGAAATAGGTCATGGCATCCTGTTGCAAGTGCAGTCTCTCTACCTCTCTGTTTCTCACTCATAGAAGTAATAAACCTTTTCTTTTTGGAGAGGTTTTTGCCATAGGGAGCATGCGCTCACCAAAAAAACAGAGAGAAACAGAGAGACAGAAAGCAAGAAATCACCCCTGGGGGGGATGGCTACGCTGCAATCCCTTCTTCTCCACTCTCCTCTCATGATCTTGGGCATGCACGCACACATGCCTGGCTTGAGTTTAAACCACTGGGTCCAGGTCTCAAACCATGGTCAACTACATGGGAGTTGAGCAACATAGCCATTACCCCAACTGCTGGTCCCATAAAAGAAATAAACTTTAAAAAAAAAAAAAGGGTTCGACAGGTATCATGGTGGTTAATACTGGACTCCCACATGAGCAACCATGGTTTGATTCTCAGACCTGGTGGCTTACTCTGTGTGTGTGTGTGTGTGTGTGTGTGTGTGTGTGTATGTGTGTGTCTCTCTCTGGAAAAATTTTTAAATTAATTAATTAAATTCTTAAAAAAAAAAAAAAAAAAAACTACCTTGTAAATGATAAGGATACATCATAAATGACCATACGAGTGAAAAATGAGGTGCCTGCCTAGTGAACAAACATGATGGTCTTCCTATATCCCTGGGACAGCTGGACTGGGAATACACCGGGCAGAGTTGCTGACACTGCAGCCAGCACAGAAGATGGGCAGCTCTTATTGCCGTTGATGGCAGCTCTTACTCGGTGCCTGAGGCCAAAGTCACTCTGGCCTGTCGGAGGCACTATCGAGCATACATTCCAGATAGGAAAACTGGGATAGAGAATGACAAGGAGCACAAAGGAGTTAAGAGGAGCATCAGGGAGAGAGCTGCTGGCATAAAGAAGAAAACAAAAGGTTCATGGTGTAGCAGAAAATATCAGCCCCATATGTCACACATAATAATGGGTGGCAAATGCCAACTTGCCCCCCAGGGCCTCATTAAGCCTGTGGAATCATCAAGGGAAGGGGAAACGGGGAGATTAACTTCAGCTTGCCTCACAGGACCCTGGCCTGGCTGCTCTCAAGGAGCTGGTAGTGGACTCTCACAGTATGCATGAACCCAGTGCTGTTCTTGTCAACCCCCTGAAAGAGGCCAATCCATCCCTCATGGCCACACCCCCAAAATAACCACTGAGTCTGTCCTTACCAGAGGTAGCCTTGCCATTGCTCTCCTGATCAGCCCAGAGAGAGAGAACCAATACAGAAGGGGTTCTCGCTGAATCCTCAGCACCTCTGGCTCTGTTGACATATCTCTGGCTCTGGGTGTTCAAGGAACAACAAGGCTACTGAAGGGTGACTCAGGGACACAAACCTAGTTGCATGTCAAAATCACTGGGAAGCTTTTTAAAATCTTTCTAGGTCCTAGATAGACAAACTGGGTAGATTCCAACAAATCTGGAGAAGCAGGAGGAAGGGATTCTAGGCAACTCTAGTTCAAAGTCATGTTTAAAGATCCCTGCTTTCACCCATGCAAGACTTACCTTCTCGATTTTGTCGGGGTCTGACAGCAAAGCAGCTCCCATTCCTCCCTAAGGAGAAACACACAGAGGGTCTTCTTACAGTCAGCACCTCCCATTATATGGCAATGTAGTATGGCAACCAACACTCAGGTCCACTGGCAATCAACATTTCTAACCAAGTAGGAGGGCAGCAGCATCCATACCCACAGTATCAGGGATCAGAGTTTGAGGAATTCTAAAAGTTATCGCTCTGACCTCTTGGCAAAACTCATGCATCTAGGGACTGGCTGGTGGCGTGGTGGTTAAGGACCTGGATTCCCACATGGCCGACTGCGGTTCAAGTGCCAGACCTGGCGGCTTGCTTTCTCACTCTCCCTCTCTCTCTGTCTCATTCACTCTCTCCTCAAATTAAAATAAAGTTTAATAAAATCATTCTTTAATAAAAAATACTAATTACTTTAAAAAAAGAAAACAACTCCTGCATCTATCTAGAAAAGGGTGCTACAAAATGTATTTTTCAAGACTTCCTACTCCCGTGGGGCCGGCAGGTGGCGTGGTGGTTAAGGGCACTGGACTCCCACATAGCCAACCACAGTTTGAATCCTGGACCTGGTGGCTTGCTTTCTCACCTTCTCTCTTTCTCTCTCTGCCTCTCTCTGGTCAAATTAAAACATAAATAAACTTAAATAAGATAATAATTATTAAAAAAAAATAATAAGATTTCCTACTCCCTACCCAGGTCTCAGTGTCTTGATAAACAAACTCTATGATCTCCCAAGCCCTTAAAGAACAATGAGTCGTTCTCCTTTTGAAATGAAATTAAATGCGCCTTTTTCCTATCATATCCAAAATGGGCTTTGACACCACCAACAGCAGAAAAGTCATGCAAATGCACACAACCTGCAAATCTTGTCAAAGTCTTCTCCTCTGCCAGCAAATCCAGGGTTGGCAGGTGGCACAGTGGTTAAGGTGCTGGACTCCCACATGGCTGACCATGGTTCGAGTCCCAGACCTCGTGGCTTACTTTCTCACTTTTTCTTTCTCTGCCCCTCTCTGGTCAAATTTTAAAAATAATAATAACAAATAAAATGAAATAAATAATTTTTTAAAAGCCCTAGCAAATAAAAACCACCACCCCTGGGGCCAGCAAGTAGAGTGGTGGTTAAGGGAGCTGGACTCCCACATGGCTGACTGTGGTTTGAGTCTTGGGCCTGGTGGCTTACTTTTGACTGTGGTTTGAGTCTCGGGCCTGGTGGCTTACTTCTTCACTCACTTTCTCTCTCTCTCTCGTTCTGTACCTCTCTGGTCAAAATTAAAATAAATAAGTAAAGAAATAAAGGTAAACAAAATAATTATTTAAAAAAAAAAAAAAAACCATAGAACCATTTAAATCTCAACAGTAACAATAATAGTTGTCTCTTCAAAGTGAGAGTATTAGTGGGACCAGCAGTTAGCATAATGGCTATGTCGCTGGACTCCCACGTAGTCGACCGTGGTTCGTGTCCCGGACCCGGTGGCTTAAAACTCACACCAGGCGCGTGTGCATGCATGCCCAAGATCCCGAGAGGAGAATGGAGGAGAAAGGATTGCGGCATGGCCATCCCCCCTGGGGGGTGATTTCTCGCTCTCTGTCTCTGTCTGGCGAGCGCACACGCCCTATCGCAAAAAAAAAAAAAAAAAAAGTGAGATTATTAGTGATTTTTCTGCACTTTTTTTTGTACTTTCCTATATTTTCCAAGTTCTAAACAGTGTTATTAATTACTTTAGTTACTGAGGGATTTTTTTTTTTTTAACTTTTGCCTTAGAAGGTGTGTACTTGCTGGAGAGAGACAGGGCTGAGTGCAGGGGTAAGAAAGCACCCACCCTTGGGACCAGCAAGTGGCATGGTGGTTAAGGGTGCTGGATTCCCACATGGTCAATTGCAGTTCAAGTCCTGGACCTGGTAGCTTGCTTTCTTGCTTTCCCTTTCTTGGTCTCTGTCTCTCTCTAGTAAAATTAAAATAAAAGAAATAATTACAATAACAAATTAAATTCAGTAAATAAATAAATAATTCTTTAAAAGATTAAAAACAAAAGAAAGCACCCACCCAGGGAACTGGTCACACCACAGTCCCTTCTCCTCTGTTCTCCTCTTGGTATTTTGGGCATGCACATACATATGACCAGCGTGTTTTTTAAGTCACCTGGTCTGTCCTTGTGGATCCAGTCACCTTAACAACCACACTATCACCTGGCTCAAGAAAAATAAAATCCCACAAATATATGCCACCAGTATAAAGACTGCACAGTAATACATGCTCACAGAATGTGCTCAGAAGGTTTATATTCAGTTGTTATAGTTTAGTTCCATGTTTAGGTTTAATTCCACATTCAAGAATGGCATATTAGAATCAGGGGGAACACTGAGCCAGTACTTAGCTGAGCCTGCACTTTGGAGGAAAGCAGGTAGGGCAGACACACACTAGCCCTAGACTACCTGGGCCTCAGATACAAACCCTAGAGGTCTTAAAGAAGCTCTAGTAGGACCAGTGGGTGGTATGGTGATTAAGGTGCTGGATTCTAACATAGCTGACCACAGTTCGAGTCCTGGACCTAGTAGCTTGAATATCATGTCAGGCATGTGTGTGTGTATGCCCAAAATCCCAGGAAGAGAATAAAGGAGAAGGAACTGTGGCATGACCATCTCCTGGTGGAGTGATTTTTTCACTTTCTCTTATTATCTCTCTGGTGAGCAAACACACCCTACGGGGGGGAAAAAACTAACAAAAAAAGAAGCACTGGCACTCACCTCAGCTCCGTCTGTCCTAATTTTTCTTTTATAGAGATATTTTTGCTATAGGGCACGTGCGCTTGCCAGAGACACAGAGAGAGACAGAGACAGAAAGCAAGAAATCCCCCTTCAGAAAAACCAGCCACATGGCAATCCCTTCTCCTCCATTCTCCTCTCAGGATTTTGGGCATACACCTGGTGTGAGTTTCAAGCCACCAGGTCCAGGACTCAAACTGTGGTCAACTACATGGGAGTCCAGCGACATAACCATTCTGCCATCTGCTGGTCCTCCATCTGTCCTAAACCTCACACACAATCCAGCCCTTCCTTATAGAATCACAGGATCTAAAATTCCACTTCGCAATAATGGCTTTCCTAATAATTGTTATTTCCTTCCTTCTATTAATTTATTTGGTCTTTTTGACTAGGCAAAACGTTAAAAATCTAAGAAGTTCATAAAGGTAGAGTAAAAATCTCCCTCCCTGAGGAATGAGACTTTTCAATCTATATTCTTTATCTGGACTGAATTTTTTTGTGAGTGGTATGTATGTGTGTGTTGCCTGCATGTGGAGTGTGTGTGTGTGTGTGTGTGTGCGCGCACGCACATATTTGTGCGGTATGAGGTCTTGCTGAGTCGTGATCATCCTGCCTTGGCCTCCCGAGCATCTTGGACCGCAGGTGCAGGTCACCACATCTGGCTCTTTCAGGGTCTCGCTATTTGCCCATACTGGCTGTAAGCTTACTAACCTTCTGTCTTAGTCTTGTGGACCCAGGACTCCTCTCTCATATCTGTGTCCCCAGCTCTAGCTTCTTCCCATTCCAATTCACCAGGCACATGGCTTCCAGATTAGTATTTCTAAAGCACAATACTGATCACGTGCCTTCTCTGCTCAAAAAGGTCCAAAGATACCTAACATCCAATCCAGCTAAGGACTATTACCACCTAAGGTTTTCAATCCTGTGCTCTTCTGCTGATTCTTGTCTCCCACTCCCCAACACTGTTGTCAAATCGAGTTACTCATAATTCTCTGCCTCTACCTCATGTTGGTCTCCTGGACCCTGCTGGTGCCACCCCCTCTGTTTGCAGGGTTCCAAATCTCAGAGACCACATTTTTCTATAATATATTTATTGTGTATATATGTGTGTGTATGTCTTGAAAACAGGTCCAGCAGGGGACAGAGGTTAAGATGGCTGGATCCTATAAGACCGACAGCATGGTTCAAGTCCCAGACCTAGAGGCTTAAAAAGCATGCCGGATACATGTGCACACATGCCTGAAATCCTCAGAGAACAGAAGAGAAAGAATTGCAGCATGGCCACCCCCTCCCCCTGAGGAGTGAGTTCTCACCTTCCCTCTCTCTCTCTGAAGAATGCACACATCCTATAAAAATCTTTAAAAGAAGATCTTGAGTTTAAGGGCTGTTGCTTTCCCACTTCGCTCCCTTCTCTGGGCTACCAAAACCCTCTGGTCTGGTCTCTTCTGATATGACAATGGGGACATTTGACTTGCATCCTCTTTTTGTTGTTGGTTGTTTTTATTTCTTTTTTTTTTCTTTGTTCTTTTTGGTTTGTTTTGTTCTCTTGTTTTTCTGAGTTCTTTTTTTTTTTTTTACCATGGATCAAGTTTCTTTTTTTTTTTTTTTTATTTACTTAATTTTATTCATTCATTTATTTTAATTTGACCAGAGAGAGAAAGTGAGAAAGCAAGCCACCAGGTTTAACTCAAACCGTGGTCGGCCATGGGGGAACGTCCAATGCCTCAACAACCATGCCACTTGCTGGTCCCATCTATGAATCAAATTTCACCACAAGGGGAATTTTATTGCTTATTCTATTCCCTCACAAAAAAGACAAACTATAATTAAATGAGGCAAACATTCACCTGAAGATTTCATTGTTTTCATAATAAAATGAAAGAGGAAACTTAGAACTGGATCACTTGACCCTTTTTGCTATAGGCCGCACACACTTGCTGGAGAGACAATAAGGGAGAAAGCACCCCCCAAGGGGGATGGCCACACCACAATCCCCTCTCCTCCATTCACCTCTTGGGATCTTGGGCATGCACACACACATACCCAGCATGAGTTTTAAGTCACCAAGTCCAGCACTTGAACTCCGGTCGACTACGTGGGAGTCCAGCGACATAACCATTATGCCATTTGCTGATCCCATACTTGCATCTCTTCATAGTCAGTGTTCTCTTAGATCTTCAGTTAGGCTCAACACATTCAAGCCTCAGCACAATCTTCTTTGTAGTTTTTACCTTTTCTGGAAAACAGGCTTTCTGTCCACCATAGCCACTCTGCTTCCTGTCATAACACCGCTTTCCCTGAGCATACAAAGAACCCTGGCCCTTTCTGTACTGTGTCACTTTTGAGGTTGGTTCTTGCCACACTTCATATAGAAAGTCCATTGGATTTTATGGATGTTCACCATGTTTGTAGGTGTGTGTATATGTGTACATATATATGTATATGTATATATGTATATAAGCATGTATGGGGATGTGTAAGTATATGTGTATGTGTCTAGGTCTAGAGACACATCCCATAATCAGGTGGCTGAATGTGGGATTCAGCCATCTAAACCATCTGAGGATATAAGTTGCTTTTATTATAGCTCTTTACCCCTAAATACTTCAGTGCATATTTTCTAAAAAAAGGTATATTCTCTTATGTAACCTCAGAAGGGGTATCAACTTCTGTATAAATTTATACTGGTACAGTATTTTTAAGTAATCTAGTATGGTCCCTATACTAATTTGACAGTTGACCAAATACTGTTCTTTCAAGCATTTTTCTCATCCATTATAGGATCCAGTCCAGAGTCAGGTATTGTATTTGGCATGTCTCATTAGCCTCTAATCTGCCTCCTAGATTTGTGAGGAGTACAAAGAAAGCAGTTTACCTTGGTGGAATATTCTTTTGGACAGCCCATGTTGATGTCAATACCAGCTACATCATTTTCTCTGGAAAAACATGAAGGAAAAAATAATAAATATTTAACAGGAGGAAAGAAGGCAGTCAAAGGCATGAATGAGTCTGTGCTCATGAATCCCTTACTATGTCCCTGGGCCTAAGAAACACACCAACTCTTGATGACAGAAGCTGAAAAATAAAGCACTCCATCCCGAAAATGTGTAACTGCCTCCTCTGGGAATGCCAGATGTGTACACACAGCTGCAAAGAGCTGGATGTGGGAGACTGCACTATTCTGGAATTATATGGGATAACTCAAATACCAGGTGATAGACATACCAGACTTGATCCCAGAGCTGCAGTTTTTTTGTTTTTTGGGGGGGTTTTTGGAGAGGTTTTTAGCTATAGGGTACATGTGCTCGCCAGACAGACAGAGACAGAGAGACAGAAAGCGAGAAATCACCCCCCAGGGGGGATGGTCACGCTGCAATCCCTTCTCCTCCATTCTCCTCTCAGGATCTTGGGCACGCACGCACACGCGCCCGGTGTGAGTTTTAAGCCACTGGGTCCGGGACGCGAACCGCGGTCGACTACATGGAAGTCCAGCGACATAGCCATTACGCTAACTGCTGGTCCCCTCAGAGCTGCAGTTTTGACTGAGATACTGAAAGCCATTTGTCAATGTATCAAAGTGACATGAGCACAAAGCCTTTTCCTAGAGCACCATAGCTTGTAGAAGGTATAGGTCTCCAGGTCAGTAGGCAGCATGTTGGTAAAGGCACTAGACTCCCACATGGTTGACCACTGTTCAAGTCCCAGACCTGGCAGCTTGCTTTCTCATTTTCTCTCTCTCCTCTCTTTCTCTCTCTTTCTCTCTTGAGTACATGTGCCTTATAGCAAATTAAAAAATAATAATTGGGACTAGCAGATGGATGGTTACTAGATTCCTATAGAGTCGACCACAGTTCAAGCACCAGACCGAGCAGCTTAAAACTCACGCTGGGCGCATGTGTTTGTGTGTCCAAAATCCTGAGAGGAAAATAGAGGAGAAGGGATTGTGGTGTGGCCATCCCCCCTGGAGGGTAATTTCTCACTTTCTGTCTCTCTGTCTGGCTTTCTGTCTCTCCAGCAAGCACAAGTGCCCTATAGCAAATATTCCTCTAAAATAATAATAATAAATACAATGTGAAAGGAAAAAAAGAAGATATAGGTCTGCTTTGGTTTGAAGGGCCACATGGTTGACTTACTCTATACAATTCTCAGATGTTAAAAAGATCCTCACTTCATCCTTTGGTATATGCATAGTCAGTCTGTTATCAGCAGCAATTATTGCCTGAGTTTCTTCCTACACTCATTGTAATTTATAACAATAACTACCACTAGGCACTTACTATGTGCCACATACTACAAAGACATATATATGCATTATTTTATTTACTCTTCCCTATAATAATGCCAGAAGTTGGTAGTACTATAAAATGGCATCATTTTATGGCTGAGGGAACTAAGGTCTCAGAGAGGTTAAGCAATTAACCTAAGGTCACACAGCAAGTTCAGGTTGAGCCTCCCTTATCCAAAATGCTTGGGACCAGCAATGTTTAGATTTCAGATTTTTTTTTTCTTTTTTTTTTGTGAGAGGTTTTCGCTATAGGGCGTGTATGCTCGCCAGACAGACAGAGAAAGACATAGAGACAGAAAGCAAGAAATCACCCCCCAGGGGGGATGGTCACGCCGCAATCCCTTCTCCTCCATTCTCCTCTCGGGACCTTGGGCACACATGCACATGCGCCTGGCGTGAGTTCTAAACCACCGGGTCTGGGACACAAACAGCGGTCGACTACGTGGGAGTCCAGCGACATAGCCATTATACTAACTGCTGGTTCCCAGAGATTTCAGATTTTTATGCGTGTTGAAATTTATATATACATAATAAGATATCTTGAGGACAAGACCCAAATCTAAACACAAAATTCCTTTATGTTCCACCTTCCCCTTATATGCAGTTTGCATGTAATTTTATACACTATTTTGTATTGCAGCATTTTATTTTATTTTATTTGTTTTAGAGAGAGAGATTTTTGCTTATAGGGTGTGTGCGTTCACTGGAGAAAACAGAGAGAAAGTGAGAAATCACACACCCCCAGGGAATGGCTATGTTGTAATCCCTTCTCCTTCATTCTCTTCTCAGGATTTTGGGCACGTACACACATGCACCCAGCATGATTTTCAAATCACCAGGATCAGAACACACACAGTAGTTGGCCAAGGAGGAGTCCAGCACCTTAACCACTATACCACCTGCTGGCTCCAGTATTGCAGTATTTTGACTGAGACCCACCACATAAAGTCAGATGTGGAACTTTCCACTCGTGGAGTCATGTCAGTGCTCAGAAAGTTTCAGACTTTGAAGCATTTCGAATTTTGGATGAGATTAGGAATGTTCAACCTGCAGCAAATCCAGAATTACAATCCAGGTTGTTTTAACACCAAAGCCTTTCACTTTAACCATAGTACTCTCCTGCCTTTGTTAATTTAGGAAGCAGTAAGTCTGACCTACACCTCATGAGAGTTAAGCCTCAGGACTCACGGTCATGAGAGTTCCTGGGAGTCTCATAAATAAACACTAAAAACTATGCCCCCACATAGAATGTCTCTGGGATCTGGGCATAGTGGGTATGCATAAGTTCTAGGCCAACCCTCAGATGCTACAGAAAAGGAAACAAGACACTCTTACCCTGGAAACAAAACGTAATGAGCCAAGAGGCAGAAGGGCCAGTCAGGTCCAACGTCACTAATGATATTAAAGCTTCACAGCTCATAGGAGAAACAAAGGTAGTCCCAAAGAAGGAGGAACTTACACAAGCCTGGCCACAGCAAGGGCTCGTTCTGCGTCTGAAGTCCCCTAGGAACACAAGAGGCTGCATCAACCACTGCCCTGAAACAGGTACACATGCACACACAAACACCCTTGTGCATCACACACACACACACACACACACACACACACTCAGCAAGCAGAGTTGGGCTGGCTTTCTTTTAACAACCTGTCTGCTGTACTAGTTCACGGGAAGAAAAAAAAAAAGTGGAATTGGAGGGCCTAGAAAATATCATCGCTGTTGCAATTATTTTCAACACACAAAAATGTTGAAAATTTCTATAGTAAACATTTGGACACCCACCACTTAAGACTGTACAATTAACATTTTGCTGTTTGCTTTATCACATATCTATCCATTGTTATCTATTTTTTTTAACTTAAATATCATTCAGGAGCTAGTTCTGAAAAAGCACCAAGAAATGACCAAAGCAGGACAAAAGAGCTACTTGGGGACAGACAGTGGCACAACAGTAAAATGCAATTCTCTGTGAAGCAAGCCACATGGGAAGGTCCCCAGCTCAAGTCTGAAGACTTCCCTGAATATGCCAGGCACATGCTTGCTTATGATCCAGTAGATCATGATCCCAAGACCCTGTTAGGGCTTCTCTCTCTCACCCACATAAACAATCAACTTAAAAGAGAGAGAGAAGAGAGCTACAGAGTCATTATAATCCCAGCATATATCTTTTTTTTTTTTAATTATTTAACTTTATTTATTTATTTATTTTAATTTGACCAGAGAGGGACAGAGTGAAAGAGAGAAAGTGAGAAAGCAGGCCACTAGGTCTGGGACTTGAGCCGCAGTCAGCCATGTGGGAGTTCAGCGCCCTTAACCACCACACCACCTGCCAGCACTCCCAACATACATCTTAACTGCTTTTGGGGAAAATTAAATTTCTTTCTATGGGTAACAGACTATACAAAAACAAAGACTATGATCTGAATAACGAACACTAGGGATTAAAAAAAAAAGTGAATGCCAAATAGATAGTCCCTACAGCTGAGTAAACTAAATTTGAGACTAAAGACACAACAATTATAAATTGCGACAGTTTGATTTCCATAAATTGTCTCCAACAACAAAATCACTCAAGGGTGATCCATGAAAAATGTCACAGCAGAGTTTTCAGAAAGCCACTTCTGTTCAATGTAGCCCATGCATTTAGTGCTGGTCCCGCAAAGAGTACGAGTTGAGGAATCCCAGGGGACAGGGCAGCCTCAAGAGGGCATTCAACAATGAGGTCTCTTACCATCTGGAAGACCACCCTGTTCTGTTCTCTTTCGCAGGTTCGGAAGACGACTCGATCATCAGGAGCGACAAAGTCCACTGTGCTGAGCACCTCTACGAAAAAAAAAAAAAAAAAAAAAAAACACAAATAATGGGACTACCCAGTTAAGATGCAAGTTCTACCTAGCCTAAGCCCTGGAAGAAAACATGACAAAAGTATAATCCTAAAAGAAAAAAGGGATACTAGATGTATACCTTTATTTTTTTTTTAAGAAGTTTTTGCCACAGGGCATGTGTGCTTGCCAGAGAGAGAGAGAGAAAGAGACAGAGAGAGGGAAAATAAGAAATCACCCCCCATGGAGGATGGTCATGCCTCAATCCTTTCTCCTCTATTCTCGACCTGGGATCTTGGGTACATACACATACACACTGGGCATGATTTTAAAGTCACAGGGCCCAGGACCCAAACCATGGTTGGCCATGTGGGAGCCCAACAGTATAACCACTATGCCATCTGCTGGCCCTGAGATGTATACCGTTCTTAAAAGTTTGTACATGGGAGGCTTCCGAGGTGCTTATGACACTAGTTCTCACTGGGTTAATGGCTGTTCTATTTAATTTTATTTATCTGTCTCTCTGTCTCTCCATTAAGCACAAGCTCCCTATGGCAAAAATCTCTCATAAAAAACAAACAGGGGCGGGAACCAGCAGTTAGAGTAATGGCTATGTCGCTGGATTCCCACGAAGTCGGCCATGGTTCGCATCCCGGACCCGGTGGCTTAGAACTCACGCCGGGCACATGTGCGTGCATGCCCAAGATCCTGAGAGGAGAATGGAGGAGAAGGGATTGCTGTGTGACCATACCCCCTGGGGGGTGATTTCTCGCTTTCTGTCTCTATGTCTCTCTCTGTCTGTCTGGCAAGCGCACACGCCCTATAGCAAAAATCTCTCAAAAAATAAAAATAAAAGACAGGGGCCAGCTGGTGGCATGGTAGTAAAAGGTGCTGGACTCCCACATGGTCAACTGTGGTTTGAGTCCCGGCCCTGATGGCTTGCTTTCTCACTTTCCCTCCCTCTCTCTGGTCAAATTAATATAATAATCATAATGATGATAATAAATGAAATTAAATAAAAAATAATTATTTACAAACACAAACAAATTCTACTTCCTCAGCCTCTCTGAGTAACTGAAATTACAGGCACATGCCAACATGTGGACCTTTAGGTTGGACCTGGAATTGAACCTGGGCCTCCCATGAGGTCCTATCCTAGGGGACAGTATCCTATGAGCACAGTATCATAGCAGCACATGCCACCACATCTGAACCAATATCTTGCAATTTTTTTAAAATGGAAATAAATACACAGAAAACTTGCGTGCACTTCAGATTTGCCCATATTTTCCCAGGAGATGTCACTCTGAAGTTCAACAAAGTTACTGGCTCTTAATTATCTGCACTGTGCTAAATACTATATTACAGTTCATCTTTTTTTTGAGAGGTTTTTGCTATAGGGCACATGCGCTCGCCAGAAACAGAAAGACAAAGAGAGACAGAGAGACAGAAAGCGAAAAACCATCCCCCAGGGGGGACAGCCATGCCACAATCCCTTCTCCTCCGTTCTCCTCTCGGGATCTTGGGCACGCACGCACACGCACCTGGCGTGAGTTTAAGCCACCAGGTGCAGGACTTGAACCACGGTCGACTATGTGGGAGTCCAGCGACATAGACATTACACTAACTGCTGGTCCCACAGTTGATCTTCATTATTATTCACAGTTGTGTATGATTTGCAAATTTGCTGGTTATCTAAAATTTCTTTTTAATCCCAAAGTCAATATTTGTGGCACAAGCCCAGCAGCATAAACACAGAGTCACCTGATAAGTCTGTTTCTAGCTGAGGTCAAACAAAGTGATGTTCTGTCTTCTTGTTTCAGCTTTCACACTGTAAACAAGTGTCTTTTTTATGAGGTATTTTGTGCCACTTTTTTTTTTTTTTTTTGTACTTTTTGTTGGTGATCTCACTATTTAAAATGGTCCTAAGCACAGTGCTAAAGAGCTGTCTATGGGAGAATTGGTGGCATGCTAGTTGAGGTGGCTGGATCCCATATGGTTGATCGCGTGATTGAGTTCCAAACCCAAGAGCTTGTAAAAAGAGCATGCGGGATGGGTGCATGTGCATGCCCAAAATCCTGAGTGGAGAATGGAGGAAAAGAGATTGCAGCATGGCCAACCCCACTGAGGGGTGATATCTCACTTC
>NW_006160036.1:260191-265220 GCF_000334495.1 Tupaia belangeri chinensis | reverse complement strand
CTTTCCCTCTCTCTCTTTCCCCAGCAAGTGCTTTTACCCTAGAGCAAAAACTAAAAAAAAAGAGAGGGAGAGAGAGAGAGCAGTCTAGTGTTCCTAAGCACAATAAGGCTGCAATGTGCCTTTTACATATTGGATAAGCCTTATTTAGGCATGAAATTAAAGTGCTCCTGGCTATGAGTTCAAAGTTAATAAATCAATGGAATATAGTCAATAACGTGTCTTTAAACAGACATGCAAATAAAACATGTACTGATCAGTTGATGAAAATGAGATTAGAGACATGTAAGAACCTAACCATACATGTATTTCCCCAAAGGAAGTAGTTCAGTATTAACTAATTCAGTATTTGCTGCAAATTTAGAGACCATAACATCTACAAATAACAGGAATTGCCTGCATCTCATCTGTTCTTACTAATGAAGTACTATCACTATTAGTTTTTTAAAAAATTATTTAATTATTCTTTAATATTTAGACTTTTTATTTATTTCCATTTGTATTATTTATTTCCATTTGTTATTATTATTAAATAATTATTTATTTTATTTTATTTATTATTAGTATTTTCTTTTTACTTTTTTTTTTTCTTTTTTTTGGAGAGGTTTTTGCTATAGGGCCCATGCGCTCGCCAGAAAGACAGAGACACACCGCAATCCCTTCTCCTCCATTCTCCTCCTGGGATCTTGGGCATACATGCACATGCACCACCTGGGTCCAGAACTTGAACGGCGGTCGACTACATGGGAGTCCAGCGACATAGCCATAATGCTAACTGCTGGTCCCAGTGATTTTAAAATTATTTTATTAACTATTTATTATTATTTTCCATTTTGATCAGAGAGAAACAGAAAAAGAGAGAGAGGGAAAGTGAGAAACCAAGTCTCCAGGTCCGGAACTTGAACTGCGGTTGGCCATGTGTAAGTCCAGCACCTTTAACCACCATGCTACCTGTTGGCCCCTAATATTATTTTTTTAACTTGATATAGTCATCAGAGAGAGACAGAGGGAGACAGAGAAGGAACATGAGAAAACAAACTGCCAGTCAAGGACTAAAACTGCAATTGGCCACGTGGGAGCCCAGAAATCTAACCATAACACCACCTGCTGGCCCCTATTATTTTTTTAAATTTGACCAAAGAAACAGAGAGAGAAAGGGAAAGCAAGAAAGCAAGCTGCCAGGTCTGGGACATGAACAGTGGTCACCCATGTGGAAGATCAGTGCCCCAACCACCATGCCATCTGCTGGCCTCATTTTTTCCCCAATTTGCTATAGGGTATATGCACTCACCAGAGAGAGAGAGAGAGAGAGAATGAAAGCAAGCTGTGTGGTCCAGGACTTGAACCATGGTCGGCCACATGGGTGGTCTAGCACCTTAACCAAGACATCACCTGATAGCCCCACCATTATTAGCTTTTATTTTATTTTTTTAAGAGGTTTTTGCCTTAGGGCACATGCACTTGTCAGAAAGAAAGAGGGATAGATACAGTGAGAGGGAAAGTGAGAAATCCCCCCCCCCAGGGGACATGACCATGCCGCAATCCCTTCTCCATTCTCCTTATGGGATCTTGGGCACACAACCACACCTGGGTTGATTTTCAAGCCAGGACTTGAACCACAGTCAGTCCTGTCAGAGTCAGGCAATGTAATCACTACGCTACCTGGTCCCGATTATTCACTTTTTTTTTTTTTAAGAGAGGGATTTTTGTTACAGGGCACATGCACTCACCAGAGAGACAGAAAATGAAAAATTGCCCCCTGGGGAGATGACCACACTGCAATCCCCTCTCCTCCATTGTCTCAGGATCTTGGGTACACATGCACACGTGCCCAGCGTGAGTTTTAAGCCACTGGCTCTGGGACTCAACCCGCAGTCAACTCATGGACGTGCGGTGATATAACCATTATGCCATCTGCTGGCTCCCCTATTATTCACTTAAAGATGACTACAAGGGCTGGCAGGTAACACGGTGGTTAAAGTGCTGGACTTCCACATGGCCGACTGTGGTTTAAGTCCCAGACCTAGTGGCTTTTTGTTTCACTTTCCCTCTCTGTCTCTCTCTGGTTAAATTAAAAAAAAATGTAATTAAAAAAAAAATTTTTAAAAAAAAAAAAAAAAAAAAAAAAGATAAGGACAGGAAAGAGCTCCAAAATGACAAATGGAAGAATTCTCCTAGTTCAAAGGCTATTTTCAGAAATAAATGAGATCTCTAATACAAGTAAAACTTTCAAAATCAGAAGCTGTTATTATCATCCCAGTACAGCACAGATTAAAAGGTTAAAAAGGGATAAAGGCAACGTCAGGAGACTTCAAAATGAACCGAACCCTGACAGAGACAGCTCATAAATGGCAGTAAGAAGTTTGAAAGGAGAACTGCAAAAACTGGTGTGTTTATTATACAGCTTTATTTATAACAGCAAAATATTAAAAACTCCTATTAGGGTATTGGTGAAATCAACTCTGACAAAGTCACCTACAGATAGTGACATAGACTAATGTCCAGTAGAAAAATAAGTGGCAAAAAAGTAGCACAGCATGATTCTGTCAGGGAGATGTGTGTGTATATATACATATATATGTATATACACGTATATATATGTATATACACATGTATATATACGTATATATGTGTATGTATGTATGTGTGTATATATACATGCATATATATACATACATATATATTTTTTGTAGAAGTTTTTGCTATAGGGCACATGCGCTCACCAGAAAGAGAGAGAGATAGAAAGCGAGAAATCACCCCCCAGGGGGGATGGCCATGCCACAATCCCTTCTCCGTTCTCCTCTTGGGATCTTGGGCACACATGCACATGTGCCTGGCGTGAGTTTAAGTCACTGGGTCTAGGACTCAAACTGCGGGAATTCAGTGACGTAGCCATTACACTAGCAGCTGGTCCCTATATATATATATATATATATATTTTTTTTTTAAGAGTGGTTTTTTGCCTTAGGGCATGTGCACTCACCAGGGAGAGAGAGACAGAGATAGTGAGAGAAAAAGTAAAAAATAACCCTCCAGGGAGGAGGACCATGCTGTAATCCCTTCTCCTCTATTATCCTCCTGGGATTTTGGGCACACGCACACATGTGCCCAGCATGATTTTCAAGCCACCAGGTCGGGGACTCGAACTATGGTCAGTTATGTGGGACTCCAGCAACATAACCATTATGTCATCTGTTGACCCCTATATTGTATTTTTATACACCCGTTACTGTATATATAAAAAAATACATTATTCCTCTTTGTCATTATTTCGTTAGTGGTGTGATTATGAAAGATTTTCTTTTTTTTTTTTTTTTTTAGATTTGCCAGAGGATATGTGCACTGACCAGAGAAAGAGAAAAAAATGAGAAAGCACCTCCCATGGGGGATAGTCATGCCACAATCCCTTCTTGTCCATTTCTCCCTCATTCTGGAATTTTGGATGCACGTGTGTGCATGTGTCCATGCACAAGCACGCACACACAGGTGCACATGTGTGTATGTGTCCATGCAAGTGCACGCGCACACACACACACACTCAGCATGTTTTCAAGCCACCAGGACCAGACTTGAACCACTCAATTGGCCATGGAGGATCCAGCTGCCTTAACAAGCATACTGCTAGCTGGTCCTGGATTTTCATTTTCTTTCTTCTTTAACTTGTGAGGTGTACATGTGTATATGTGTGTGTGTGTGTGTGTGTGGATTTTTTTTTAGACAGTGTTTTTGCTGTCTCGCAATCCTCTTGTCTTTGCCTCCTGAGTAGCTGGCACTACCATGCCCAGCCTACCCAGCCTTTTTTTTTTTTTTTTTTTGCTTTAGGTTGTGTGCACTCACCAGAGATTCAGAGATATTTTCTAAGCAACCAGGTCCAGACTCAAACTGCATATTGAGCCATGTGGGATCCTGCCACTTTAACCTCCCTCCAAACCACCTGGCTGGCCCCTTCCAATCTGTTTTAGGGTGGGTCAGAAATGGAATGCGGGTCTCCCATGTGGCCCCAGCCTGCCAAGCAGCAGTAGTGAGCACATGCATCACAGCTGGACCAGATTTTCATTTTCTAAGATACATAGAGGTATAATAGGGTCAGCCAAGTAGTGAGGTAGTTAAGGCTGCTGGATAGCATGTGGCCAAATGTACATTTCGAGTCCCAGACCCAGCAGCTTAAAAAACATGCCAGGTGGGACCAGCAGTTAGCGTAATGGCTATGTCGCTGGACTCCCATGTAGTTGACCATGGTTCGAGTCCCGGACCCAGTGACTTAAAACTCACACTGGGTACATATGTGAACGTGCCCAAGAAACCGAGAGGAAAATGGAGGAGAAGGGATTGCGGTGTGGCAAATCCCCCAGGGGATGATTTCTAGCTTTCTGTCTCTCTGGGTCTGTCTGGCGAGCACACACGCCCTATAGCAAAAACCTCTCCAAAAACAAACCAGGTGCATATATCTGTGCATACTCAAATCCTGAGAAGAGAATGGAGGAGGGGACCAGCAGTTAGCGTAATGGCTATGTCGCTGGACTCCCACATAGTCGACCGCAGTTCGCGTCCCAGACCTGGTGGCTTAAAACTCACACCAGGCACGTGTGCGTGCGTGCCCAAGATCCTGAGAAGAGAATGGAGGAGAAGGGATTGCAGCGTGGCCACCCCCCTTGGGGGGGTGATTTCTCGCTTTCTGTCTCTCTGTCTCTCTCTGTCTGTCTGGTGAGCGCACGCACCCTATAGCAAAAAACCTCTCAAAAAAAGAGAAGAGAATGGAGGAGAAAAGATTGTGGCGTGGTCCTCCCCGTGGAGGTACTTTCTCACTTTGTCTCTCTTCTTATCTTTCTCCCGTGAACACATGCACCCTATAGCAAATTTTTAAAAAGAAAAAAGAAAAAAATTAAAAAGAGCCATAATATTGAATTTTTCATAGTATGAAAAAGAAAATGTAAGTTTATAACAATTAGACGAGGGGCTGGCAAGTGGCATGGTAGCTAAAGGCGCTGGACTCCCACATGGCCGACCACGGTTCAAGTCTCGGACCGGGTAT
>NW_006160036.1:241144-250314 GCF_000334495.1 Tupaia belangeri chinensis | reverse complement strand
TTACCCAGCCTTTTTTTTTTTTTTTTTTTTGCTTTAGGTTGTGTGCACTCACCAGAGATTCAGAGATATTTTCTAAGCAACCAGGTCCAGACTCAAACTGCATATTGAGCCATGTGGGATCCTGCCACTTTAACCTCCCTCCAAACCACCTGGCTGGCCCCTTCCAATCTGTTTTAGGGTGGGTCAGAAATGGAATGCGGGTCTCCCATGTGGCCCCAGCCTGCCAAGCAGCAGTAGTGAGCACATGCATCACAGCTGGACCAGATTTTCATTTTCTAAGATACATAGAGGTATAATAGGGTCAGCCAAGTAGTGAGGTAGTTAAGGCTGCTGGATAGCATGTGGCCAAATGTACATTTCGAGTCCCAGACCCAGCAGCTTAAAAAACATGCCAGGTGGGACCAGCAGTTAGCGTAATGGCTATGTCGCTGGACTCCCATGTAGTTGACCATGGTTCGAGTCCCGGACCCAGTGACTTAAAACTCACACTGGGTACATATGTGAACGTGCCCAAGAAACCGAGAGGAAAATGGAGGAGAAGGGATTGCGGTGTGGTCAATCCTCCGGGGGATGATTTCTAGCTTTCTGTCTCTCTGGGTCTGTCTGGCGAGCACACACGCCCTATAGCAAAAACCTCTCCAAAAACAAACCAGGTGCATATATCTGTGCATACTCAAATCCTGAGAAGAGAATGGAGGAGGGGACCAGCAGTTAGCGTAATGGCTATGTCGCTGGACTCCCACATAGTCGACCGCAGTTCGCGTCCCAGACCTGGTGGCTTAAAACTCACACCAGGCACGTGTGCGTGCGTGCCCAAGATCCTGAGAAGAGAATGGAGGAGAAGGGATTGCAGCGTGGCCACCCCCCTTGGGGGGGTGATTTCTCGCTTTCTGTCTCTCTGTCTCTCTCTGTCTGTCTGGTGAGCGCACGCACCCTATAGCAAAAAACCTCTCAAAAAAAGAGAAGAGAATGGAGGAGAAAAGATTGTGGCGTGGTCCTCCCCGTGGAGGTACTTTCTCACTTTGTCTCTCTTCTTATCTTTCTCCCGTGAACACATGCACCCTATAGCAAATTTTTAAAAAGAAAAAAGAAAAAAATTAAAAAGAGCCATAATATTGAATTTTTCATAGTATGAAAAAGAAAATGTAAGTTTATAACAATTAGACGAGGGGCTGGCAAGTGGCATGGTAGCTAAAGGCGCTGGACTCCCACATGGCCGACCACGGTTCAAGTCTCGGACCGGGTATCTTGCTTTCTCACTTCCTCTCTATCTCTGTCTCTCTCAGATCAAACTGGAAAAAAATAATGATAATAATAATAAATAAAGTTAAATAGAATAATTATTTAAAAAAAAAACAATTAGACGAAACTGAGTCAGAACTCTAGTGAAATCATATTAAGATTCCACAAACAGACATGTATCTCCAAAACCTCAGAGAATATCACAACTCTACCAAAGCAGAATCAGCCTCATCAATAAAGTATAAGCAAAACCACAAGTTATCACAACCACTTACATCTGCACAGCACCTAAGATGTACAAAGAACGTGCATGTACCTTATTTGAGCCAACTCAAACCTCATGATTTGAATAAGACAAGGATTATGATTTTTATTTTATTAAAAAAATGAGGCAGAGAGATGTCATGTGACTTGTCCCAGGTCACACATCTAGCAAATGACGAAGACAGAGCAGTGCTGAAGCCATCCTAACTCCAAGGCTCTGAAGGATCTGTCCGGTACTATAACGCACGGTGATTTCCCTGCTAGCAAGCCTGCAGGAAGAAGGCATTCTAAGCCTGTTTTATGTCTGGCTTTTCCGCACAGCCTCTAGAGATCAGTGAATGCTTTCAACGAAGCATGTCATTTGTAAAATAATACAATGCAGTCAGGCAGGACACCGTCATCCTGGGGCTGGGGTTGCACTCACCATTGACAACTCTCTTACACTGAAGCATCTTGAGGTCAATCAGCTCCTGTGGAGGAATCAGAGGATACTGGTCAGTCCTGAACATGTAGACCCTATGCATGGGGAGAGGATTCATTACACCCTTGATGGAGACTGCTTGACCAATCATTCCTACTACCAAAAATAAATTATAGCTTGTAAGACATGTTGTGCTGTGTGTGTGTGTGTGTGTGTGTGTGTGTGTGTGTGTGCACACGTCTGTGTGTGTATGTGGGTGTATTTATTTATACTCATGCATATATCAAAACATAGTGTGTGGGCAAGCAGATGGAGTAGCAGTTACTTTGCCAGAGTCCCACATGGCTGACCACAGTTAGAATCCTGGACCGGATGGCTTGAAACTCATGCTGGGTATGTGTGTAAGCAAGCCCAAGATCGCAACAGAATGGAGGAGAAGGGATTACCACATGGCCATTCCCCAGGGGGTGTTTTCTCACTTTCCCTCTCACTATCTCTATCTCTCCAGTGAGTATGCACCCTAGGGCAAAAACCTCTTTTTTTTAAAGAATTATTTCATTTCACTTTATTTATTTAAATTTGGCCAGAGAAGAACAGAGTAAGGGGGTGGCAGGGAGTGAGAAAGCAAGTCGCCAGGTCCAGGACTTGAACCACAGTTGACCATGTGGGAGTCCAGCGCCCTTAACCACCACATCACCTACTGAAAACTTCTTAAAAGAAAAAAAATCAAGAAACACTTATAGGGTGTAGTGAAAATGTGCTTACAGGAGAATTTATAACTATAAATATCTATCTTTTTTCATCTCAAATCAACAATCTAAACTTCTGTCTTAAGAAACTAAAGAGGGGGTTGGCAGGTGGCATGGTGGTTAAGGGTGCTAGACTCTCACATGGCTGAACACGGTTCAAGTCCTGAACCTGAAGGCTTGTTTTTCACTTTCTCTCTCTCTCTCTCTCTCTCTCTCTTTTTCTCTCTCCCTGTCTCTCTCTGATGACTAGAGCAAGTTAAATAATAATAATAATAAAATAAAATTTAAAAAAATAATTCTTTAAAAAAAGAAAATGGAGAAACAATAGAGAAAATCAGACATCAAAACTGTTCTTTGAAAATATCAGGTTGACGGGCCAGCAAGTAGCATAGTGGTTAAGGCGCTAGACTCCCTCCCATATGGTTGACCACAGTCCAGATCCTAGTCCCGGCAGCTTGCTTTCTCACTTTCTGTCTCTCTCTGGGCAAATTAAAGAAAAAATAATAATAATAAGTAAAATAAAATAAATAATTCTTAAAAAAATAAGAAAAGAAAATAACAGGCCGGCCCTGTAGTCTAGTGGTTAAGGGAACCAGATCCCCTCATGGTTGACAATGGTTCCAATCCCTGCCCCAGTGGCTCATAAAACATGGACTCCCACAGGGCTGACCACAGTTAGAATCCTGGACCCGGTGGCTCAAAACTCATGCTGGGCACATGTGCATGGATGCCCAGGATCCCAGGCACATGTGTGTACATGTCCAAAATCCCAACAGGATGAAGAAATGGACAATGGATTGTGGTATTACCATGTCCCATTGAGGGTCACTTTCTCCCTTTCTCTCTCTCTTTCTCTGGCTAGTATACATACAATTAAAACTAAAATCAAAATAAAATTCCTACTGTTGGGACAGCAGATGGCGTAATGATTACATTGCTGGACTTATGTGGTCCATCATAGTTCTAATCCCAGACCCGGGGGTCTGAAACTCATGCAGGGCGTGTGTGTGTAGTGCTCAAGATCCTGAAAGTAGAATACAGAAGGGATTGTGGCATGGCCATCTCCCCTGGGGGTTCATTTCTTGCCTTTTGTCTCTCTGCAAGCGCACGTAACCTTTAACAAAAATCTCACTAAAAAAAAAAAAAAATTCCTGGGACCAGTGGATCACGTAATGGTTGTGTCACTGGACTCCCATGTAGTTGACTGTAGTTCGAGTCTCAGACCAGGCAGCTTAAAACTCACACTGGGCGTGTGTGCATTCGGGCCCAAAATCCCAAGAGGAAACTGGAGGAAAAGGGATGGTGGCATGGCCATCCACCCTGGGGAGTGATTTCTGTCTGTCTGTCTCTGTGTCTCCAGCGAGTACATGCACCCTTTAGCAAAACATCTCTTAAAAAAAAAAAGTCCATAGTCATCTCCCCTTCTACCCCCACCACCAGTACCATTAAAGACGGAGATATCAGAAGCACTTGGGTATCTTCTTAAATTTCTCACACCCAGTAGGTGAATATATCATGATGAGGGATTGAGGGAAGTGTCCCAGGAATTTCATATTTGACCAATTGAGAACTACTGGTCATACTTCTTATCTATTAGGTCGTAGGAAAAGTCATGTGTATTTTTCCTGTTTTCCTATGCAAAAATGGGTCATGACTTTTCTGATGAGCCCATACTATCAGCTACTTCTGTAATTTGATTTAGCTTATGTTTTTGAACTTGGTACCAAAGTACTAATGTTCTCCAGTGTGACAAGCAAGTATATCTTTTCCTTTTTTAAAGAATTATTTATTTAATTTTATTTATTCATTAATTTATTTTAATTTGACCACAGAGAGACAGAGAGAGAGAAAGAGAAAGTGAGAAAGTAAGCCACTAGGTCCAGGACTCGAACCGTGATCAGCCATGTGGGAGTATGCTATGCCTTACCCACCACGCCACCTGCTGTCCCTGGCCAGCAAGTACATCTACTGACCCACTAGTTACCACTACCAGAAAAATTCTACACTTACCAAAACCAAACTCATTCAGCTTCCTTATACTGAATCTTGTCCTTTTCTTCTTCCTCCTGACCTCTGAGCTCATTCGTTCATACATGAAGTGGACACTACCTCCTAATTTTATTTTAATATTTATTTATTTATTTTATTTATTCATTCATTTATTTTAATTTGACCAGAAACAGAGAGAGAGAGAGGGAAAGTCAGAAAGCAAGTCACCAGGTCCTGGACTCGAACCATGGTCAGCCATGCGAGAGTGTCCAGCGCCTTAACCACCATGCCACCTGCTGGCCCCCTCATTTTTATTTTTTTGGTTTTGCCAGACAGTGTGTGTGCTCACCAGAGAAAGAGAGGGAGAGAGAGAGAGAAAGCGAGTGAGCATTGCACACACACACACACACACACACACACAGGGAATGGTCATGCCACAATCCCTTCTCCATCCTTTTATCCATTCTGGCAGGATTTGGGGCAGGCATACGCACACATACTTGCCTAGTGTGTTTCTCAAGCACCAGGCCCAGGACTCAGACCTCAGGGTCGGTCATGTAGGATCCAGCTGCCTTAACCACCAGGCCATGGAGTCAGCCCTGGATATTAGCTTTTAAAGGGGTCATGACAGTGAACCGTTCTGAGTTTCCATTCTGTCTCCCCCATCTCCCAGCCACTCCCACACACAAATAGAAAGGTTATACGAGTAGAAAAGGCCTCCAGGAAAGCCAGGAGCCCCTTACCTCACAGTAAACAATGTCTGCTCCATAGTCCAGGGCCAGTAACCGCATTGGGAGAGTCCCTACCCGAACCATAGGGGCTAAGATTAGTTTGTTGTGATAGCACAAAGAAAGGCTATTCCCAATCATTCCTCCTCTGCGACAGCCTGAAGAAAGAGAAAACAAGAATCAGAAATGCAAATGGAGAAATTCTCTTCTGTCACCCAGAGCAGGCTTTCTTTTTCCTTCTAACACACCCATTCTCCTCTATTTTCCTCTCAGGGTTTTGGGCAGGCATGCACATACCCAGCATGATTTTCTCTTTTTTTCTTTCTGAGAGATTGTTTGCTATAGGGCACATGCACTCACCAGAGAGAGAGACAGAAAGCAAGAAATCGCCCCCCAGGAGGGATGGCCACACCTCAATCCCTTCCCTTCTAGTCACCTCTCAGGACTTTGGGCATGCATGCACACGTGCCTGGTGTGGATTTTAAGCCACTGGGTCTGGGACTCAAACCACAGTCAACTACGTAGGAGTCCAGGAATATAAGTATTATGCCATCTGCTGGTCCCACCAGCATAATTTTCAAGCTGCTGGGTCCAGGACTCGAACTATGGTCGGCCATGTGGTAGTCCAGTGCCTTAACCACCACACCTCATGCTGGCCCGAGCCCCTGCAATTTCAAATAGAGAAGGACAGGTAGGTTTCCATGAAGAGATAAGATTTGAGTAAAGATTTGCATTGGCCACGTTGGTTTATAGTGAAAGAAAGTACAGCAGGGAAACTGGCTGCACAAGTGTCCTAAGGTAGGAGTCTGCCTGGTGTGTTAGAGGAACCACAGGGAGGCCCATATGATATGGGAGCCGAAGAAGGGGAAGAAGGAGTAACAGAAATCAAACACACAGTGTGACGGCAGTAGAAGATAGGCCACAGTGGTCAGATCACGTAGGGCCTACAGGGATACTCTAAGGACTTTATTAGCTCTGCATGAAATGAGCAAAGGAGTGGCAAGATGTTGCTCAGGTTTTCACATGGTCACACTGACTGCCAGATTGAGAGCAGACTGTTGGGATGTAGACAGGTACAGGTCTTCCTGGGGGAAGCAGGGACCAGCAGGTGGCGTGGTGGTTAAGGCACTGGACACTCCCACATGGCTAACCGCAGTTTGAAACCCAAACCTAGTGGCTTGCTTTCTCACTTTCCCTCTCTCTGTGTCTTTCTCTGGTCAAATTAAAGTAAGTGAATGAATAAATAAAATTAAATAAATAATTCTAAAAAAGAAAAAAAATTAAAAGAAAACAACTCACTTAACTAGTGTGAGATGATGGTGGTTCAGACCAGGGAGCTGGTGCTGAAAGGGGTAAGAAGTGGTCACATTCTAGAAAAACTTTGAAGGTAGAGCCAACAGGACTAAAAACTTCTCAAAAAAAAAAAAAAAAAAAAAAACCTCTAAAGATTAAAAAAAAAATTAATAAAAATTAAAAAGAGATACAATAGAAGGAAGAGGTCTGTGAGAAGAGATTACAAACATGTGAAATTACAACTGTGTTGAATACTATAAGGAGCAGTTACATAAGGTTATGGGAATCCATGTCAGCAGAGAAGAGACTAGTAGGGTTTGAGAAAGACGTCCCTTAAGAAATAATCTCTGGAGGGAACCAGCAGTTAGCGTAATGGCTATGTCGCTGGATTCCCACGTAGTCGACCGCGGTTCGTGTCCCGGACCCGGTGGCTTATAAAACTCACGCCGGGCGCGTGTGCGTGCGTGCCCAAGATCCCGAGAGGAGAATGGAGGAGAAGGGATTGCGGCGTGACCATCCCCCCTGGGGGGTGATTTCTCGCTTTCTGTCTCTATGTCTCTCTCTGTCTGTCTGGCGAGCGCACGTGCCCTACAGTGAAAATCTCTCAAAAAAAAAAAAAAAAAAAAAAAAGAAATAATCTCTGGGGACCAGTAGGTGGTGTGGTTCAAGTCCCAGACCTAGCAGCTTAAAAAAAAATCACAATAAATAAATAAATATGTTTAAAAAAAAAGAAAAGAAATCATCTCTGATCTAAGGTCTAAATGGAAAGAAGGTATTAACCAGACCAATATGTGAGGAGAAAATCTTTTCCATTTCACTAACAGCACCTCCACTCACCCAATTACTCCTCCTTAACCTACACTCCCCACGTCTACTGCATCATATGGAAATAATCATTGAACAATAAACCCTGATCTATCTGCTCTGCTGCAGCTCCACATCCTTCACTGTGCACCAAAACACCCTCCATTCATCTACTGCCAAGACTTTAGCAAAGCCTCCTAATGGGTTTCCCTAAATCCGCTCTTGCCCCTTCCTCTCCGTTCCATTCATAATAGCCAGTGTGGCATCTTGAAGAGCAACTTGGATAATACAACCTCCTGGTTCATACCCTTCGGTGGCTTCCCACTGAGTTTCTGAAAAATTCCAGACCCTTCTGAAGGCTCATAGAGTCCTGATGATCTGTCCCTACCCACCTCTCCAGCCTCACCTCATGCACCTCTCCTCACCCCCACCTCCAACCCCTATGCTCTGGTTTCCTTCCTTCTTTCCTTCCTTCCTTCCTTCCTTCCTTCCTTTCTTTTTGAGAGGTTTTGCTATAGGGCATGTGCGCTTGCCAGAAAGACAGAGAGAGACAGAAAGCAAGAAACCACCCCCCAGGGGGGATGGCCACACCACAATGCCTTCTTCTCCGTTCTCCTCTCGGGATCTTGGGCACAAACGCACATGCGCCCGGAATCAGTTTAAGCCACCAGGGTCCAGGACTCGAACCGCTGTTGACTCCATGGGAGTCTAGCAACATAGCCATTACGCCAACTGCTGGTCCCTGCTCTGGTTTTCTTTTGAAGTCTACCACACTAAGCCTCCTGTCGCCCTGGGGCCTCCCCACTTGCATTTTTCTGTCTGGAACACTCTCTTCCTCACTCATACCCAATAGGGTCCCCATGACCTCAAATGCCTCCTTTGTGGAGATGTTTCCCTACCAGACAATCAACCTGGTCACACGCTCTCATAGTGCCCGGCACTTCTCTACAGCTCAGTTACAATCCATATGTCCACAATGAGTAGTGTGGTCTCTTGTTTAATCCCCAGCTCCTCCTCCACACCAACAAGACAGGAGTGTGGCTACTTGGCTCACTGCCAAATTACTAACGCTGAGCCCAATACCTGGCCTTTCATGGCTGCTGAGTAAGTGTGACTGAGCACTCACCTCAGTGGTGGCTGAGGGGATGCTCTCTTATAGGGTGAGTGGTCTGGGAACTCCCTCTGACACAGTCAGAGATGCCTGACATGCTCTGCTTCCAAGAAGACACCACTTAATTTTTTTTTTTGAGAGATTTTTTTCTATACAGCACGTGCACTTACCAGAGAGACAGAGAGAAACAGGGAGACAGAAAGTGAGAAATCACCCCCCAAAGGGGATGGTCATGCCACAATCCTTTCTCCTCCATTCTCCTCTTTTGGGCATGCATGCACACATGCCCGGCTCTAGTTTAAGCCACTGGGTCCAAGACTCAAACCGTGGTTGACCACATGAAAGCCCAGCAACATAGCCATTACGCCAACTGCTGGTCTCAAGAAGGCACTCCTTGTGAAGCTAGGCAGTCCCTATCGCTTCCCCATTTACTGCCACCATCATTCACCCTGTCCTGAAGTTATACTCTGATGACTATTTAGTAATTCATTCTCAGACAAATCATTGTAATATTCTTTTTCTTTTTTAAATTTGCTATAGGATGAGTGTGCTCACCAGAGAGAGAGGGA
>NW_006160036.1:231579-241113 GCF_000334495.1 Tupaia belangeri chinensis | reverse complement strand
AGAGAGAGAGTGAAAGTAAGAAAGCACCTCTTTGGGGCGATGGCCACATCACAATGCCCTTTCTTCCATTCTCCTCTCAGAATTTTAGACACACATGCACATACACACCCAGCATGTATGGTACTTGAACCACCCAATTGGCCATGGTGGGATCTAGCAATTTAACCTCCATGCCATCTGGGGACCAGCAGTTGGCATAATGACTATGTCGTTGGGCTCCCATGTGGTCGACCACAGTTCAAGTCTCGGACCCAGTGGCTTAAGCTCACGCAGAGCACACGTGCGTACATGCCCAAGATCCCAAGAGGAGAGTGGAAAAGAGATTGCAGCATGGCCATCCCCCTGGAGGGTGATTTCTCACTTTCTGTCTCTTTTTTTCTCTCTGTCTTTCTGGCAAGCGTACGTGCCCTATAGTAAAAATCTGTCCAAAAGAAAAAAAAAAAACCTCCATGCCATCTGCTAGCTCATGGGCCATTCCTTTTTTTAAAATTTCCCTTTAGATTTTTGCCATACGGTGCATGCTCACTAGAGACAGAAAGAAGGAAAATGAGAAACCACCCCCTGGGGGGTGACCACATCACAATCCCTTCTCCATTCCTTTAGGATTTGGGGCATACATACACACACGCCTGGCATGGTTTTCAAGCCACCCAGTCTGGGACTCGAACCATGGTCAGCCATGTGGGAGTTTAGCACCTTAACCAAAATGCCATCTGCTGGCCCCATACCATTCCTTTCAAAACTGGTGTCCATGGGAACCAGCAGGTGGTGTGGTAGTTAAGGCGCTGGACATTCCCACATGGCTGACTGTGGTTCGAATACCGGACCTGGTGACTTGCTTTCTCACTTTCCCTCTCTTTCTCTCTGTGTATCTCTCTCTGGTCAAATTAAAATAAATGAATGAATAAATAAAATTAAATAAATAATTATTAAAAAAAAAAACTGGTGTCCTCAATTATTCCGTTTCTTTCTCTTTTTTTAAGATTTATTTATTTCTTTATTCATTCATTCATTTTAATTTGACCAGAGAGAGACACTCAGAAAAAGAGAAAAGTGAGAAAGCAAGTCATCAGGTCCAGGACTTGAACTGTGGTCAGCCATGTAGGAGTGTCCAGCGCCTTAATCACCATGCCACCTGCTGGTCCCCCCCAGTTTCTTTCCTGAACAATGACTTTAACTTCAGTTGTATGGTTACTATGTTCAGAGTAAACATAGCACTACTCAGGGAATGCAATGAATAGAGGAAACTTTATCAGTCCCATGTCAATTTTGCCAAAGACTAAAATCTTGCATAAAACGCAATTTCTTTTTCCTTCTTCTTTTTTTTTTTTTCTTTTTTTTTTTTTCTTTTTTTTTTTTTCTTTTTTTTTTTTTCTTTTTTTTTTTTTCTTTTTTTTTTTTTCTTTTTTTTTTTTTCTTTTTTTTTTTTTCTTTTTTTTTTTTTCTTTTTTTTTTTTTCTTTTTTTTTTTTTCTTTTTTTTTTTTTCTTTTTTTTTTTTTCTTTTTTTTTTTTTCTTTTTTTTTTTTTTTGAGGGGTTTTCGCTATAGGGCGTGTGTGCTCGCCAGACAGACAGAGAGAGACATAGAGACAGAAAGCGAGAAATCACCCCCCAGGGGGGATGGTCACGCCGCAAGCCCTTCTCCTCCATTCTCCTCTCGGGATCGTGGGCACGCACGCACACACGCCCGGCGTGAGTTTTAAGCCACCAGGTCCAGGACGCGAACCGCGGTGGACTACGTGGGAAGCCAGCGACATAGCCATTACGCTAACTGCTGGTTCCCAAAATGCAATTTCTTTAAAGTACAAATTTTGATGGGACAAGTGGGTGGTGTGGTGGATAAGGTGCTTGATTGCCACATGGCCAACTGCAGTTCAAGTCCCAGACCTGGTGGCTTGCTTTTTCTTATTTCTTCTTTCTTTCTCTGTTCAAAATTAAATAATAATAATAAAGAAAATTAGGGCGACCTATTTTCCAGGACCCCTCCCTTTTTGGGAACTCTTTTTTTTTTCTTCCTTCTCTTTAAAAAACTCCCCGCTTTGGTATACCTACTCTTCTGTCCACAACTCAACTTCTTCCTAAGCATGGGACAAAATCCCATGTCTCACTGCAAGTATAGTCCAGATCACCCCTGTTCCCCCGTGTTCCTATGTCATATTTTGGTGCATTGGCTGGGAAACATCTATACTCTCCTTCTTCAAATCAGAATGAAAGTGATGGATGATTTCAGAACTTTAGCTCCTGAACCAAGAATTCCTCCCAATCCTAATGTCGAATATATTCCCTCTGATGAAATGAAGGAAAGAATACTGAAAATTTGTCACTGGATTTAATGGTATCCCTTTCACTATACAGTGACTGTGTGAACTGCTAATAGATCCAAGGAGAAACTATACAGGAACAGATAAATTTCTCAGAGGAGTAGAAAAGAAAGTAATTGTTGTTAGCTGTTTATCCTTCTTCAGAGAAAAATGGTTCCAATAGTTTAAATCAAAAGAAGGGTGTTAACGTCCTGAAAATTCACCAAGCTATACTGACAGGTCTAATATAAATGGACTTGGAACACCCAGGCCACTTAATCGACCAAAGGTTTCTCTGTCAGCCCCCATGACAACTAAGGGTTTGCCTAAGAGCACAGCCAGCGAAGAGTCCAACTTACAGTGGAATGAAGAGAAAAATCACAGTGACTTCCCAGTGTCTGAATCAGAGGTTTCCTCAGTGAGCCCTGTAAAAAATAAACATCCAGATGAAGATGTTGTGGAAGCTGAGGGGTATGAGGTAAAAAGATTCAGGTTTGACAAAGAAGGTGAAGTCAGAGAGACAGCCAGCTAAACAACTTCCAGGGAAATTTCTTCTGTTATGGTAGAAGAAACAGAAGCATCTTCTTCCTCTCAGGACAAAGTAAGTAGTTATACCAGGCAGCACTGTACAGAAGAGGATGAAGAAGAGCAGGAAGAGGAAGAAGAAGAGTCTTTTATGATGTCAAGAGACATGAACCCAGAAAGAAAAAAATCAAGAAAAAGAATCTGATGGTGTCTTAACTGAAAGAAGAGACTTCTGAGGAGAATAATCAAATGGAGAAATCTGATCTGTCTCAAGCTGAAGAAGATTTACATTCACCAGGTAGAGAAAATGCAGGTCCCATAAGTAGTGGTTCTGACTGCGGTGAAACAGAATAATTAGTGGGATCCAACTCTAATAAAACTGGAGAGGTTATATCAGAATCATGCATGATAATGACGAGGAAGACACAGAAGTCACAGATGACAATGGAACAAGACTAACTATTAACTATTGAGGAACATTTAGATGCAGTATTTTATGTACAGTTCTGGTTTTATACTGTATCAAAACTTTTATGGGGGCTGGCAGGTGGCATGGTGGTTAAGAGTGTTGGACTTGCACATGGACGACCATGGTTGGATCCGGTGACTTGCTTTCTCACTTTCTCACACTGTCCCGCTCTGATCAAATTAAAAATAAATAATAAATAAATAAAATTAAATAAAAAATAATTCTTTAAAAAAAATTTTAAAAATCTTTTATGTAATAAGGTAGCCATTTAGTTTTATAAGAGAAGCAGGCAGTAAAATAAAGTACTTTATGGATAAAAAAAATGAAGAAAGAGAGAAAGAAAATTAAATAAGCAATTCTTTTTCTAAAAAAGTACACATTTTGAGTTAACGCAAAAGTCAGCTGGGATTAAATATTTAGAGAATTAGCTTATTTTCCATTCAAAACATGTATGAATGAAAAAAAAAGTAAAATGATCTATTGTATATGTAAAAAAAAGAAGCAACATAGCATATCCTCAGACAGAACTACATTTGAATCTCAGTTTTCTTCCTAGGCAGACTGATTAATCCAGCAGAGGCCTAGGCCCATGGCCTAATGGTTCAGGAAGCTAGATCCCACATGGCCAGTCACAGTTTGAATTCCAGTCCCGGAGGCTTGAAAAACACACTAGCTGTGTGCATGCCCAAAATGCCAACAGGATAGAGAAACTGAAATGGAATTACTGTAGCATTACCATGCCTCATCAGAAGGGTGCTTTCGTCCTTTCCCTCTCTCTATCTCTGTCTCTTTTTGGCGAGCACATGCACCCTTTCGGAAAAAAAAAAAAAAAACACTGATTTCAGCCCAGGCTCAATGACACAGACGATAGGGTGGTAGAGCACTACTGTGTAACGTTGGAGCCACATGGGAGGCCCACATTGGATCCCCAGTCAATCTGAACTTGCCAAGAACACCCATATCTATTACCCTGCTGGCTAGGAGACTGTGGGGAGAATAGCAGGGTGGCAAGACCCTGTCAAAGGTGCTTGTCTCTCTTTTTCTCTCTCACGAAAGAAATAAACAAACTTTGAAAAAACAAACTATAAAAAAATAAGCAAAAATACCGATTTCTTGGCCTTACTCCAAACCAATTATATCAGAAAATAAATTCCACAAGGACAGAGATTTCATCTGTTTTACCCACTGCCTGGAACATGCATGATGATCAGGAAATATTTGTTGAATGAAGGAATAATTATACCATTACTATCTGAGATCCAAGGAACATACCAAGATCCTGCTCCCAGGAACTTACATTCTTTTTTAAATAAGTAAACCTTTCCTTTTTGTTTTGTTTTGTTTTGTTTTGTTTTTGCCATAGGGCGCATATGCTCACTAGAAAGAAACAGAGAGAGACAGAGAGAGGAAAAGTGAGAAATCACCCCTTCAAAGACGATAGCCATGCCACACAATCCCTCCTCTACTCTCTCTCGGAATTTTGAGCATATGTGTACATGCGCCCAGCATGATTGTCAAGCCGCTAAGTCTGGGACTGGAACTGTGGTTGGCCATGTAGGAGTCCAGGGCCTTAACCACCATTCCACCTGCAGGCCCCAAACTTTCCTGTTTCCTAAAGCACTAACTATAAAACATATGTGTCAATCACTCCTAATTATCTCAATGTCTGCTGAGAGAAGGAAAAAAAAGAGAACTCAGGTAGTGCCTGATACAGTGACCAAAAGAAATTAAGGGTCATGGGCAAAAATAGATTCAGACAACCTCCTCATAATATTAGGTCTCAAACATAATGAAAAAGCAGCTACATACTAACCAGCTACCCTGTCTTGCATACTGAACAACACCCAGATGCAAATACATACCTATATATTAACGCTTTCCAATAACTCCTTCAATGTATTTGTTCTGGCTTATTGCAAAGCAATCCCTTGCTTTTTATATCTGAAAAGCAGTGGTACAAAGAAATTAATGACACCTATCAGGTCAGATATTCAAGGAACTATATGATAAGGATCCTTGAGTTCTTGAAAAGAATCATAAAAGTAGCACACAATGGGGCCAGCAGGTGGCACTGGACTCCCACATGACTGACCACAGTTCAAGTCCTGGGCCTGGCAGCTTCCTTTCTCACTTTCCCTCTCTCACTCTCTTGCTGACTCTGTCCCTATCTGGTCAAATTAAAATGAATGAATTAATTAATAAAGTTAAATAAAATAATTATTTTTAAAAAAGCACAGAATCACAAAATCACACAGTATCTTTTACATCAACTGCTCTATCAACTAGTGCTCAGTGGTCATTGGATTTACACATAAACTTTTCAGTGATGGAAAACTTGGCACTTTCAAGACAGAGTTGGGCAGTTCTACAGTAGTTCTTAATATGAATTTTAGAATCTGCCTCACTGTTACCCACAGACTATAGTTCTGCCTTCCAGAATGATATACCCCATAGTACATCTCATCTGTTTCCATCTAGCACATTCCTCAAATATCTGAAGACAATTTGTTATCTAAACATCTCTTCTCCATCTTTACTCTCTTTTTTTTGAGAGGTTTTTTTTTTTTTGCTATAGGGCGTGTGCGCTTGCCAGACAGACAGAGAGAGACAGAGAGACAGAAAGCAGGAAATCACCCCCCAGGGGGGATGGCCACGCCGCAATCCCTTCTCCTCCATTCTCCTTTCGGAATCTTGGGCACGCACGCACACACACCCGGCGTGAGTTTAGGCCACCGGGTCCGGGACTCGAACCACAGTCGACTACGTGGGAGTCCAGTGACATAGCCATTACGCTAACTGCTGGTCCCCATATTTACTCTCTTGAATCACTCCTATGTGACTTTCGGGACCCCAAGGTTCCTGATCCCAAGACTATGACAAGCAATGGCATCAGTGTGCATGGTACAGATTCTGAAGATTAGTTGGGGCCAGTACAAGAGTTTAATAAATACACCTATGTGAAGTGAGAGTACATGTGGTAACCTCAGTCTCTCTTTTGTCCTCATCTTGTTTCTTTTTTGTTTTTTAATTAGTTTATTTTTTATTTATATACTTACTTATTTTTGACCAGAGAGGGGGCAGAGGGAGGGGGAATGAAAGAGCAAGCCACCAGATCCAGGACTTGAACTGTGGTTGGCCATGTGGGAGTCTAGCGCCTTAGCCACCACAACACCTACCAGCCCTTGTCCTCATCCTCTATCCAGATTTCTCAACAGCACACTACTGACATTAGGGCTAGATAATTCTTGTTGTCCAGGTCCATCCTGTGGATTGGATGATGTTGGACAGCATCCTTGCCTCTACCCACTAGATGCTACCTGAACTTCCCAAATGTGACAATTAAAAATGTCTCCAGTCACAGGCTGGCAGGTGGCATGCTGGTTAATGGCACTGGACTCTCACTTGACCAACTATGGTTCGAGCCCTGGGCCTAGTGGCTTGCTTTCTCATTTTCCCTCTTTCTTGCTCTCTTGTTCTTTCTTGTTCTCTCATTCTGTCCTTCTCTGGTCAAAATAAAATAAATAAACATAAAGTTATTTATGGCATGGTGGTTAAGGTGCTGGACACTTCCACATGGCTGACCATGGTTTGAGTCCCAGATCTGGTAGCTTGCTTCCTCACTTTCTCTCTCTCTGTGTCTCCCTCTGGTCAAATTAAAATAAATGAATTAAAAAAAATTAAATAAAATAATTTTTTAAAAAATGTCTCCAGTCACTGCTGAACATAGAAGGGATGCGAAAAATCACTCTCACTTTAGAAGCACTACTCTATTGAATGACTCCATTCATTACTACATGAAATTCCTTCCTCCACTGATTTAACTGATAACTCTTCAAAAAGTCTACTCATGGGAACCAGCAGTTAGCGTAATGGCTATGTCGCTGGACTCCCACGTAGTCAACCGTGGTTCGCGTCCTGGACCCGGTGGCTTAAAACTCACGCCGGGCGCGTGTGCGTGCGTGCCCAAGATCCCGAGAGGAGAATGGAGGAGAAGGGATTGAGGCGTGACCATCCCCCCTGGGGGGGTGATTTCTCGCTTTCTGTCTCTAATGTCTCTCTCTGTCTGTCTGGCGAGCGCACGCGCCCTATAGTGAAAATCTCTCCAAAAAAAAAAAAAAAAGTCTACTCATGGGACTTGGCAAATGGTATGGAAGTTAAGAGCGCTGGATTCTCACATGGCCAACCATGGTTCAAGTCCCAGACCTGGAAGCTTGCTCTCTTACTTTCTCTCTCTCTCTAGCTCACTCTGATACAGATACACAACAACTCTTTGCATGTAGAGGCAACCATGAAAAGTAAGTTGGTTCTGGGCCAGTTAAGTGGTGTGATGATTAAGGTAGCTGGATCCCATGTGGCCAACTGAGGTTCAAGTCCTGGTCCACCAGCTTGAAAAACATGCCAGGCCCGTATGTGTGCATGCCCAAAATCTGGAGACGAGAATGGACAAGAAGGGATTGTGGAGTGGCCATCCCCTCGGGGGGTGATTTCTTGTTTTCTGTCTCTGTCTCTCTGTCTTTCTAGCAAGTGCACGTGCCCTATAGCAAAAATCTCTCCAAAAATAAAAAATAAATAAATACTAATAATAATTAAAAAGTCTACTCATGTATTATATTGAAATTTTAAGTTTTTGTCAGGCCACCATGTAGCCTAGTGGTTAAGAGAGCTTGATGCCACATGGCCATCATTAGAATCCCAGTCCTGCACCCTGAAAAACACCCTGGGTGCACGTGCCTGCAAGCCCATTTTGGGCTCTCACCAACAAGTGAGAGAGATGGAAAAGAAGGGATTGCATTGTGACCATACCACACAGGGGGATAGGTGCTTTCTCCTTCCTCTCTGTCTTTCGCTACTGCACACAACCTCTGGCAATTTAAAAAAAAATAGTTTTGGGGGCCGGCAGGTGGCATGGTGGTTAAAGGCACTGGACTCCCACATGGCCAAATGCAGTTCAAGTCTCAGAACCAGTGGCTTGCTTTCTCACTTTCTCTCTCTCTCTCTCTTTCTGTCTCTCTCTGATCAAATTGGAAAACAATAATAATAAATAAAGGTAAATAAAATAATTTTTAAAAAATAAATGTTTTTGTCTTTTCAATGGTATTTTATAAAACTAAAACACTTTATCTAGATGTTAAGAAATTCTCAGGTAGTTAATCCAGAAACATTTACCTTATCTCCCACCCCAGGTATTTCCAGATCAGTTCAAAAAATGTGAATAGCTTAGTATATATAGATAGAAAGGTAAGTATATGAAATAAATATATTTAGCTCCTGACTATCTGAATTCAAGTAAAATATTCTGCCTGACCAGGGCTATGTGAAATAAGCAACATACTTGATAAATTCCTAGGATAGCAGGACCCTTTTACTACTTCAAGCAGTTTAGGTGTCTGAATTGGGAGCCTGTGAGGTGAGTGTGCCGCAAGAGTGGTGGGTCCGGGATAAGAAGCTGGAAGGTGTAACAAGGGAGTGAGGAATGCACCGTGGCTGTAAAGGAATTTTAAAACTGTGAGGAAGTGATGATTCCACTGGAAATAAAACCTGAAGACCTTACCACCCACTTCAGAGAGAGATTAAGCTGAGGGCCACCAGCTTGGACTCAGCCAGAGGGGGCAGGAAGGGAGTAAGCGTGGAGCAACAACTTCGGAGGACTGACCATTCATTCAGACTCTAAAGGCATATTGGCAGACCTTGCGTGGGGACTCCATCTGGGAAAGCATCGCCGCACCCTTGGACTTCACTGGGAGAAAGTGACACTAAGCAAGCCACCCCAGGGACAGGGACAACGAAGACGACAATGGAGAAACAGAGACTGGGCATCTTATCGCCACCAATCCTCAGCCCTTTCTTGAACCGAAGAGGGGAGAACCACCGCTACCTCGTGGCACCAGTCCCCGGCCCGGCGGCCCCAGGAGCCCTTCCCCAAGGTTGGTCCTGTCAGCCATTGTTGGGACTTACCTCGCAGAGGCGAATCCTCCCTTCACGGTTTTCTAGCTCCGCACGCCTAACTGAACCTTGCCAGCCGCCGTAAGCAGGGACACAGCGCATCCGTGACGTCATTGACATGCGCCTCTCCCGCACCACAGGGAACATGGCTCTTACAAGGCCGAAGAGTCTTTTGGTGCTTGTGGCCCGGCTGCTCCTGGCTCCTCGTCGGGACCTGGCGGTCCGCTGTCCCGAGGAGTCCCTGCCGGTGGTGCGCATTCCGCGGGCCTTACAGCGGCGGGCGGGAACAAAGGGAAAC
>NW_006160036.1:225877-231040 GCF_000334495.1 Tupaia belangeri chinensis | reverse complement strand
ACCAGCCCGCGCGCCTCACACTGGGCCGCTGGGAATGCACCCCGCTCGCCTCCCGCGGCTGGAGGCATCGGCGCGCACATTGGGACCACTTCTCCATTGAGCGCGCGCACCCCCAGGCGCCAGCTCTGCGGAATCTCTCGTCCAAGGACAGCTTCGCAGACTTGGGTCTGGAGACTCGAGTGCTTCGCGCACTACAGGAGGCTGCACCCGAAGTCGTTCGGCCAACAACTGTGCAGTCGAGCACCATCCCCCCACTACTTCGCGGCCGCCACATCCTTTGCGCCGCGGAAACTGGCAGCGGCAAAACTCTTGGCTACCTCCTACCGCTTTTTCAGCGGCTTGTGGACCTGCCAAACCTGGGTACCCGCCCTATTCCTGCTCCCCGGGGCCTAGTCCTTGTGCCTTCCAGAGAATTAGCCGAACAGGTTCGGGCTGTGGCGCAACACTTGGGCAGCTCCCTCGGACTGCAGGTGCGGGAGCTAGGGGGAGGCCATGGCATGAGTAAGGTCAGGCTGCAGCTGTCCAAACAACCTCCATCAGATGTGCTAGTGGCCACTCCAGGAGCTCTGTGGAAGGCCCTCAAAAGTCAACTTATCAGCCTGGAACAGCTCTCCTTCTTGGTGTTGGATGAGGCAGACACACTGCTGGATGAAAGCTTCCTAGAACTGGTGGACTACATCTTGGGGAAGTGTCATATAGCCGAAGCCCCAGCTGACTTAGAAGATTCCTTCAATCCCAAAGCTCAGTTAGTGCTGGTTGGAGCAACATTTCCCGAAGGTGTTAACCAGTTGCTGAGTAAAGTCGCCAGCCCGAACTCCCTCACCACCATCACCAGCTCCAGACTCCATTGCATCATGCCTCATGTTAAACAGACATTTATGAGACTAAAGGGAGCCGATAAAGTGGCAGAGTTGGTGCAGATCCTCAAGCATCATGACAAAGCAGATAAGAACAGACCCTCGGGAACTGTCCTGGTGTTCTGTAATAGCTCCAGCACTGTGAACTGGCTGGGATATATTCTGGATGACCACAAAATCCAACACCTAAGACTGCAGGGGCAAATGCCAGCCTCAGTGAGGGCAGGAATCTTCCAAAGCTTCCAGAAGGGCTCCCGAGACATACTTCTTTGCACAGACATAGCCTCTCGGGGCTTAGACAGCACCCATGTGGAGTTGGTTATCAATTACGACTTCCCCCTCACCCTGCAAGATTACATCCACAGAGCTGGGAGAGTGGGCCGTGTGGGGAGTGAGGTACCAGGGACTGTCATCAGCTTTGTGACCCATCCTTGGGATGTGAATCTGGTTCAGAAGATTGAGCTGGCAGCTCGACGAAGGAGAAGCCTTCCAGGGCTAGTGTCCTCAGTGAGAGAGCCTTTGTCTCAGCAAACCTGATCTTACCTAGCTTAAATGTGATCCCAAGACAGGGATTGTTCCCAGGGTCCTGGTGGGTGAGCACACTTGTGAGTAGGAGGTACTGAGCTTCCCTGTCACTTCACTACAGCTTGCCTCTGTAGCCTTTCAGATGACATAAAAATAAAATGGATTTTAACTTTGTATTATGTCATGATTTCTAACAGTAGATGATATTTTTATGGGTCTTTTCTAATAATAATTACCACTGGAGGAAGTGGAGTCATATGATTCATACCTCAAACCACACACCCTATAGCAAACCCCCCTCCCCCAAAAAAATTATTTAATTTTATTTATCGTTATTATTATTTTTTTAATTTGCTACATAGCACATGCTCACAAGAGTCAGTCAGAGAGAAAGCAGGCCACCAGGTCTAGGACTTGAACTGTGATTGCCCATATGGGAGTCCAGCACCTTGGTCACTATGCCACCTACTTGTACCCCCAAATTGATGTTTAATTTTTTTTTTTTAGTTTAATTTTTTTTTTTTTTTTTGCTTTAGGGGGCTCGCCAGAAAAACAGAGACCAAGAAGTGAGAAATCACTCCTAAGGGGGTATGGCAATGCCGCAATCCCTTCTCCATTCTCCTCTTGGGATCTTGGGCACTCACACACGCACCCGGTGTGAGTTTAAGCCACCGGGTTCAGGACTCAAACCTTGGTCGACTATGTGAGAGTCCAGCGACATAGCCATTATGCCAACTGCTGGTCCCTTTTTAAAAAATATTTGTTTGGGACCAGGAGATGGCATAATGGTTACATCACTAGACTCTCAGTGGCTTGAAACTCATGTCAGGCATATGTGTGTGCATGCCTAAGATCCAGACAGGAGAATGTAGGAAAAGGGATTGCAGTGTGACCATCCCCTGGGGGTTAATTTCTTGCTTTTTGTCTCTAGCAAACACATGCACCCTATAACAAAAATTATTTAATTTTAGTTATTATTGTGATTATTTAAATTTGACTAGAGAGGGAAAGTGAGAAAGCAAGCCACCAGGTCCAGGACCCAAACCATGATTGACCATGTGGGAATCCAGCGCCTTAACCACCATGCCACTGCTGACCCAGATGTTTTAATTTGTAAACAGAGATTTTATTTTCCCACCACTACCAAAAGATAATTTACTAAAATTCCACACAGCGACCAGCAGGTGGCAGTGGTTGAGGCATTGTACTCCCACATAGCCAACCATGGCTTGAGTCCCGAGCCTGGCAGCTTACTTTCTCATTTTCTCATCATTCTGTCTCTGGTGAGTGCACATGCCCTATAGCACAGAAAAAAATTTTAAAAGAATTATTTTATTTGAGACCAGCAGTTGGCATAATGGCTGTTAACCACACCTGCCAGCCCCACCTATAGCAAAAAATTTTAAATAGTAATACTAATAAATTAAATAATTTTTTTTAATTCCACAGAAAGAAAGAGGATGTAACTAGCAGCAGAGAAAGGTTTTTCCTCACCAGCATGTTTGAGGCAAGCTTGGACACACACACTAGGTGAAATCTCTGGCAAGTCCTGGTAGGGAAGTAAAAGACTGACACAGAAATATTGCTTGTACATTTGTCTAGTCCCTGCCTTATTTCCTACCTTTGCAGTGGAGGAAGGGGAGATGATTAAACTGTTTTACAAAAATGGCAAAATAAAACCTATAGCATCCTCTTACTTTATTCTGAGTTCCTGTGTTTATGTCATTATGTAAGAGTTGTCTGAATTAAAAAGGAATTGACAGTCAAACATAATATTCCACAAAACAGCTTAAAAATACTTACTGGAATGGATAAGGTTATACAGGACAGAAATGGGCCCAGGGCACCTTTGTTGAAAGAGTACATACTGGGCCAGCAGGTGGCATGGTGGTTAAGGGCGTTGGACTCCCACATGGCATACCACAGTTCTAGTCCCAGACCTGGCAGCTTGCTTTCTCACTTTAGCTTAGCTTGCTTTCTCACTTTTCCTCTTCCTCTCTCTCTTGCTCTGTCCCTCTCTGGTCAAATTAAAATAAAATAAATGAGTAAATAAATAAATGAAATAATTCTTGAAAAAAAACAAGCAGAACAATTATTTTTTAAAAAAAAGGGCATATACTGAATGTACAAATTCAGCTCTCCTCTATGAAGAAGTAGGTTAATGTGAAGAGTAGATAAATGAATCTACTCAAGATCACACAAGTAAGAACAGGATCAGCCCTTGTGTCCCAAAGGTGGTGTTTTTAACCACTGTGCTAGCGCTTCTCAAATGTTATTTGTGCATAGAGTATTAACACATTGATTTCCTGGGCTATTCTTTGTTCATATCTGTTGACTGGGCAGTTTTTAATATTTTCCATTTTGATTTAAAAATGTCCTAATTAGACAATTTGGCCACTTTATTTATGGGTCACTGTGGTAGAACTACCTAAGAAACTTGCAGATTCTTGGGACCAGCAGTTAGCGTAATGGCTTTGTCACTGGACTCCCACATAGTTGACCGTGGTTCAAGTCCCAGAGCTGGCGGCTTAAACTCACGCCGGGTGTGTGTGTGTGCGTGCCCAGGATCCCGAGAGGAGAATGGAGGAGAAGAGATTGCGGTGTGGCCATCCCCCCTGGGGGGTGATTTCTTGCTTTCTATCTCTCTGTCTCTGTCTGTCTGGCAAGCGCACGCACCCTATAGCAAAAATCTCTCAAAAAAAAAAAAAAAAGAAAGAAACTTGCAGATTCTTGGCCAGCCAGTGGTGTGGTAGTAAAGGCAGCTAGATCCCACATGGCCAACTGTGCAGTTTGGGTCCTGGACCCAGCCACTTGAAAAACACACCAGGTATATGTGCATGTGTGCCCAAAATCCTAAGAGAAGAAATGGAAGAGAAGGGATTATTATGTGGCCATCTCCCCACTGTAAGGGGATGCTTTCTCACCTTCTGGCTCTCTTTCTCTGTTTTTGTCTCATTCCAGTGAGTGCATGTGCCCTATAGCAAATTTTTAATGCAGATTCCTGGGACCCCTCAAGACTGGATTAAGTTATCTAAGGATCGGCCAAAGAATTCTATTTGTGTAAACTCCCTCAGTTGAGTCTCAGGACCTCCAAAGTTAATAAACCACTTGTCTATGTTGTACTGCCTTCCTCCTAGTTAGGTCCAGTGAGTTACCAGGACCTCCACCAGATCATAACAATGCTCCTAGGTAAGTGCTCTCCCTATAGCCTTAGAGAATCAGTGGTTTCCTACTGAGTCAAACCACATCCAGAAACTTCCTCTTCACATTTTACCTCCTACCAATCCTTCCCAGCAGTCTTCTCTAATTATGCCTGACTCTTCTGTCTGTCCTAAATAGCACCACACTAATTCAAACAACTTAGAAAAAGTCCTGGGGTCAGCAAGTGGGATGGTGGGTTAAGGCACTGGATACCATGTTGCCATCCACAGTTTGAGACCTGGACTTGGTTACTTCCTTTTTCTCAACAAGGGTTGCCTAACCTCCAGTAGTAATTCAGACGGTCTCTGTCTCTGCTTCCTAGGGGCATCTACTCAGCAACAGCAGTGGTAAACAAACATTCCAACCTTGCTTATTCACAGCCAGTAGCAGGGAGCCCCTTCCTAAAGTTTCTCTATTGGTAGGAGGTTCTTGGTCACACTAAATCAAAGGCTGCTGCAGTATGGTCTCCATGGGCCTGTTCAGGCTAAGGCTGAGTTGTCTTTCTCCTCTGAGTGGGACCAAACTGTTCTATAGCTCCTTTGCACAGTGCTGACCTTGCTTTTCTGGGGCTACTGCTGAA
>NW_006160036.1:213638-224887 GCF_000334495.1 Tupaia belangeri chinensis | reverse complement strand
GAACCCACATCTCATCCTTTCATGACAAAAGGATTTATTGACATTGCTTTTTTTTGAGGAGAATGGACTATAATGATAATAAAGTTGTCATTTTGTCATGAATTTGTTTTGAATTTCATGTTAAATTTGAGCCCATTATTCCCACTTTGTGGAATCATTTTTTTAAGCCTTTTTTTTTTTTTTCTCAGAGAGGTTTTTGCTATAGGGCGCGTGCACTCACCAGACAGAGAGAGAGAGACAGAGAGACAGAAAGAGAGAAATCACCCCCAGGGGGGATGGCCACGCCACAATCCCTTCTCCGTTCTCCTCTCGGGATCTTGGGCACGGACGTACACGTGCCCGGTGTGAGTTTAAGTCACTGGGTCCAGGACTCAAACCGTGGTCTACTACGTGGGAGTCCAGTGACATAGCCATTACACTAACTGCTGGTCCCTTTAAGCCTTTTTTTTTAAGAGGTTTTTTGTTATAGAGTGCATGCACTCACCAGAGAGACAAAGAGACAAAGCGAGAAATCACCCTCCAAGGGGAATGGCCATGGCCACACTGCAATCCCTTCTCCTCCAGTTTCCTCTTGGGATTTTGGGCATGCACACACATGCACTCAGTGTGCATTTCAAGCCACTAGGACTCAAGCCATGGTCAACCATGTGGGAGTTCAGTGATGGAACCATTACACCATCTGTTGGTCCTTAAACCTTTTTAAAAGTTGCCAGCAGGTTTGTGTGCTCACCAGAGAAAAACAAAGCACATATTGGGACCAGAAGTTGGTGTAATGGCTGTGTCGCTGGACTCCCACATAGTCGACCGTGGTTTGAGTCCCGGACCCAGTGGCTTAAACTCACACTGAGCATGAGAAAGTCCTATAAATTTACATTTGAGGCAGAACAAGAGAACAAGGCAGATAAGAGCCTGTCCTTAGTTTTATTTTTTCCAATCCCGATATCTTCTCTCTTCTCTCTTCTCTCTTCTCTCCAAATCTCATTTGTCCTACAGGCCCATCTCCAAGGAGAATTCCCTGATCCCCTGATCCACTCGAACCTCTCCAACTGTTGAATGCTTAGGGCCAGTGCAGAGCTACCTAGATGTCTCTTAGCTTAATTTTGCCTCTCCTGCCAGTCTCAAAACTTAGATTTCACTTGCCCTCCTGAGGTCACTAGGGCTGTGCCGACCCATAGGTGTGCTCCATAGGGAGTGGCTACTGACAGACTTGGTGGAGAAGGCCAATGGGAGGCACCAGGCAGGGCTCCTCTTGCCTCCACAAAACTCTGAGGGTGTGAAGCCAACCCTCAAGTCACAAATTCCTTGTATGATCTCACTGGGTAGTGATGACCTCACAGGCCTTCTCAGTTTCCATGGCAGGGTAACTATGCAAATGTGATGCCCTCAGGGAAACTGTCCTACCAATTCTCTGCGAGATACCAATCTGTTTGGTTGTCTGAGAGAGAATGTCTGATCGGATCTTCTATATTCACTCCAATTTGTCCTCTGTCCCCTGGGATGGCAGTGCATCAGGTAGGACTAGACTGGACATATGTACAAGAAACACTAATTATACACACAATCTCACCTGGATGTCCCATGTTCCTTTTGGGCTTGCCCACCACACTTCAGAACCTCCCAAGCCATAAGTAGTACCAGTGGCCTGGGCCTCCCCAGGGACCTGCAATGTCTCTGCTCGCTGCTGAAGGCAAATGAAATGTCAACTCTGGGCACGTGTTCAGAAAGGTCCTAATTGGGGACCAGCAGATGGCATAATGGCTACGTCGCTAGACTCGCACATTGTCGACAGCAGTTCAAATCCCAGACCTGGTGGCTTAAACTCATGCCAGGCACATTTGTGTGCGTGCCCAAAATCCCAAGAGGACAATGAAGGAAAAGGGATTGAGGCGTGGTCATCCCCTACCACGGGGGTGATTTCTCACTTTCTGCCTGTCTGTCTTTCCAGCAAGCACACACGCTCTGTAGCAAAAAATCTCTCTTTAGAAAAAAAAAAGGAGGGAACCAGCAGTTAGCGTAATGGTTATGTCGTTGGACTCCCACGTAGTCGACCGCGGTTTGCGTCCCGGACCCGGTGACTTAAAACTCACGCCAGGCGCATGTGCGTGCGCGCCCAAGATCCCGAGAGGAGAATGGAGGAGAAGGGATTGTGGCGTGGCCATCCACCCTGGGGGGTGATTTCTCGCTTTCTGTCTCTATGTCTCTCTCTGTCTGTCTGGCGAGCGCACGCGCCCTGAAGTGCAAACCTATCAAAAAAAAAAAAAAAAAAAAAGGAAAAAGAAAAGAAAGGTTCTAATTTGCTCTCTCTCCTTTGGGCTGCAAGGTGCTTCCATTCAGACCCTCTCCTGGTTGACTTCTTAGCAAGATCCAAGTGATAAATGGAGCAGTTGGTTTCTTGTTTTTTTTGTTTGTTTGTTTTGTTTTGTTTTGTTTTTGACCAGAGGTGGGGGAGAGAGAGAGAAAGAAAGCCGCCAGGTCCAGGATTCAAACCATGGTCAGCCATGTGAGAGTCCAACACTTTAAGTACCACACTACCTGCTGGCCCCAAATGGAGCAGTTTGAGAACAAGCTACTGAGGGTCATTCATGAACCTCACCTAGATATATGCATAGGCTTCCATCAGACACATCCCACTCTGAGTCTCTGAATACTGGGGGCAAGAGTGGTGTCATGTAGCTGAGAAGAACAGAAAAGCCCAGGAGAGTCATGAAATGCTACCTAATCTGGAGGTTTGAGGAAATGGTACTCCAGTAGGTTGGATGGATGTGAAAAGGCTCCTTAAGCCTAGACTTGGTACCCAGAATCTGTCTCTTAACCTCCTGGTCACTCTGCCCCATGAGGGCTTGCTTTTTTCCTCTCCCAATATCTCTGGTAAGCACACATGCCCTATGGCAAATTATTTTTAGAAAAGAAAGAAATGTTTTTTTCAGTTGTGGAAGAGACTGTCTAGTTGTAATTATTTTGCAGTTCCGCTGTTCTCTCCAGGAGTGGGGAAACAGATGCCCTGATTTTTTTCTGCCATAGGCCCCATGGAGTTGCTTTTGCAGCCAGCATCCCTTTACTTGGGGACCCATAGAGGTGTTAAACTGAGGCTGTTTCTGGGATGCCAAGAAGATAAGAGGACTTCACCCAGAAACAGGAAGAGACATGAGAGAGGGGAGGTCCTGTAGCTCAGTGTATAAAGCAAAAACAACTGATCAGTTCTGGTTTTCTTTCCAGCAGCAGTGCCTCCCGCTTCTCTTCCTACACCTGGTCATTACCATGTCCTCTATCGAGGGTGTGGAGAAACCCAGGTGGGCTGGCACGGGGAAACATACTGCCTAGTTGGAGGTTACCGGCTCTATGGGGATGCTCCTGTGGCCACCCCAGCAAAAGCTGAAGCAGAAAAGCCATCCCCCAGCCGAGGTCTCAAGAGATGTCGAGCCCTGGTAGAGTCAGACAAAGACCTAGGTTGCTCTAGACCCAAAACTCGGCGCTTGCAGCGTGTTGGCCGGAGGCCAGCCCCCCAGAAGCTTGCTGGCTGAGCTGCTCTGTAGGGAGGACAAATGTTTGACTACCTAAGATAGCTAACATCTTATCTGCAGTGACCTCTACTGTCACCACTCAAGACAGAACCTGAACCATTTTGCCTGAGCCTTCCTCCACTTCCAAACTAACTGGCCACAGGCAAGGAGCCTGGGGCTGAAGCTGACCTGGAAGAAAACCTGATATTTCTTTGCCTAATCCTCTAGAGCTCCTAATGGGCAGAAGAAAAAAACAGAGTCTGCACCCTGCCAGCTGAGGAGGAGTCAGGGGCAGAGAGAGGGTGCAGAATGGCTTACAGGGCCCAATCTACCAGATAGGCTCTTGCTCTGAGTCATTGCCAACAACTACCAGCACAGACCAGGAGGGGCTGGTCTTCCTAAAACTGGAAGAAGCAGTCTGTGGCTATCCAGAGAGCTTCCTGCCTGAGGTCTCCCCAGGGGACAGAATAAAGAGGACCTAGGAGACCTGCTACCCCCACCCCAAGGCACACATACTCCTTTATTGCCAGCCCTTTATGGCCCCCGTGGGATCTTGACTGCTCAATAAAATAATTTTCTGTTAACAGTGTTTGACTGGAATCCAGCTTGTCCTAGGTCAAGCCCTAAGTTTCCCTGTCCCCTTGAAGTGCATCCCTGCATAATTGCACCTTGAAGTGCATCCCTGCATAAAAGACCTGGTCCTGTAAGATCTCCCTTCAGAAAGGACCCTTGTTTGCAGCTTCTGACTGTCACTTCTTTAAAGAGGTGACATTTTGGGACCAGCAGGTGGTATAATGGTTACATCACTGGACTCCCATGTTGTCAACCACAGTTTGAGTCCTGGACTCACGCTGGGGAGAGGCCAGCAGGTGACATGGTGGTTAAGGGCACTGGACTTTCACATGGCTGACTGCAGTTTGAGTTCTAGACCTGGACATGGTGGCTTGCTTTCTCGCTTTTCCTCTCTCTCTCTCTCTCTCTCCCCCCCCCTCTCTCTTGCTCTGTCCCTCTCTAGTCAAATTAAAAATAAATAAAGCTAAATAAAATAATTATTAAAAAAAAAAAACACGCTGGGCACATGTGCATGTGAGCCCAAAAACCCAAGAGGAGAATGGAGGAGCAGGGATTGTGGCATGGTCATCCCCCCAGGGGGTGATTTCTTACTTTCTCTCTCTCTCTCTTGCTCAGGCAGGACCACATGCCCTATAGCAAAAATCTAACAAACGGGGGGGGGGGCATTTCATGAGCAATGTGAGGGAATCATGTAAGCAGGGAAAGCATTCTAGAGGAAACTGCGAGTGTAAAGAACCAGAAGTAGGACCAGCAGGAGGGGTAGTGTGACCAGGAAGGAAAGCAAAATGATTGAGAGAGGTAGTTGGAGAAGCAGGAATAGGCCAGACCATAGCCTGCCTTGTCTGCCATAATGAGTGTGGATCTTGTTTTAGGTGTGATGGGAAGTCCTGGGAGGAATTTCAACAGGATGAGAAAGCAATCTGATAAAGATGTTGAGAAGATCACTCCAGCTGCTGTACACCACAGCAATGAGATGCTGGCTGTTACTAGTGGAATGTTTCTCTTAGCAGTTAAGGGGACAGTTGGTTCTGGGCATGGGGTGGGGAGCAGCCAGTAGAGATAAAACAACATGGAGTTTGGGCCTGTGTCTACTGTATCAGCAGCCTGGAACAGAAGGTGGTGCTGTCAGCAACTCACAGCCCTCCAATCCCTGGTGAAGTCACCTCTGTGGACAGCGCACTCTCCTCAGAGACCACAGCCACAGGAAGGTTGCTTCTCCCCCTGACATGCATACCCTCAAGGCTGGAAAAGTCCTATAACTCAAGAAGCTTCCCTAACCTGGGTAAGAGGAAGGGGAGGCCTAGGCCCTGGGTCTCCCAGAGAGTGCCTGCTGGGAGCCCCATTTAGCCTGCCACAGACTCTCTCTGATGCTTGGTACAATTGAGGCAGATTGCTGGTTACTGGAGGGATCAGATAGGCTGGCAATTTCCCACTGCGAGACAAACAGACTCACCTCAGCTCTTTGAAAAGACAGATCCCCAGCATCCATAGCAGTCTAAGTTTGTAGGATGAGGAACTCCCAGAATGCCTTTCTTTCTTTTCTTTTCTTTTCTTTTTTTTTTTTTTTAAGTTTATTCATTTCTTTTGTGACCAAGACAAAATAGGAACTCCCACAGGGGTTTTATGCCACAATCCACTTCCAGTACCTGCCAGCTCAAATCATGGGCACACATACCCTGTGTGCTCAGGGAAGTCCTGGGACACACACCCAGGATATTTTTCAGCTATACTACCACTGCACCATTGTCTGGTCTTAAAATCTATAGTGCTTGTTTTTGCTTTTGTTTTTGTTTTGTTATAGGGCGTGTGTGCTCCCTAGAGAGAAATAGGAAAAGTGAGAAAGCACCTATCTCAGAGGAGAAGGCCATGCCACAGTCTCTTCCCTGTTCTCTTCTTGGGATTTTGGGCATGCACGCGCGCGTGCACACACACGCGTCCAGCATGATTTTTTTAGGATGTTTTTGCTATAGGGCACAAGTGCTCACCAGAGACACAGAGACAAAGAGAAAGTGAAAAATAACCCCCCCGGGGAAGATGGCCATGCTGCAATCCCTTCTCCATTCTCCTCGCAGGATTTTGGGCATGCACATGCATGCAACTGGCTTGACTTTCAAGCCTCTGGTCTGGGACTCAAACCATGGTTGGCTATGTGGGAGTCCAGAGTCCCAACCACTGTGCCACCTACTGACCCCCAGCATGATCTTTAAATCACCAGGTTCAGGACTCAAACTGCAGTCAGTACAGTGCTAGATTTCGTGTAAGATCTAGCTGCCTTAACCTCCATGCCACCTGCTGGCCTAACTTCTTTTAAAATGTCTACAAATGTTCCCAGTGTGAAAAGATCCCCTCAGGCCAGCCCAGACCACTGCGGTTAGGCAGCTGGATCCCACATGACCAATCTTGAAGTCTGAATCCCAGATCCAGTGGCTCGAAAAATGTACCAGAAACGCATGCAGGTCCAAAATCCCAACAGGAGGAAGTGGTTTTTTGCTATCTTTTTCACTCTTTTTTTGTCTCCTCTTGGCAAGCACAAGCACTCTCTCACAAAATTAAAAAAAAAAAAAAAAAAGACCAAATAAATGAGGCCTCGCAGGTAGTGATTTATCACTTTCCCTGTCTCTTTGTCTCTGTCTCTTTCCAGCAAGTGAATGCATTCTATGATGGCAAAAAAACATTTTTTTTTTAAATAGAGATTTTTTTTTTTCCTATAGGGCACATGTGCTCATTGAAGAAACAGAAAGATAAAAAGTGAGAAATCACCCCCCAAATGGATGGCCACCCACAGTCCCTTCCTCTCCATTCTTCTCTCGGGATTGTGGGTATATACTCACACGTGCTCAGTGTGAGTTTCAAGCCTCAAGGTCCAGGACTTGAACCACAATCAGCCATGTGGGAGTCCAGTGTTGTAACCACTATGCCACCTGCTGTTCCCAGCAAAAGTCTTTAAAGTGAGAAATCACCCCCCAAATGGATGGCCACCCACAGTCCCTTCCTCTCCATTCTTCTCTCGGGATTGTGGGTATATACTCACACGTGCTCAGTGTGAGTTTCAAGCCTCAAGGTCCAGGACTTGAACCACAATCAGCCATGTGGGAGTCCAGTGTTGTAACCACTATGCCACCTGCTGTTCCCAGCAAAAGTCTTTAAAAATTTTTTTTAAATAATTATTTATTTTATTTTATTTATTCATTCATTTTTTTAAAAATTTGACCAGAGAGTGCTCGCTTGAGCAGCACATATACTAAAATTGGAACGATACAGAGAAGATTAGCATGGCCCCTGTGCAAGGGTGACACGCAAATTCATGAAGCGTTCCATATTTTTTTGGGGATGGAAAATTCATTTGTATGCTGTAATGATGTATAGTGAATTAATGTTAAAAAAATAAATAAATTTAAAGAAAAAAAAGAAAAAAATTTTTGACCAGAGAGAGAGAGGTTGAGAGTGAGAAAGAAAGAGGAAGTGAGAAAGCAAGCCACCAGATTCAGTACTCAAACCCTGGTCAGTCACGGGAGAGTGTCCAGCCCCTTAACCACCATGCCACCTGCTGGTCCCTAAAAAAAGTTTTTTTTTAATAGGGAATGATGTAATGGTTACACTGGCAGCTTAAAACTCATGCTGGGTGTGTGTGTGTGCATGCCCAAAATCCCAACAGGAAAATGGAGGCCATACCTCTGTGGGGGTGATTTCTCACTTTTTGTTTGTCTCTCCAGTGAGTATACGTGCCATATAGCAGAACTCTCTCTAGAAAAAAAAAAAAAGGGCCAGTAGGTGGCATGGTTCAGTAGGTAGCATGGTGGTTAAGATGCTGGACTCCCGCATGGCTGACCAAAGTTCGATCCCAGACCTGGTGGCTCGCTTTCTCACTTTCCCTCTCTGTCTATCTCTCTCTGGTGAGCATGCATGCTCTGTAGCAAATTAAAAAATAATAATAATGGGACCAGCAGTTAGCGTAATGGCAGTGTCACTGGACTCCCACGTGGTTGACCGCAGTTCACATCTCGGACCCGGTGGCTTAAAACTCACGCCAGGCGTGTGTGTGTGGGTGCCCAAGATCCCGAGAGGAGAATGGAGGAGAAGGGATTACGGCATAGCCATCCCCCCTGGGGAGTGATTTCTCGCTTTCTATCTCTCTCTCTGTCTTTCTGGCGAGCGCACGTGCCCTATAGCAAAAACCTCTCCAAAAAAGAAGAAAAAATAATAATAACGATAAAAATAACTAAATATTTAAAATAAATAATAATCTGTACATTGACCAGCTGATAGCATGGTGGTTAAAACAACTGGATCCAAAAAAAAAACAACTGGATCCCACATGGCTCGGATGCATTTTGAGTCCCCAGTGGCTTGAAAAATGAGCTAGGCGCATGTGTATACATTCCCAAAATACTGAGAGGAAAATGGAGGAGAGAGTATTGCAGTGTGGTCATCCCCTCCAGGGGTGCTTCCACATTTTATCTCTCTTTCTCTGTCAAGTGCATTTGCCCTATAGCAAACTAAAATAATAATAATAATAATAATAATAATAATCTGTACAAAGGATGAATAAGGCTATAAATGAAACAAGATGGGGCATCCATTGATAGTTGTTGAAGCTGGGTGATGGCTACACAGGAATTCAATGTACTCTTCTGTGTACTTTTGTTACATGCTTTAATTTTTTCCTAATAAAAAATTTAAAATATAAGCTTCTTAGATGCAACCTGAAGTTCAACCTGATTTCCAGTTAGAGCTCAGATGGTCACTCACAAGATAGACTATCAATAGCTGTGGGAGCCACAGAAGCCCAGTAGAGGACAGCAGGCTTCCAACATAAAAACAGAATTCACGGCTGGGTGGTTATACAGTGGTAGACACAAAGCTCTGTGGGGCAGACCCACATGGAAGGTTGCTGGTTTACATCCTGAGACCACCCTGAGTATGCCAAGCATGCATGTACTCACAGTCCGGGCTGGCTGAAGCAGAGGGTGGATCATGGCATCAAGACCCTGTCAGCAGTGCTATAGTTCTGTCTTTCTTCTTTCACTCATGGAATAAATAAATTTAGCAAGTAAACACACACAGAAAGTATGGATGGCTCTGGGGCAGGGTGTGCTCAGAAAATCATATTGTTAGGGAGGAGGCTGAGAATTCTGTTCAAAGGCATCCCTGAGCCCGCCGAGTTGGTACCATGAGCAAAGCTCACCCTCCCGAATTGAAAAAATGTATGGACAAGAAGTTACCATTGCAATTAAATGGCGGCAGACAAGTCCAAGGAATATTGCGGGGATTTGATCCATTTATGAATCTTGTGATAGATGAATGTGTGGAGATGGCAACTAGTGGGCAACAGGACAATACTGGAATGGTGGTAATACGAGGAAATAGTATCATCATGTTACAAGCCTTGGAATGAGTGTAAATAATGGCTGTCCAACAGAAAAACCCATGTCCCCTTGTCAACGGGCCTGTTTTACTGTGATGTAAAACTCAGGTCATGTACATTTCCATAATAAACTTTTCGTTAAGGAGAAAAAAAAAGAGAAAAAGAAAATTATATTGTTAGGACCAGCAGATGGCATAAAGGTTATGCTGCTGAACTCTCACATGGCCAATCACGGTTCAAGTCCCAGACCTAGTAGCTTCAAACTCACACCAGGCATGTGTGTGTGCTCATGCCCTAAACCCAAAGAGGAGAATGGAGAAGAAGGGATTGTGGCGTGGCCATTCCCCCAGGGGGTGATTTTTCACTCTCTGTCTCTCTCTGGCAAGCACAGGCACCCTATAGCAAAAATCTCTCAAAAACAAAACAAAACAAAAGCATGTTGTTACAGAAACAAGTCCAACCAGTCTCAGAGATAAGCAGGCTAGACTGAGCGAAGGAGACAGCAAGGGTCGAACCTGGGGCTAAATGTGAAATCGCACATGCTGTGATGATGATTATTTAGTTAGGACTACCTGCTGGAATCAGGTACCCCTGCAGATCACCCTTCTGCCTGCTTATGATAACTGGGGACTTGTTCAGCCACCTCACTGCACACCCCAGCAAAGGGCCAGCACCAGGGGAGGAGCACCAGATCAGCAAAGGATGTCTAAACAAACAGGTGGATATAAGGAATTTGAGGACGTTCCTGGTGAGAGGCAACAGCTGAAAGTGGAGACCTTCAAGGAATCCCCATCCGACTAGACCACGAGGGTATCAGTTGCACAGCAACTCAATTTTCCCTCCTAGAAAATGAGACTGGTGGGGCCAGCAGGTGGCATGGGGGTTAAGGCATTGGACTCCCACATGGCCAACCACAGTTCAAGACCCAGACCTAGCAGTTTGACTTCTCTCCTTCTCTCTCTCTCCCTCTTTGTGTCTCTCTCTGGTGGGGGCAAGTTTAAAAATGATAATAAATAAAATAAATATTAAGAAAAGAAAAAGAAGACTGGCGCAGGACATTGGCACAGTGGTAAAATGTGATGTTTTGTGAGGCTAACCCACATGAGAAGGTCCTAAATTCTTGGCCACAGATCTTCCTGAGCATACCAGGCAAGCGTGTGGTTGTGAGCTGGCTGGGGACAAAGGTATATCATGGCATTAAGACCCTGTTAGTGGTTCTGTCTCTTTTCCTCTCTCACTCATGACAGAAATAAATTTTTATTTATTTTTGTAGAGAGGTTTTTGCTATAGGGTGCAGGCACTCTCCAGAGAGACAGAAAGAAACAGAGATAGAAAGTGAGAAATCACCCCTCAGGCGGGATGGCCACACCAAAATCCCTTCTCCTTCCCTCTCCTCTTGGGATCTTGGGCATGCATGCACACATGTCCAGCATGAGTTTTAACCCACCAGGTCCAGGACTCAAACCGTAGTCGACTACATGGGAGTCCAGCAATGTAACCATTACACCATCTGCTGATCCCCGGAAATAAACTTTTGAAAAATGAGGAGCCATGGGGTGGGCAGGTGGTGTGAAGGTTAAGGATGCTGACCTCCCACAGGGTCAACTGCAGTTTGAGTCCTGGACCTGAAGGCTTACTTTCTCACTTTCTCTCTCGTGCGCGTGCTCTCATTCTCATTCTGTCCCTCCCTAGTCAAATTAAAATAAATAAATGAAGTCAAAATAATTCTAGGAAGGAAGGAAGGAAGGAAGGAAGGAAGATGATTAAAGCAGCAGGCACCAGGGACCAGTTATGAAGAGTGGCCATGCATA
>NW_006160036.1:212174-213605 GCF_000334495.1 Tupaia belangeri chinensis | reverse complement strand
TAAAATAGGGACCAGCAGTTGGCATAATGGCTATGTTGCTGGACTCCCAAGTAGTCAACCATGGTTCGAGTCCCAGACCCAGTGGTTTAAACTCACACTGGGCGCATGTGCGTACATGCCCAGGATCCCGAGAGGAGAATGGAGAAGAGATTGCAGCATGGCCATCCCCCAAGGCGATGATTTCTCACTTTTTGTCTCTCTGTCTCTGTCTTTTTGGCGAGCACATATGCCCTATAGCAAAAATCTCTCCCCCTAAAAAAATAAATAAAATAAAGTTAAATAAAATAATTGTTTAAAAATAAATGAATAAAGTTAAAGAAAACATTCTTTTAAAAAAAGAATTATTTTTAATAATTTAAAAATTATTAAGAGCAAGAGAGAGAAAGAGAGGGAAAGTAAGAGTTTTCCCAGCAAGTTGAGTGCTTCTCCCACCTAGCCTGGAACTCGAACTGTGGTTGACCATGTAGGAGTGCAGCACCCTTAACCATCACGCCACCTACAGGCCCCAAATAAAATAATAATTATTTTTTCAAAGAATTATTTTTTTATTTAACTTTACTTATTTATTTATTTTAATTTGACCAGAGAGAGAGAGAGGGAGAAAGTGAGAAAGCAGGCCACCAGGTCTGGGACTCGAACCACAGTCAGCCATGTGGGAGTCTAGAGCCCTTAACCACCAAGCCACTTGCTGCCCCTAAATAAAATAATTCTTAAAAAAAAAAAAAAAAATGAGGGGCCGGGGCCAGCAGATGGTGTAGCAGTTGTGTCGTTGAACTCCCACATGGTCGACTGTGGTTCAAGACCAGGGCTCATGGCTTAAAACTCACACCAAGTGTGCGTGTGTGCATGTGTGCCTAATCATGCATGTGATCGGAGGCTGTGGTGGCCAGGCTGTCTTCAGGCTTGGAAGACTTGTTTCTTGGAAATTTGACTGAATCAGCCAAATGTCTCCTTGGTGGAGAATAGAGGAGACGGGATTATGGTGTGGCCATCTTCCCAGGGGAGTGATTTTTTTGCCCGTGTGAGCACAAGGTGCCTTAAAAAAAAAAAAAAAACCCCCAAAAAAAAAAAAAAAAAAAAGACAACAGAGAGGATTCTCCATGATACACTCCCTTCTCGGAGCAACTGAGTATCACAGTTCAAGTGGTGCCCCAACCTGGACCCTCTTAAGGGTTTTGCTGGGACCAGCTCCTGCACCAAGCCCCCCTAGCACTTTCCCCACCCCAGCCGATGGCACTACCTTGGGTATGCAGAATAGCATGCAAACCAACCTCAGAACAAAGGCTCCAAGCCTGTGGGCTTCACAAGTTACCAAAACATCTGGTCCCCAGAAGCAGCCCAGTCAGACACTCCAAGTCTGTCAGAAACCATGTGTCACTTCGGGGGATCTTTTTTTTTTTTTTTTTTTTTTTTTTTTTTTGGGAGGTTTTT
>NW_006160036.1:208792-212130 GCF_000334495.1 Tupaia belangeri chinensis | reverse complement strand
AGCGAGAAATCACCCCCCAGGGGGGATGGTCACGCCGCAATCCCTTCTCCTCCATTCTCCTCTTTGGATCTTGGGCACGCACGCACACGCGCCTAGAGTAAGTTTTAAGTCACCGGGTCCGGGACGTGAACCGCGGTCGACTATGTGGGAGTCCAGCGACATAGCCATTATGCTAACTGCTGGTTTCCACTTTGGGGGATCTTGAATACTGAATCCTCCATACTGCTGGAAATCAGCAAAGCCCAGCTACAATAGGAGCTCAGTGAACCCAGACAAAACCCAGGTCATCTCCATCATAAAGTAGCTCGGTAAGTGGGGGGGGGCAGTTGGTAGCATAGTGGTTAAGGTGCTGGACTCCCACTTGGTTGACCACAGTTCAAGTCCTGGACCCAGGGGTTTGAAACAAATGCCCAGCGCATGGGCATGTGTGCTCAAAATCCTGACAGGATGGAGGAGAAGGGATTATGGCATGGCCATTCCCTCTGGGGGGTGATTTCTCACTTTCCCTCTCTCTGGTGAGCCCATGGGTTCTGTGGCAAAAACCTTAAAAATATATATATAGCTCAAGAAAGTGGGATGGAGGGACCAGCAGTTAGCGTAATGGCTATATCGCTGGACTCCCATGTAGTCGACCACGTTCGAATCCCGGACCCGGTGGCTTAAACTCACACCAGGCGCATGGGCATGTGTGCTCAAAATCCTGACAGGATGGAGGAGAAGGGATTATGGCATGGCCATTCCCTCTGGGGGGTGATTTCTCGCTTTCTGTCTCTCTGTCTCTCTCTGTCTTTCTGGCGAGCGCACACACCCAATAAGAAAAACCTCTCAAAAAAAAAAATAAAAAAGAAAGTGGAATGGAAAAGCTGGTGAGGGTGTAGAAAAGAAAGGTGGCGGCTGGGGAGAAGATTGCGTGGAAGCAAGAAAGGGAAACACATTGTGGTTATAGCACTTCTGAAAAGATCAACATAGCCTGCCTTTTGAGGAAGAAAAATGTGCTAGCTATTTGCCACTTCAAGGAAGGGTGGCCTCAGCTTTGTGATTGGAGGCTGTGGTGACCAGACTCTCTTTGGGCTCGGAAGACTCTTGTTTCTTGGGAATTTGACTGAATCAGCCAAATGTCATGGCAGCAGATCCAGAGTACCTTGGAAAGAAGTGGAGGCAGCATGATTCTCTAGGACCGGGAGCCTGAGGAGGGAGCCATCACCTGGGCAGTACTGGGTACTGAGTAAGTCTCTGCTCCCACCCAGGTCCTGCACTCGCAGCATGTGAGGCGACCTGAGCAGCCGTAACGCAGCCTGGCTTCTTCCCTGCACGTCCTGCTAATGCACCGGAGAGCTCTGTCTCCAATCCATCTGGAAAACTTTGGTCATAGCCTCTGTCTCTACATTGTGCCTGTATCCAGGTCTGTGCCCCTGCTACTGACAGCTCCTGGGAGAAGACTTTACATGCATGTGTGTGTGTGTGTGTGTGTGTGTGTGTGTGTGTTTCCCCTGCAATAGTGAGGGCACAGAGATGGCCTTGGATGAGATTAAGGGGAGAACAGGTCACCCCATTGGCTAAAACCTGCTCACCACTCAGGTATGAGCCTCACATGCCCCTGCATATGTAAGGGTTTGGGTGTCCTGCATGTCTGTGACTGGCTTTGTGGTGACTTCAAAGTTGAAGTTTGAAGACTGAAGTTGGATGTCTAGAAAATTGTGTTGCCTGGCTAACCCTCCACAAAGACAATGTGTACCTACACTGCCTGCCTCTGCTAAGCTAGCGTTCCCCCACATCCTGTGGTGTCAGACATTTGGTCCCTGAAGAAAAGTTGAAAAACCTCAAAAAATGAAATTCCCCCACCCACTCTTTCAGCAGCTGGTATTTATTTGCTATTTATTCCTGCCCGCCTCTTCCCCATTCTTTTTAAGAATAATTTTTTTGGAGAGGTTTTTAATTTTTAATTTATCATTATCATCATTTTTTAATTTGCTACAGGGCACACACACTCACCAGAGAGAGAGAGAGAGAGAGTGGGAAAGTGAGAAAGCAAGCTCCCAGATCTAGGTCTCGAACCACTGTTGCCCATGTGGGAGTCCAGTGCTTCAACCACCACACCATCTGCTGGTTCCTCTTTCCTATTTATTTATATGTTTTTTGTTAGAAAGACTTTTGCTATAGGGTGCATGCGCTCACTGGAGAGACAGAGAGAGACAGAGAGACGAAAAGCAAGAATCACCCCCAGGGAGAGTGCCACACTGTAATCCCTTCTCCATTCTCCGCTCCAGATTTTGGGCATGCACACACACATGCCCAGTATGAGGTGTTTTTTTTTGTTTTTAATTTACTTAATTTTATTTATTCATTTATTTTTAGTTTGACCACAGAGAGAGAGACAGAAAAAGAGGGAAAGTGAGAAAGCAAGCTTCCAGGTCTGGGACTTGAACCATGGTCAGCCATGTTGCAGTCCAGCAACTTATCTACTCCACCCCACCTGCTAGTCCCCAGTTCAGTGTGATTTTCTTTCTTCTTTTTAAAACTTTATTTATTTTAATTTGACCAGAGAGGGACAGAGTAAGAGCGAGAGCAAGAGCAAGAAAGAGAGAAAGGGAAAGTAAGAAAGCAAGCTGCCAGGTCCGGGACTCGAACCACGGTCAACCATATAGGAGTCCAGCACCCTTAAGTACTATGCCACCTGCCAGCCCCATCTTTTATTTTTTATTTTTTTAGAAGTTTTGGCCATAGGGTGCATGTACTCACCAGAGAGAGAGAGATTGAGAGGGAATTGAGAAATCATCCCCCCAGGGGGGATGGCCACACCACAATCTCTTCTCCATTTTCCTCCTGGGATCTTGGGCATGCATGCACACGTACCCAGTGTGATTTTCAAACTACCAGGTCCAGGATTCAAACCATAGTGGACCATGTGGGAGTCCGGGGACGTAACCACCACACCATCTGCTGGCCTTACCAGCTCAGTGTGATTTTCAACTGTCAAGGGCTGAGAGTCCAATCACATGGGTGGCCATGTGGGATTCAGCTCTCCTGTCCACCAGTCCACAGCAACACCCTTAGGTTTTTCATTTTGTTTTTTATCACTTCCATGAGAGACAGAGTTAGACTGGCATCTTCAATGGGATTTTCACACCATAATCCACACTCAGCCTCCATCAGCCTGGATCCCTGGCACGCAAGAACTTCCCCAGTGTGTACAGAGAGGCCTCAGAGTCTGAACCCAGCACCTTCCCATGTGAGTGCAGCATCATAGAGCATTGTGCTATTGCTGTGTCACCAGTTGGCCCTCATTTCCTTTTTTTTTTTTTTTAGAGGTTTTTTTTATAGGGCGCGTGCACTAGCCA
>NW_006160036.1:203334-208633 GCF_000334495.1 Tupaia belangeri chinensis | reverse complement strand
GGAGAGGTTTTTGCTATAGGGCGCGTGCACTCGCCAGATAAAGAGAGACAGAAAGCGAGAAATCACACCTCACGGAGGATGGCCACGCCACAATCCCTTCTCCTCCGTTCTCTCAGGATCTTGGGCACATATGCACATGTGCACAGTGTGAGGTTTAAGCCACCTGGTCCAGGACGCGAACCTTGGTCGACTACATGGGAGTCCAGCGACATAGCCATTACCTAACTGCTGGTCCCCCTCATTTCCTTTTTAGGAGGTCTTCTGGAATCTTCAGTCCTTAGACTTAGGTGTACCCATACACTGGCCAGTCCTGCCACCTGGGGAAGATTCCAAAGGTAGAACTGCCCTCCCGGGGGTCTCAAGGTTTGGAGCAGAGTTTTGAAAGACTGAGGGACAGGAGAGAGAAAAGGTCTCTGGGGATGGAGTTTGGGCGCAGATCCTGAAGTCTCTCCAGTGGTGGGGCTTCTGTGAGAGGCAACAGCCCTAGTGTGTGGGTGTATGTGTGTGGCGGGTGTTCCTGGAAGAGTTGGTTGGGGTGAGGGGCCCAGGCTGGGAATGGGGTGGAGCCTGCTGGGCAAGGAAGGAAACTCAGCCTGGATGTTTCTGGGAGAGCTAGAGCCATAAGCGTCAGGAGATAAAGCAAGTGTAGCACAGAATCCAGGAGCTGGGCCATTCCTTAGGACCCTTACTCTGGACCAGGCTCTGCTTCCACGTGGAGGTAGGAGGAATCCTGGCCAGCAGGTCAGTCAGCAGCTCTGGGAGGAAGTGCTGGGGTGGGGTGGGGAGCCCTGCAGCCATGGAAATTACCTTATTTTCTTCCATCTGATTCTTGCTCAGGATGTTTCCTCCTCCTCACCAGACCGCTTGCTTAATTGCACTCCCAATTTGCCCTCTTGGGGCCCTGGCGAGGTGCAGCATCTCCTTAGGAGGTAGCTCCTTCCTCAGGCTGACTGAGGAAGATGGAGGAGGGGTGCTCCAGTCAGTTGCCAGGCCGTGATAAGATAGGGAAGAGAGAATGTCGGGGCAGAGGGCCCCTTCCTGGATGCCGAAGCCACAAGGTTAATCTCTCATTTCCAGAAACTCTTTCTTCCCCTATACCCGCATAACATGGCCCAGATCCGGGAAACCCCGAGTCCAGAGCGCGATGATCACAGAGCCCGTGCGGCCCTTGGGGTAGTCCGGGTAGGGTGCAGGCAGTCAGGGACCTGATGTGGTTCCGACTGGCAACCAGGCCGAGGACCACCCCAGGTCCTCTCTCTTGGAGAGCAAGCCCATGGACAACGCTGGAGTAACACCAGCTACCTTCTTGTGAGAGGAGGGGATGAGAGGGAGAAAGGGACGGAACAAGGAAGCCAGTGAAGCCTGCGTGAGCTCCTGGGGCAGAGGCCCGCCCAGCCAGCGGGGGCGCCCTTTAGGATGGGGCGGGAGGGCAGTGGCGCCCCCTGGCAGTCGTACTGCGCGGCGTCGAAGCGCTCTGCCTCTCGGTCGGGATCGCGAAGTCCTGTGACTTCAACCACCTCCTGGTAGGACCGCGCCGTCAGGTACCGAGATCGTGGGTCTGTCGGGACCCCATCGTCGTCCTCTGCCCCTCTCCTGCGCCTCCCAGACTCCCGCAGCCGTCGCCCCTGCACTCCTGCCTGGCCCTCGGTAACATGCAGCGCGCAGGCCTCGAGGCTCCCCACGCGCTGGGCCAGAGGCCTCTGCTGTGTCTGCTGCTCCTGTCCCTGCTGCCGCTGCTGCTACCGCCCAAGCCCATAACCTGCGCCCAGACCACGCCGGACACGCCCAGCACCCCCACCTTGCCAGGTGTCCCCAACCCCCCAACCACGTTGGGCTCCCCCAGAGTCCCGGACCTGCGAGAGCGCGCTCGAGCCCTGATGCGGGACTTCCCGCTGGTGGACGGGTGCGTAGATACAGCGATACAGCGCGGAGTGGGGTGGGGGTGGCACTGGGAACTGAGCATGCCGCTGGACAGGGGAGGGGCCCTGAGATGTGAGACTAGCAAAGAATTTCCTCACACCATCACTGTGACCTCTTGCCCACCCATGATTGCCCTATCCCCTCCATTGCCACCACTCTCTAGTGTGAGCCCCCAGTTCACGCCTCTCGGGACCTCAGTACAATCTGTGTGACACAGTGGGCTGGAGGGCCCAGAGGCCTAAGAAGTTCACCCATGTTTTTTTGTTTGTTTGTTTGTTTGTTTTTGGGGGGTGGGGAGAGGTTTTTGCTAAAGGACGTGTGCACTCGCTAGAAAGACAGAGAGATAAAAAGAAAGAAATCACCCCCCCAGGGGAGATGGCCACGCTGCAATCCTTTCTCCTCCATTCTCCTCTGTCTGGGATCTTGGGCATGCATGTACACGCGCCCAGCATGAGTTTAAGCCACCAGGTCTGGGACTTGAACCCTGACTGGCTACATGGGAGTTCACATTTACTTTTGGGCCCCCACTGATTTTTCTTTTTTTTTTTTTTTTTTTGAGAGGTTTTCGCTATTGGGAACCTGCGCTTGCCAGACAGAGAGAGACATAGAGACAGAAAGCAAGAAATCACCCGCCAGGGCGGATGGTCACGCCGCAATCCCTTCTCCTCCATTCTCCTCTCGGGATCTTGGGCACACATGCACACGTGCCTGGCGTGAGTTCTAAGCCACCGGGTCTGGGACGCGAACAACAGTCGACTACGTGGGAGTCCAGCACATAGCCATTACGCTAACTGCTGGTTCCCAGCCACCCATTTATCTTTGACCTGATCTTGCCTTGCTGTCCCTCCAGCCACAACGACCTGCCCCTGGTCCTGAGGCAATTTCACCCAAATGGAATACAGAATGTTAACCTGCACAATTTCAGCCATGGCCAGACCAACTTGGACAGGCTTAGAGATGGCCTCGTGGGTGCCCAGGTACCATGGGAACACACAGGGTAGCACAGCATGGTTGCTGGGGAGTGTTGGGGAGAATGGGGAGCCCTGGAACTTGGGTTAGTCACATGGGAACTTGGGTGCCATAGTGCCCCCCAAAATGCCATGATATGGATGCCAAGGGCTGCAGGGGCTACAGTGAGCCAACTTGGTAGGCATGAAAGTTCCGTGGAACAAGCAGCATATTGCACATGGCCTCCGGGCCCATGCTGGGTGCTGTCCGGTAGTGGAGACTGTGCAGCTCCAAAGCAGCCCCTGCCCAAGCCAAACCCTGGTCTTCCCCCAGTTCTGGTCGGCCTACGTTCCATGCCAGACCCAGGACCGGGATGCTGTGCGCCTTACCCTGGAGCAGATAGACCTCATACGCCACATGTGTGCCTCCTACCCTGAACTGGAGCTTGTGACCTCTGTCAAAGGTAGGTGGATTGGGAGGCATGTTAACAGATTTGACTGACTACTTCAGTCCCTGAAAGTAATCACTTGACCTGCCTGCCCCCCAGCTCTGAAAAACACCCGGAAATTGGCCTGCCTCATTGGTGTGGAAGGCGGCCACTCTCTGGACAGCAGCCTCTCCGTCTTGCGTACCTTTTATGTGCTGGGAGTGCGCTACCTGACGCTCACCCACACCTGCAACACGCCCTGGTGAGCACAGTGCACGGCCCCACGGTGTGGGCCCACAAGGCAGAGGTCTGTCTGGCGCATACTGTGAGTCCAGACCTAGCTTTACCCTTCGGTTCTGGCACTGACCCTGGAGTCAGGAGGGGAGTTGGAATTCTGATGATTGCAAAGCAAGACTGATCCCACTCTCAGACGCAGTCCATTGTGGGGGGTTGTAGGGACACTCCATGGTGGGCGGTTGTAGTGAAAAATGGTTTGGTAGGGCCTCTAGGATCTTTGGCAAAGCCACCAGTCCACCTGCCTTCTGGACATCTTGCAGGGCAGAGAGCTCGGCCGAGGGCACCCACCCCTTCTACAGCAATGTCAGTGGGCTGACCAGCTTTGGCGAGGTGAGGGTCCTGGTTCATATGCCATCCCACGCTAATGTACACACACCCCATTCCCAATGGATAAATGTACACACATGTGCACCCCTTTTACCTTCCTTCCAACCTGTTCCTGCAGAAGATGGTGGCAGAAATGAACCGCCTGGGCATGATGGTAGACTTGTCCCATGTCTCGGACGCTGTAGCCCGGCGGGCCCTGGAAGTGTCACAGGCGCCTGTGATCTTCTCCCACTCGGCTGCCCGGAGTGTCTGCAATCACAGTCGGAATGTCCCTGATGACATCCTGCAGCTTTTGGTGAGATACTGCCTGGCCCTGGAACCTGCAGCAAGAGGTTGGAACCAGTAGCCCTTGAACCTGAGCTCCTGCAACTTCCTCCAACCCAGGCTGAACCTCTGCCCCACAAACCCATAGTCCTTAGCCTCTGAGCTCTTGATCCTGGGGGTGAGGGTTCTTGATGGTAAATATTTGCCTTCGAACCCATGACCAAGACAGCTCCACCTAAACCAGAGCTGAGACGTCTCCATTCACACAAACCCAAAGAGGTGAAGTCTGTGATCCCTAAAACCAGAGTTGAACACTTTGCTCCACGGGGCCAGAGGGTGGACAGATACACAGCCGTGCTGGGGAGCTCAGCTGAGTGTCTTATTTTACCATGCTTGCAGAAGAAGAACGGTGGCATCGTGATGGTATCCTTGTCCGTGGGAGTGCTGCAGTGCAACCTGTTAGCTAATGTGTCCACAGTGGCAGGTAAGCTTCCTACCTCCCCCTTAGGGGCTCTCTGAACAGATCTGATTTGGACCCAAAGCCTTGGGGATGCCTCAGGACAGCGAGAGTATGTAGCCCTTGAGTGCTATGTAGGACCAGAACCAGAACCAATGTACCACAGTGACGGGCATTAGGGAGGCAGTCAGCAGAGCTTGAGTGCCCCCCACTTGTACCTCTGCAGGGGGCTTCTAAAACACCCAACCCTTGCCTCTGGCTAAGGGACTGAGCAGCCCCTAAGGTCTCTGGGATCTTGTCAATTGTATTCCCTTTTTTAAAAAAAAAAACGGATTATCTTATTTATCCATTTATTTATTTATTTTAATTTGACCACTGAGGAACAGAGTGAGAGAGAAAGTGAGAGAGAAAGTAAGAAAGCAAGCCGTCAGGTCTGAGACTCAAACCCATATCGTACATGTAGGAGTTCAACGCCTTTAACCACCACGCCACCTGCTGGCCCCTGTCAGTTGTATTCTTTTTTTTTTTGGGGGGGGAGATGTTTTTGCTATAGGGCGTGTGCACTCACTAGAAAGGCAGAGAGAGACAGAGAGAAATCACCCCCCCGGGGGGGGGGGAGGGCCACACCCCAATCCCTTCTCCCCCATTCTCCCCCCAGG
>NW_006160036.1:201743-203316 GCF_000334495.1 Tupaia belangeri chinensis | reverse complement strand
CACGCGCCCGGCGTGAGTTTTAAGCCACCGGGTCCGGGACACGAACCGCGGTCGACTACATGGGAGTCCAGCGACATAGCCATTATGCTAACTGCTGGTTCCCTCAGTTGTATTCTTTACCCCACTATCATTTCTCACATTCCTGGAAAGGAGTCCCTCCCACCCCCAACCAGGTTCTCAGGGAGATAAGACAGGGTGGCTCCTGGATGGGAAGTGTCCCAAATGAGTGGCTCTGGGATCCACTCCAGACATGAAGTCCAATCTAGAGCCAACTGGGATCAAGTTGCCACCCTGGTGCCAGGCCGTGGAGGAACCGGCCTGCATGGCCCACAGGCTGTAGGAAGGGGGATCAGCAGAGTCCAGCCCCGGCAGCACCACTGCCCTGGAAGCCCCCCACTGCTGATTCTCCTTTCCCTCAGATCACTTCGACCACATCAAGGCAGCCATTGGATCCAAGTTCATCGGGATCGGCGGAGATTACGATGGGGCTGCCCAGTGAGTGCTTCCCTGTGGCTTGCTGGGACTGGCTGTTCAACAAAATGGCTTTGTTAGTCACTGTGCCCATGGCCCGGGGGGTCTTCATGGCTGCCTGGCATCTTCCCACTCCTAGGGTCTGTTTCCTAGGTTCACCTGTCTGCCTGCAGCCCAGTGTTCCCACTTTTAGGCATGATAATTGCTTAGGCCACCAGACAGCACTCATCTGCCTAGCACCTGCACTCACCCCAGGGCCAACAGACCAGTTCCCTCTGAACAGCCAGCCTGTCAGTAGAGTCAGTGGGGCTGACTACCTACTCTGCCCACAGCGGGGGCTGTGCTTAACAACTTTAATTCATTTTCTTCCTTTTTTTTTAAAAAAAAAAGAAAAAATTTTTTTTTTTAATTTCAGGGCCGGCAGGTGGCATGATGGTTAAGAAAGCAAGCCGCCTTGAACTGCTGTCAACCATGTGGGAGTCCAGCATCCTTAACCACCATGCCACCTGCTGGCCCCAAAATAATTCTTTTTTTTTTTTTTAAAGAACTATTTAATTTCATGCGTTGTCATTATTTTACTTTTACTTTAAAAAAAATTATTTTATTTAACTTTGTTTATTTATTTTAATTTGACCAGAGAGGGACAGAGTGAGAGAGAAAAAGAGAGAGAGAGAGAGAGAGAGAGTGAGAAAGCAAGCTGTCAGGTCCAGGACTCAAACCGTGGTCGCCATGTGAGAGTTCAGCGTCCTTAACCAGCATGCCACCTGCCAGTCCCTATATTTACTTTCTTGGACATTGATCAGAAAGAGGCAGAGGGGGAAAGTGAGAAAGCAAGCTGCCAGGTCCAGGACTCCAAACACAATCAGCCATGTGGGAGCCAAGCTGCCTTAACCACCACACCACCTGCTGGCCCCAATAAAATAATTCTTTTAAAAAAAGATTATTTTGGGAACCAGCAGTTAGCGTAATGGCTATGTTGCTGGACTCCCACATAGTTGACCGCAGTTCGCATCCCGGATCTGGTGGCTTAGAACTCATGCCGGGCATGTGTGCGTGCATGCCCAAGATCCCGAGAGGAGAATGGAGGAGAAGGGATTGAGGC
>NW_006160036.1:187889-201676 GCF_000334495.1 Tupaia belangeri chinensis | reverse complement strand
CACGCCCTACAGCGAAAAACCTCTCAAAAAAAAAAAAAAAAAGAAAGATTATTTTATTTATTATCATCATTATTGTTTGTTTTTAATTTGACCAGAGATAGACAGAGAGAGAGAGTAAGAAAGCAAGCCACCAGGACCAACACTTGAACCATGGTTGGCCATGTGAGAGTCCAGCACCTTTAACTACCATGCCACCTGCTGGCCCCTCTTGGTGTTCTTTTTAAATGGAGGGAATATCTGCATTCAGTGAAAGACACAGATCTTTTTTTTTTTTAATTTTTTGGAGAGGTTTTTTTTTCACTATAGGGCGTGTGCGCTCGCCAGACAGACAGAGAGAGACATAGAGACAGAAAGCGAGAAATCACCCCCCAGGGGGGATGGTCATGCCATAATCCCTTCTCCTCCATTCTCCTCTCGGGATCTTGGGCACGCATGCACACGTGCCCGGCGTGAGTTTTAAGCCACCAGGTCCGGGACGTGAACCGCGGTCAACTACGTGGGAGTCCAGTGACATAGCCATTACGCTAACTGCTGGTTCCCAAAGACACAGATCTTAATGGTACAATTCACTGAGTTTGACAATGAGGCAAGGCGGTTTTGAGGCCTCCAGTGAAGGATGAAGAGCAGGGGTGAATGACTTACTTTTTTTTTTGGAGAGGTTTTTCGCTATAGGGCGCGTGTGCTCACCAGATAGACAGAGAGAGACATAGAGACAGAAAGCGTGAAATCACCCCCCAGGGGGGATGGTCATGCCATAATCCCTTCTCCTCCATTCTCCTCTCGGGATCTTGGGCCTGCACGCACACGTGCCCAGTGTGAGTTTTAAGCCACCGGGTCCGGGACGCGAACCGCGGTTGATTATGTGGGAGTCCAGTGACATAGCCATTACGCTAACTGCTGGTTCCCAATCACTTACTTTATCCAAGAATCCGTTTTCCATATCTGACTGGGGCTGAACTTGAATGGACCCTGGGCACAAAGCGCTGTGGTTAATCAGGATCAGGAACCAGGTCTGATGCCCACTGACTGGCCCGCGTATGGCCATACAGGTTTCCCCAGGGGCTGGAGGACGTGTCCACATACCCGGTACTGATAGAGGAGTTGCTGAGTCGTGGCTGGAGTGAGGAAGAGCTTCAGAGTGTTCTTCGAGGGAACCTGCTGCGGGTCTTCGAACAGGTGGAACAGGTATGCAGAGCTGGGCAAGAGAGTAGCTCTGGGCTCTGAGCAGCGTCAGGCAGAGTCATACTTACTGCTGACCACTGCCTGCCACCTATAGGTACGGGAGCAAAACAAGTGGAAAAGCCCCTTGGAGGCCAAGCTCCCAGATGAGCAGCTGGGCAGCTCTTGCCGCTCTGTCTTCCTGCATCTACATAAAGGACAGGATCCAGTTCCAGACCAGAAACTAAATGAGACACATCAGACACCTAAGTTATCACCCATGTGGTCACTCTCAAAGTCCTCCCCTCGCCTGACCCTAGGCCTTGCAGTGGTTGCTGCATTCCCAGCCCTTATCCTGTGGCTCAGTTAGTCCAGTCAATCAGCATTATCGCAGCCATGGAGATCCCACAAAATTCTCCTCTTGTGCAGGCACAAACGTTTTCTGAAAATAAATGTTTTGGACATGAGACCCGTCGTGAGTGTCCTCTGTAGTAGGGTTTGGTGGCTCAGGCTCCTAATACCTGTGGTTGGCCACCAGTTGCTCCAGGAAGACCTTTGGCAGTGGCCTGAGAAAACCCACATGGTTGGGATCAGCACGGGACAAAGGCTATGGATAGATCTGGCTGTGGAAGGTGGACCCTATTCTGTGTTCCTTCTGAGTAGCGTACTTCAGTCCATCTACTGGCACATTAACTACCACCTGAGGATCTTTCAGGGAATTGTGGTTCAGATTTCTAGAAGATCAACCTGCCTGGATCATGAATGACCCCCACCCACTAGGCCATAGGTCTGGGCCAAAAGCAAGCAGATTTATTTTTGGAGATATTTTTGCTGTAGGGTGCATGCACTCACCAGACAGAGATGGAGGGAGAGAAAGTGAGAAATCACCTCTGGGGAGATGGCCACACCACAATCCTTTCTTCTCTATTTCCATTCTTCTCTTGGAATTTTGGGTACATGTGCATACATGCCCAGCATGAGTTTCAAGCCACTGGACTCAGGACTCAAACTGCAGTTGGCCATGTGGCTGTCCCATGCCTTAATCACTACATCACCTGCTGCCCCCAGCAGTCATATTTTTTTCACATGTATAATTTATTTAATTCCATTAGTTGTTATTTTTTATTCTGACCAGAAAAAGACAGAGAGAGAGAAAGAAAAGGAGAGGGAGAAAGCAAACCACTGGGTCTGGGACTCAAACCATGGTTGGCCTGTGGGAATCTACTGCTCTTAACCACCATGCCACCTGCCGACCCCCCCAGCAGTCATATTGTTAAAATATCAGATTATGGACCAACAGTACAGTGTTAAACCAATTCGGAGGGAGCCAGATCCCACGTGACCAATTATGGATTGAATCCTGGCCACGGCAGATTAAAAAACACAACGGGTATGTGTGTATGCCCTGCATCTTAACAGGATGGAGAGATGGAGAAAGGGGTATTGTGGTGTGACCAGACCCCATTAGGGGTCACTTCCTATCTCTCTGGTACACATACTTATCTCTTCAGTGCCCTCTGGCATATAAAAAAACACAAAGGGCTGGCCTCATGGCTTAGTGACTAAGGGAACTAGATCCCATATGGCTGACTGTGTTTCCAATACTACCCTGATGGTTTGCAAAACACCCTAGAGTGGGGGCCGGCAGGTGGCATGGTAGGTAAAGGTGCTGGACTCTCACATGGCTGCCCACAATTCAAGTTGTGGACCTGACGGCTTGCTTTCTTACTCTCTCTCTCTCCCTCTCTGTCTCTCTCTCATCTAATTAATTAATTAATTAATTAAAGCTAAAAAAAATTTTTTAGCAGTTTCTGCTATAGGGTGAGAGTGTTCACCATAAAGACAGAGAGAGACAGAGACAGAAAGGGAGAAATCACCCCCCAGGGAGGATGACTATGCCACAGTCCCTTCTCCTCCATTCTCCTCTTGGATCTTGGGCATGCATGCACATGCACCCAGCATGTTTAAGCCACCAGGTCTGGGACTCGAACCATGGTCAGCTACATGGGAGTCCAGCGACATAGCCATTATGCCAACCGCTGACCTCAAATCATGTAATAAACTTAAAAAAACAAAAGAAGGCCCTCACCAGATGTGGCCCCTTGATCAAATAACCCAGACTGATATTTCTGTTATTAATTTTTTTTTTTTGGAGAGGTTTTTGCTATACGGCAGGTGTGCTCGCCAGACAGACAGAGACAGACAGAAAGCGAAAAATCACCCCCCAGGGGGGATGATCACACCGCAATCCCTTCTCCATTCTCCTCTTGGGATCTTGGGCACATGCACACACGCCCAGCATGAGTTTAAGTCACCAAGTCCACGACTCGAACCGCAGTCCACTACATGGGAGTCCAGTGACATAGCCATTACGCTTTAGCAAAAACCTCTCAAAAAAAAAAAAAAAAAAAAAAGACCAGTGAGTAGGTAACCTTCTTCTCAAGATGGCCACTAGTAACTAACATTTGGTGTTTACTGAGAGTTGGGGGGAGCTTCTGAAAGTTCTCAAAAGCTGGAAAAATGGAATCAAAGTACAGTTTATTTTGGTGCAAACTTTTAAAAAAATCTGTGTTTTTTTCAAAATATGCATTTCCCGTGAATTTTTGAAGCCCCTCCCCCATATATTCTTCTAGGGCCTTTTTTCTTTGTGTATATTAATGCGCGTACAGAATCAAAATCAATTCTAATTGCCAAAATGTGGTTTTCCATAAATATTGTTTTTAAACTTCATTTTCATTTTAGCAACCTATAGGGAATCTTTTTGTCAGAAGGGCTCGTGTGGTCATAAGAGTGCGAGGGCAGGGAAAAGGAGAGAGAGAAAGTGAGAAGGCACTCCCAGCGGGGATGGTCACTCCTCCATTTTTCCCTCCTCTGGGGGTTTTGGGCCTGCTCCGCTTTCTCAAACCATAGGGATTTGCTGTCGGCCATGTAGGAGTCAGCCTCCCAAACCATCACACCACAGCTGACCCGAGAAATGTTCTGTTAGTCACAACATACAGATCGAATTCACTCTTCTGAGCTGGAGTTTAGAATTACAAAGATATTTGATCAGTTTGAGGGGCAGGGCACACCCATGCAGCTAACCCCTTATGTGGGCCTGCCTAGGGGGTGCGATTGGGAAGATCCCTGGGTCCCTGTCGGTTCCCTCTCTGGCCTCCTCCTCCAGCCTGTCGTCCACCCAGTGAAAGGCAAGGGTAGGTGGACGGGCAGGGCCAGGGTAGGGGCTTAGGGAACTCAGGGGCGTTCGTAAACCGGTGCACTCTGCCAGCAAAGCCTGGCGGAACCGTGGGGGCGCCCTTCTACTTGGGGGCGGAAGAGCCCTGGCGCCCCCTGGCGGCGGCGCTGCGCGGCGTAGTAAATCCCAGCGCGTAGGCGTTAGACTGCAGCCCTTCGCCTGAGGCCATACTGCTGAGTCACCTCCATCGACGGTCTATACCCCACCGTCATCCTCTGCCCTTCGCCTGCCCTTCTTAGGCTTCTGCGACCAGGCTCTGTGCAGCATGAAGCCCGTGAGCCTCAAGGGTCCGTACGTGCTCGGCCGACAGCCTTTGCTGCTCTTGCTTCTGCTGTTGCTGCTACCCCAGCCGGTGGCTCGCGCCCAGACCACGCCGGGTGCCCCCATTGCCCTGGGCACCCACAGTGCTCCTACCACGCCGAGCACCCCCATTGCCCTGGGCCTGCGAGAACGAGTGCTGGCTCTGATGCGAGACTTTCGGCTGGTGGACGGGTGGGTAGATGCAATTCGTGAGTGAGTGGGAAGGGGCCCTGAGCATACACGGCTGGTAAGGACATTCCCTCACACCACCCCTGGATGTTCTCCCCTGTATCACCCATGGGTGCCCTCACTCCTCACCACCTGTTCCTAGTGGTACTCCCCCCACCCCCAATCTGGCTTCAGAAGGGGGAAATACCGTCTTTGTAACAAGGGGCCTGGTGGGTGGGGGTGGGGGAGAGTCCTAGCATGTTGATATATCCTGTCAGACCTAACTTGACATTCCAAACCCCCAGACATAACGACCTGCCCTTGATCCTGAGGCAACTTTTCCAGAACAAGCTACAGAACGTTAACCTGCGTAATTTCAGCCATGGCCAGACCAGCCTGGACAGGCTTAGAGATGGCCTTGTGGGTGCCCAGGTATGAGAGGGATACACAGGTGCCACAGCATGGCAGCTGGGGAGTGTTGGGGTCACAGATACTTGGGTATGCCAGCCTCCGGGTGACTAAGTACTGTGGAGCATGCAGCGTGCCGTCATGTAGCTATTAGGTAGTGTGGGGGCCCTGGAGGCCAAGACAGGCCAGCTGCGTAGGAGCCTAGGTTCTGTGGAGACACGTGCAAAATGACCAGAAAGTCTCTGGTGAGTGTAGGGGCTGCTGAAACCACAAGGATGTGGACTGGCCTTGGGGCATTCACATGGGACATGGACAACTAGCAGTCTATAATGTGTCATGAGTCCACAGTTTGGCTGCTGGCAGCAAGCTTACTAACCCTCAGGGTACCATGGGGTCATTTAGTGCCTTGTTTGGGGCCACTCACTTGGATGGGTGCTGTGGAGGTCAAGGCAGAAGTGGTAGGCCTAGTGGGTTGGAGACCACTCTGGCCTCATTCTGGAACCCTGGACTTGCTCCCAGTTCTGGTCAGCCAGTGTCCCATGCGAGACCCAGGACCGAGATGCTGTGCGCCTTGCCCTGGAACAGATTGACCTCATTCACCGCATCTGTGCCTCCTACTCTGAACTGGAGCTTGTGACCTCAGCTGAAGGTGGGCTGGAGGGTGGGCAGATGCTCAGGGGCTCAGGTGGTTCTGTCCTTGGCCTCCAGCCACGTGACTCTCCACCTTTTTCTAGGGTTGAACGGCACTCAAAAGCTGGCCTGCCTCATTGGTGTGGAAGGTGGTCACTCACTGGACAGCAGCCTCGCTGTGCTGCGTACTTTCTATCTGCTAGGAGTACGCTACCTGACGCTTACCTCTGCCTGCAGTACACCCTGGTGAGCACAATGGCTGGCCAGGGTGAAATGGTAGATGATGTGGTGAGAAACTGTACCATCCCTAGGAGGGGCTTAACCAGAGAGGTGAAGATGGGTCCATGAAAACAGGCTGGACTCCCAGCAGGTCCCTCACACACCAGAAGTAGCTGGCCCTGGATTCTCACCTGTTCTACAGATGGGATGCATGGCCAGATAGAGGGCCCTCTGGTGGCCACTGTGTGGCCTTCTAGATTATCCTTCCCCGACTGTTCTACAGGGCAGAGAGTTCCACCAAGTTCAGACACCACGTCTACACCAACATCAGTGGATTAACAACCTTTGGCGAGGTGAGGACTTCTGTGCTGTACTCTACCCCACCTGTTCCCAAAAGATATACACACACATCTTTGTAGCTCTGACACTAACCTCTCCACCCCCCCCCCCAAATTATCCCTGCAGAAAGTGGTAGAGCCCCCCCCCCAAAATTATCCCTGCAGAAAGTGGTGGAGGAAATGAACCGCCTGGGCATGATGGTAGACTTGTCCTATGCATCACATACCTTGATGGGGCGAGCCCTGGAGGTATCAAAGGCTCCTGTGATCTTCTCCCACTCAGCTGCCAAGGCTGTGTGCGACAATTTGCTGAATGTACCTGATGACATCCTGCAGCTTCTGGTGAGTGGTTACTCCAGCCCTCAAACCCAGAACTAGGCATGCTTTATTCGAAGGTTCTTGACCTTGAACAAAGAAAACTACTAGCCCAGAGCTCACATGGCCTTGGACCCAAAACTTTTTAACCTTCCTCCATCTTGGAAACTCAGGGCCAGTTCAGTTCCACCCAAGGACCCTCAAACCCAGAGAGGTGCATCCTCTTCCAGCCCCTGAGGCCAGGTCTTAGTGTTGTCCAACCAGGAACCCCACAGCATGGGAGGCATGCCATTGGGCTATAAAGGTCAAGCTGAGTGTCCCTTTGTCTATCTCTGTAGAAGAAGAATGGTGGCATCGTGATGGTGACACTGTCCATGGGCGTGTTGCAGTGCGATCTGTTTGCTAATGTGTCCACCGTGGCAGGTAAGCCCCATCTCAGCCCTATGTGTGCTCTGTCTCAGGCTCTGGCCACTGGGGCCCTTTGATAGCTCTCGCAGTCTAGAGCACCTGTTGTGCAATGGACAGGCTTCCTGACAACCCAGAGATGGCAGAGACAGCTCTTCATTGCCATGCAGATCCGAGGTCACATGTCAATGCTAATTGGTTTGATGCTTCTGCCTCTGAGTCTCATTTTTGCTCCCAATCCTTGAACCTCTCTCATTCCCCACATTTCTAGGTAGGATAGGCAGAACTTCTAGCAGGGTCTCAAGGAACCTGGAGGCAGGAAACGGTCCAAAGGGGTGGCTCTGAGGTCCATTTGAGACCCAGTGTCCAACCTATAGCCACTCAGGACCCATGACTGGCCATGAGCCAACTGCCATGGCCTGGAGTGCTGTGAGCAGGGACATTGGCCAGAGATGAGCTTCCTCAGATCAGTGCTGGTCTGAGAGTCTTACTCCAGCCTAGTGCTGCCCATCACTAACCTCCATGCCCTAGATCATTTTGACCACATCAGAGAAGTCATTGGATCTGAGTTCATTGGGATTGGTGGAAATTATGACGGGTTTGGCCGGTGAGTATTCCCTGGGGTTTTGCTTATGCCGGGGTATAGCACGGAGTCCTTTAGTCTTAGTCCTCTTTCTGGGGTCCTCCCATCCTATAAACCTCAACCACGGGTTCTGGTTTTGTAGTCCATTCAGGCTCAGGATTGTTTCCCGAGTTCTCCCCATCCCTTCTGTGGCCTAGGGGACCCACTCCAAGTCATCACATCTGCAGAATACTCCCCTCTCCCAGGTCGAGCTCATCTCTGTCATAGCCCAGCAGATCTGTCGTGGAATGACTGACTGCCCAACCGATAAAGGCTACAGCAGCCCAGTCCTCAAGGAGTTCCTAAAGTTGGATTCAGTAGCCTGAAGAATTTAGCCTTCAGTTTTTCATGTGTGACTGGGGCTGGTGGGACAGCAGGATCAGGGCTTAGGTCCCACAGCTAGCCCATGGGTTGCCACACAGGTTCCCCCAGGGATTGGAGGACGTGTCCACATACCCAGTACTGATAGAGGAGTTGCTGAGTCGTGGCTGGAATGAGGAAGAACTTCAGGGTGTCCTCCGAGGAAACCTGCTGCGGGTCTTCAGACAAGTGGAACAGGTACACAAGGCCTGGTCAGAAGGATTTTTTTTTAGTACTTTGAGCAGGTGAGGGGGTTGCTGTGGGAGCTTCTGATTGCTGATGCCCACCCCCAGGTGAGAGAAGAAAACAGTGGGCAGAGCCCTGTGGAGGCCGAGCTTCCAGACGGGCATCTGAGCTTGCCCTGCCACTCCCACCTGCCTGAGCCTCAGAGCGAACACATGGCTACAGTCCTGGATGTGACCAAGTGGCCAACCAATCCTGTGCTCGAGAGGCCCTCAAAAGCCTCCCCACACCTCGTACCAAGCCTCCTGACTGCTGCCACCTTCCCAGTCCCCATCCTGTGGCTCTGGTGACCTGGCTGGTCTTCGTAGAAGTCATTGTAACCGAGTCCCACAAAGTTCCCTCCTAATCATCCAGCCACAAGCATATGCTGAGAATAAATAATTCAGGCGTGGAGCCAGGTGTGAGTGTCCTTTCTTCATGGCAGGAGTGGGGTCAGGTGGGCACTTGGCTGGTAGGGGGTCTTGTGGTCTAGCCCAAGCTCCTCAGGAGTAGGGAGTGGGAGTGGCTCAGTCTGGCTCTTCCCCAGAGGGGCCCTGGTGGTGTGAATACCACCAGGTGTGAATACTAGGCACCAGTACCCGCAGTGATTCCATACCCTGGGGAAGGTCTGATTTCTGTGTGACCTTGGGACAGGGCTGCCCTCTCTCTGAGCCCCAGAGAACATACTTATGAAATGGTGGAAACATGCTTTCACTTCTTGGGACCATCTGTGGGCTTCATGAGATAGGTAAGCTGGACCAGGCTGCTAAGGTTTATGTCCCCAAAATTCATGTATTGAGCCAGTGTAATGGAACCAAGAGAGTGGAAAATCAGTGTCAAAAGGTGGGGTCTTTGGGAAGAGATAAGGATTAAGATCATTAGGATGGTAGGGGCCCCATGATTGAGTTCTGGTTGCTCTTTTTATATTTTAGGTTTTTGCCATGGGGCACATGAACTCCAGAGAGAGAGAGGAAAAGTGAGAAATCTCCCATTGGGGGGATAGTCATATTGCAGTCCATTCTCCTCCTGGGATTTTGGGCATGCACACACATGAACCCAGTGTGATTTTCAAGCTACCAGGTCTAGGACTCAAAATGCAATCAGGGGGCCAGCAGGTGGTGTGGTGGTGGTTAAAGGTGCTGGACTCCCACATAACCGACCATGGTTCAAGTCCTGGACCTGGCAGCTTGCTTTATCACTTTCTCTCTCTCATGTGTGCTTTCTTCCTCTCTGGTCAAATTAAAATAAGAAATTTGGGTCCAGCAGGTGGCATGGTGGTTAAGGCACATGGCTGACCACGGTTTGAGTCCCAGACCTGGTGGCTTGCTTTCTCACTTTCCCTCTCTCTGGTCAAATTAAAATAAATGAATAAAAAAAAAAATTCTTTAAAAAAATTAAAAAATTAAAAATAAATAAAGTTAGATAAAGTAATTAAAAAAAAATGCAGTCAGCCACATGGGAACCAATACCTTAACCACCAAGCCAACTGTTGGCCCTGTTCTCATGGGTCTTTGGGAGAGAGAATGAAACCAGAACAGACAGACTCATGGACCTCTGTACTGCTATTTCATAATATGACTAGGACTCTGCAAGACATCAACCAGCTATGGCCCCTGGACCTCCGACCTCCAAACCATGTACTAAATAAACCTCCACTTTAATACATGACGTGGTCTCAGTTTTTTCTAGTCACACAGACGCAGATTAAGACATAGACATTAGGAAGGAGAGCTGGATGTGAGGTGGAAGACAGCCAGAATGAACACAGGATAAACTGTGACTGCCGGATGTCCATTTGGGGGAAAGAAGTCCCATTTTATTCCATATAGTGTGTAAACATACAAAATAAAATTAATTTGAGTGTGTTACTGATGCAAATATAAAAGGTAAAAGAATAAAATGCCAAGGTAGTGTAGGAAAATAATACACTTGTGACCTCAGCATAGGATATGAATAGGATATGATTGGGTCATCCTGGAAATGTATTCTCCAGTCCCAGCCAATGGTATGTGGAGTACAGATGACTTCTACTCAGTTTGCACATTGTGAGCAAGCATGTTATTCTGGTGGTTGGTTGCTGTAAGCCACGATGTTTTAGGGTGTTTTGTTTGTTTGTCTGTTTGTTTTAGAGATTTTTTACTCTAGGATGTGTGCACTCTCTGGAGAGGGTAAGACAGAAAGTGAGAAATCATTCCCCAGGGGAGATGGCCATGCTGCAATCCCTTCTCAGCTCTCCTCTCAGGATTTTGTGCATGCACTCACAGGAGCTCAGCATGAGTTTCAAGCTGCTGGGCCTGGAGTGTGAACTGCAGTTGACCTCGTGGGAGTCCAGCAACATAACCGTCATGGCATCTGCTGGTCCCGTAGAATGGTTTTTAAAATTAGCTACAAGGCAAATGCACTCACCAAACAGAGAGACAGAGACAGAGGAGGGAAGTGAAATCCCTTGGGGGGATGACCATGCTGCAATCCGTTCTCATCCATTCTCCTGGGATTTTGTGCATGCATGCACATATGCCCGGGGTGTTTTTCAAGCCACTGAGTCTGAGACTCAATTACTCTTTCAGCCATGTGGGATCAAGTCACCTTTACCTTCACAACACCAGCAGGCCCTGGGGTGATTTTTTTTATGTAGGTAGATCATTGAAATAGTTCTGTTTGCCTGACTGGCCCTGTAGCATAGCATTTAAGCCCTGTGCAGAGGAAGTCAGATCCTATATGGTTCAAATCTTGGCCTCGTGGCTTGAAAAACACACCCGGCATCAGCACATGTGTTCAGGATTCTGAGAGAATGAAGAAGTGGAACAAAAAGGATTGTGGAGTGACTAGGCTCTGTTGGGGGGAGCTTGCTTTCTCTCTATATATATATCCTCTGACAAAAAATATTATTACCTTAGATTTTTGTTTCTTTTTATATAGTTTTACATTGCCAATAACCTCCCTTATCTTTTGTAATATGGTTATTAGAGTAATTTTGAATTGAACATGTCCTGCCACTCCCAGCTCCTGCCTCAGTCTCAGATTTCTAATTATTTTTTTATTGCTGGAGGGCATGTTGGCTTGTGAGTGAGCCAGTGAGTGAGAGAGACAGGAAGCACCCCACAATGGAGTGTGGTCATGTCACAATCCTTTTACCTCCATTTCTGCATTCTATCAGGATTGGGGGGACACATGCACGTGCACTCTATGTATTTTTCAAGCCACTGGGGCCAGGATTTGAATCATAGTAGACCATGTGGGATCTAGCTGCCTCTACTCAGTGCTTAACTGCTGAGCTACATGGCACATGCACTCCCTGGAGAGAGAGAGAAAGCACCTCCCCGGGGGCAGGCCATGCCACACTCCCTTCTCTTCCATTTTCCTCTAGGACATTGGGCATGTATGCACACACATATTCCCAGCACGTTTCTCAAGCTGCCGGGACTTGAACCATACAGTGGGCCAGGTTAGATCCAGCTGCCTTAATCACATCTACCTCAGATCTCCTGGATAAGGGGTTTGGCGAGTGAGAATGGGAGTAGACGCCAGCATTGCATACCCTGTAGACAGCGGGTGGTGCCCTGAAACTCGTCTGAGAAGGTGAAAGCAGCTGGACCGGAGTATGGCCAGGGATGCCTTGCAGAGGTCAGCAGGGCCAGATCCAGCCGGGCCTTGTGGCCTGATAGCAGAGTCAGGGTTTTCTCTACAGAAGAGGCGGCTCTCTGGAGCAGGGGAGAGAGCAGCGAGTCCAGTTGGAAGGCTGCTACAGTGGGCAGCTGAGGGTGGCGTGAGGGGCGGGAGCCCGGCCGCGGTGGCTGTGGGGGGAGGGGCCAGGTGAGGGCCTGCTGGAGTGGTGGTGGGGTGGGTCGTCAGGCCGGCAGGGGCCGGCTACTGGGATCAGATCAGAACTGGAGGCTGGGAGGAGGGCACAGAGCCTGCTGTTGGTCGGGAGGATACCCGCTGTTCTGATGTGCTAAAGCGGTATGAGATATAAAAGGGAGAAGAATGGAGATAGACAAGCAAGATGGACTCTGGGGTTTTCTGATAGAGAAAGAAATAGCTGAAAGGACTGCCCAGAAAGATAAAGGCGCAAAGTAAAGCCAACTGGATAAGTTATCTGAAGCAGGGCGTAGAGTGAAAGAAAAGTTTGCATCAAGTAAGTAAATGACTTGGGTAAAAGCAACCCCAGGGGGTGAGAAGTAAAAGAGAAAGTAAAAATGAGAGGACTTGGCTAGAGCACCCAGTGTGCTGTCCCAAAGCGGAAAATGAGGTCGGGGTGGTGGTGAGGGGGCAAGAATCTCCAGATGCCTCCAACTGGAGAGGCTGCAGCGAGAGGGCGCAGGGCTCAGGGCGCAGGGCACCGGGGCTTCGCGGGGGCTCGGCTTCCAGGGATGCACTTTCAAGGAGTAGGAGACAGATGATGGACACGGGGATGGGGTATCCAGGAATGGCGGGAGACCCTGGGCAGGGCTGGAGCGATCTCTACGGCCCTGAGTCGATCCTGCCTACCCTTCCCGTCCCTGAGTGACAGAAACGCAACCAAGCGCTTACTAGGCCCAGGGCACAGTCATTGCACTCGGCGCCCCATCTCACGAAGTCCTGATGCAGCCCCAAGAGGTGGAAACGCGTTTCCTCCATTTTACAAGTACAGCATCTGGGGCTCAGAGAAGGCGGCCCCTTACCCAAGGACACACAGGAATCGGGCCCTCCCCAAGGGCGTGTGGCCACTAGGAACGCTCCCCACCAAGGGGTCTTCGGGCCACACTGGCCCCCCCTTGGGGAGGAGCCGACCCGGAGCCCCTCCTGCTCCCCGCCCCCGAGGGGCGGCCCGGGGGGCGGGCGGAGGAAGTGAGCGCAGCGGGGAGGAATGCGAGCGGGCGGGGCGCGCCGGCCCGGGGCGGAGGGGACAACCGGCTGGCGGCCCGGACGGCGGGCGCGGCGAGACCGAGCGCACGCGATGCCTCACTTCACTGTAGTGCCGGTGGACGGGCCGCGGCGCGGCGACTACGACAACCTCGAGGGACTCAGTTGGGTGGACTACGGGGAGCACACCGAACGGGAAGACTCGGACGGTGAGGGCGCGCCTGGAGGGGGCCTTGGCGGGACCAGGGGCTGGCCACGCGGGGCCCGCGCCCGCGCACACATTCACTGGATCTTGCACGCACGCACACGTCGATGCAGGCTCAACTTTTCTTCGTCTGCCTGGCCACTACCAACTCCCTACTCCGCGCGCACCGACACGATTTTCCTCGGCCTGGGACACCCGCGGCCGGGCCGTCCTCCCCACCCAGTACCTCCCCTGCGGGGCGCGGGCGGGGGCTGCAGACGTGGCCCAGGGAGGCCAGCCAGGAGGACCGCCTGGTTTGGGAATAGCGCCGAGCCGGGTCTCCCGCCCTTCCCGGCTGGGAGCACTGTGGAAGTCCCTTTT
>NW_006160036.1:181802-187878 GCF_000334495.1 Tupaia belangeri chinensis | reverse complement strand
GAACCGCTCCCGCCCTCTTCTCGCCTGCACTCCCCATTTGGGATGGAGCGTCTCTACGTCTGAGACATTCCTCCCCTTCCCTAACCCTGTCCGTGTGCCTCCGCGAACTCTGACCTCAGCGTTGATGTATAGGTACAGTGGGCATCTGTGGGCCGCTCACGGAGCCGGGCTGTCTGTCCAGACTTTGTAAGTCCATTAACTCCTTTATCCCAATGTCGTCCTGGGGTAGGTAGTGTTATTCACACCTAGGAAAGAGTAAAGGGAGGTGTGGAGCCTTACCTTACTTGCCAGACTTGCCAGGTGGAAATCAAGCGCCCCTGTGAGATTCTAGCTCTTTCTTAAATATTTTTTTAGGTTTTTGCCATAGGGTGCATACACTTATAGAAGAGAGACAGAGACGGAAAGTGAGAAATCACTCTGTCCCCCTGGGGGACAGCCACGCTGCAATCCCTATTGAGATTTTAAGCCCGGACAGCCATGCTGCAATCCCTGTTGAGATTTTAAGCCCCCATCCACAGGTACCTGGCATGACTTTCAAGCCACCAGGTCTGGGACTTGAATGGTGGTGGGCCATGCCAGGCCATGTGGGAGTCTAGCGACTTAACCACCATGCCACCTGGCCCCTCAGGTCCTTACTTTTTTTTTAAAGGATTATTTATTTATTTAATTCCATTTGTTGTTATTATTATTTTTTAATTTGACCAGAGAAAGAGTGAGAGAAAGGGAAGGAGAGAAAGCAAGCCTCCAGGTCCAGGATTCGAACCGTGGTCAGCCATGTGGAATCCAACGCCTTAACCACCATGCCACCTGCTGGCCCCCAGGTCCTTAATTTTTAACCTAGGTGTTAGGGCTGTGTCTAGAGTTTAAGTTCCATCCCTCCTCCCAGGTACTTACTGCCCCATCCCAAGCCCCATTCTCCATTGCCAGCCCCAGTGGTCCCCAGGGTGCTGTTCTTGCCAGACCCCACTTTTGAAGTTCAAACACTGTCAATACCACGTGTCTGTGTAGTGGCATCTGCATGTACAATTGAGCTTGTGCAAATGTGTAACTGGAGATATCACAGGGTGATGGCAGGGGCAGGCCACGGCATTCTCATGGCTACTGGTTCCTGAGGATGGCGATATGACAGATGACAAATGTCTGTGATGTCTGACTAATCATGATGGAGATGGATAGGAAATGTGTGTTGTTGACATGTGTTAGGTGATATGATCTTGACCCTGGCCTGTCAACTCAATCAAGTGACATAATTGAGTTGGTCCATGTCTGATGTGAGTGATGGCTAGATGTGTGTATCACATGACTGCCATGTGTGGAGGTGGCACAGGTCAGTGGCACAGGACTAGTGGACATTATGGAGGGTTTGTTTGTTTGTTTGTTTGTTTTGGAGAGGTTTTTGCTATAGGGTGCGTGCGCTTGCCAGAAAGACAGGGAGACAGAAATCACCCCCTGGGGGGATGGTCACACCACAATCCCTGCTCCTCCTTTTTCCTCAGGATCTTGAGCGCACACGCACATGTGCCTGGCATGAGTTTAAGCCGCCGGGTCTGGGACTCAAACCACAGTTGATTACATGGGAGTCCAGCGACATAGCCATTACGTCATCTGCTGGTCCCCATCATGGAGGTTTTACAGGCTTGACAGCTAAGTACCTTCCCCCTTCTCCATCATGCCCTTGTCTGCCTGTAGCTCTATTCAAGTGGTCAGAGCAAGAGCTTGCATCCGGCTCCCCTAGCCCTGCGAGGATCTCTCTCCCCAGAGGTTGGGTTGCCCTGCACCCCCAAGATTACCTGGACCAGTGGGCAGGCAGAACTGAGCCTTTGGCCCCGCCTTGGTCCCTCACAGGGTAACTAGAGGGATCTGGAGCCACATTGGCTGAATCCTGCCAGATTCTTCCAGGTTAGGCCAGCTCCTCCCACTACCCCTCTTTCTTCTCCTCCTTTTCTGCCAGACCTTGGCTGTGGCTGCAGGATGGGGGATACCTTGAGTCCCGGTGAGTGATTCTGATCCTTCTTGGTGGGGACTGCAAAAGGTCAGAGGGCACAAAAACAGTCAGCTTCAGGTCCATCTCCTGGGGCCCTCCAGCTCAAATCCATACCTCTGCTCTGAGAGCATAAACAGGCCTCCTTGCTCTTCCCACCCCAGCCTGTGGACAGGGACGGGGAAGTCCTGGAGAGTATACCAGGTAGATGCCTGTGCACAGGGCTCCCCACCTGCTGCTGGTATGCTCGTTGTTGTGGGTGGGAACACACGTGTGTGTACCTTACGGGCAGCCCCCAAGCCATGGTCAAGTTTACAGGGTCTTAGGTGGCATATGAGCTGCTTTAGCCTGGCAGGCGTGCCCAGACCTGCTGTGGAATTTTTGGAATAGCTGAGGCCTAATGGGCACCCTGAAGTCAAAGGCAGTACGACATCTAGTCACTGCTTGGACCTTACGCACACACATACACACACACAAACACACACTCGAGCTGCCCCTAAACACAGAGAGGGTAAGCAGATTTCCCTGGGTCACATGGGAAAGGCCTGGAACCCAAGCCAGGCTGTCAGCCGTCTGAACTGTTAGAGGCCTGGGTATGCATAACCTGACCAAATAACATATCCAGAAATTCCTCTCTACGTTGAAGGTTGTGCTGCATTCTGGGGTACACCCTGGGGCAGGGAACCTGGTGCTCAGACCCCACCTGGCTCTGGCGGGCCCTGGGACCCAGGTCTGGTCCTTCCCAGTGGGTGACCTTGCCTCTCAACCTCTGACCCTTACTTTCCTTGATAAGAAAGAGGGCAAATGACTGGAATGTTGCCTTGAGGTCTAGAAGCAGATCTTGGAAAAGTTCTGAGGCATCCTGGAGTGATGGCTGAAGGGATGAGAGATCCAGTGGGTCTTAGGGGATCACCCACTAGCATTTTGCGGGGTGGGGAGGGTGACTTGTGTGCTCAGCTCTCTATTTTCTAGTTACTAGTACTGTTTCCTCAGAGACAAAGTGGTGGGGCAGGTGGCAGTACATGAGTTGAGGGTTATTATAATTTATTTCCAACCTACTTCTACAAAAGGGTCAGGAAAGAAAGGAAGGAAGGAAGGAAGGAAGGAAGGAAGGAAGAAAGGGGGAAAAAACCCCAGCAACAACAAAAGTGGCTCCCTGGGAACCAGCAGTTAGCGTAATGACTATGTCGCTGGACTCCCACGTAGTCGACCGCGGTTCGTGTCCCGGACCCGGTGGCTTAAAACTCACGCCGGGCGCGTGTGCGTGCGTGCCCAAGATCCCGAGAGGAGAATGGAGGAGAAGAGATTGCGGCGTGACCATCCCCCCTGGGGGGTGATTTCTCGCTTTCTGTCTCTATGTCTCTCTCTGTCTGTCTGGCGAGCGCACGCGCCCTACAGTGAAAATCTCTCAAAAAAAAAGTGCCTCCCTAACGGACTGTTATTGTCAAGAAGATTAAACCCATGCCAAGAAAGGGGCAAGGACTCTGAGATGAGACAGATGGTGACTGTATCAAAGGAGTAAATTTAGCTTGGAGAGTCCTGGCAGCCAAGGTAGAAAGGGAGTAGGATAATCTGTAGAGCTGCCATTTTCGAACAAAATGAAGCATCTGATTTATTCAGGGGAGACACTTTTTTTCCCCCCACAAAATCCAAAATCATTTGTCAGAGGCTTCTCACTGAAGGGCCACCAATGTGATGGAGTGTTCTGGGTTTTTATATTTTTCTTGGAACTCCTTATCCTGATCCTGAGCAAGCACCGAGGGCACAGCAAATGTCATCAGGGCATGTGAGGAGCTATGCAACCCCACCAGGCTTTAACCTGACTCGGTGGGCTGACTTAACCTTCGGCTGCCGTTGTCCACTGTGCTGTGGACGTTGACCGACATACAGTCAACAGACGGACTGAGCTAGCCCAGGTTGCTGGGAGAGGCAGATGTGCTGCCTTCACATGCTATGGCAAGGAGAGGTGACTTCCCCCCGGGAAATTGTCAAGGGCACACTTTACCTGTCAGTCTTCTTAGGTGATAAAGAATACAGGGGCCGGCAGGTGGCTCAGTGGTTAAGGGCACTGGACTCCCACATGGCCGACAGTGGTTCGAGTCCTGGACCTGGCGGCTTGCCTTCTCACTTTGTCTCTCTCTCTCTGTCCCTCTTTGTTCAAATAAAAATAAGTAAGTAAATAAAGTAAATTAATTTTTACCAAAAAAAAAAAAAAAAAAAAAGAATCCACAGGGCAGCGCCTGCTAAGAGGTTGTTGGCCTGAGAAAGTAAGTTACATACATCCCCATGCTGATAGCAGGAGGATGTATCAGATGGAGGAGGATGCATCATCAGTCAGCACTCTTGGCTACAAATGAGAAATTAATGGTGGCCTATTTAAACAGAAAAGGTTGGTGGGCATAGTCCTGGTTAGGTTGGTGATGACAATTCTGTTGTCACTTCCATCACCACACATCATGCCAACCCTTTTACTCTTAAAATTGCTTACTGCTAGGACCAGCAGTTGGTGTAATGGCTATGTTGCTGGACTCCCATGTAGTCAATGGCAGTTCAAGTACCAGACCCGGTGGCTTAAACTCATGCCGGGCGTGTGTGCGTGCGCGCCCAAGATCCTGAGAGAAGAATGGAGGAGAAGGGATTGTAGCGGTGGCCATCCCCCTGGGGGTATGATTTCTCACTTTCTGTCTCTCTGTCTCTCTCTGTCTTTCTGACAAGTGCATGTGCCCTGTAGCAAAAACCACTCCAAAAGAGAGCGAGAGAGAGAGAGAAAATTGCTTACTGCTGTCATCCAACCCCAAGGTAGCTTCTTTGAACCAAGAAGTTTGCTGTGAGGCCTTGAGCCAGTGTGCAGCTGCCAGGCTGTCTGGAGGGTTAAAAAGACTTAGCATCTAGAAAAGGAGTGTTTGGCGCCTTCCAGCTGCTTGGTGGAAAGCTGGGACTGACACCCAGACTCACAAGGCACAAAAGAAGGAAAAAAGGGAAGAGTGGATGATAGGAGGGCAGGAAAAGCAGTCAACTTTCAGGAGTTGATACAGGCTTATAAAAAAGGAGCATCTGGGGGTTGACAGGTGGTGTGGTGGTTGGTGCGTTGGACTCCCACATGGCTGACCAGGGTTGGAGTCCCAGACCTGGCAGCTTGCTTTCTCACTTTACCTGGTCAAAATTAAAATAAGAATAATATGGGGCCAGGGGACAGGTGGTGTGGTTTGGTTAAGGCATTGAACACCCATATGGCCAACTGCTGTTTCGCTCCTGGACTTGGTGACTTATTCATTTTGTCTCTCTGTGGTGAGCATGCCTGCTTTGAATAAAATAATAATAGATAATTCTCTTTAACTTCATTTATTTACTTATTTAAATTTGACCAGAGAGGGAGAGAGAGAGAGAGGAAGAGAGAGAGAGAAAGCAACCCGCCAGGTCTGGGAATTGAAGCATCTTCAGCCATGTGGAGTCCAGCACCCTTAACCTACATACCACCTGCCAGCCCCAGGAGAGGATTTTGCTATAGGGCACATGCACTCACCAGAAAGACAGAGAGAGATAGAGAGACAAAGTAAGAAATCACCCCCCAGGGGGGATGGCCATGCCGCAATCCCTTCTCCTCCATTCTCCTCTCAGGATCTTGGACATGCACGCACACACGCCCAGTGTGAGTTTAAGCCAACGGGTCTGGGACTCAAACCACAGTTGACTATGTGGGAGTCCAGCGACGTAGCCATTAGGCCATCTGCTGGTCCTCAAATAAATAATTTTTACAAAATAATAATAAATAAAAATAAGTAAATAATGTCTTTAAAAAATAAAAAAGGAGGGGACCAGCAGGTGACATGGTGGTTGAGGTGCTGGACTCCCACATGGCCAACTGTGGTTTGAGTCCTGGACCTGGTGGTTTGCTTTCTTACTTTTTCTCTCTCTCTCACTCTGGGCCTTTCTGGTCAAAATTTAAAATAAGTAAAGTTAAATAAAACAATTCTTTTAAAAGAAAAAAAAAGAGTGTCTGGCTCCTCTTTCTGAGGAGTTTGCTTGGAGCTGAAGCATAGGCTCACCAGCCTGGGAGGCTGGGTGGGTGGAGACTGGGGTCTGCCTTGCCCCTGG
>NW_006160036.1:177917-181463 GCF_000334495.1 Tupaia belangeri chinensis | reverse complement strand
CACCCCCCCAGGTCTGGGAATTGAAGCATCTTCAGCCATGTGGAGTCCAGCACCCTTAACCTACATACCACCTGCCAGCCCCAGGAGAGGATTTTGCTATAGGGCACATGCACTCACCAGAAAGACAGAGAGAGATAGAGAGACAAAGTAAGAAATCACCCCCCAGGGGGGATGGCCATGCCGCAATCCCTTCTCCTCCATTCTCCTCTCAGGATCTTGGACATGCACGCACACACGCCCAGTGTGAGTTTAAGCCAACGGGTCTGGGACTCAAACCACAGTTGACTATGTGGGAGTCCAGCGACGTAGCCATTAGGCCATCTGCTGGTCCTCAAATAAATAATTTTTACAAAATAATAATAAATAAAAATAAGTAAATAATGTCTTTAAAAAATAAAAAAGGAGGGGACCAGCAGGTGACATGGTGGTTGAGGTGCTGGACTCCCACATGGCCAACTGTGGTTTGAGTCCTGGACCTGGTGGTTTGCTTTCTTACTTTTTCTCTCTCTCTCACTCTGGGCCTTTCTGGTCAAAATTTAAAATAAGTAAAGTTAAATAAAACAATTCTTTTAAAAGAAAAAAAAAGAGTGTCTGGCTCCTCTTTCTGAGGAGTTTGCTTGGAGCTGAAGCATAGTCTCACCAGCCTGGGAGGCTGGGTGGGTGGAGACTGGAGTCTGCCTTGCCCCTGGTCTGGGTTAAGTGGCCTGAACCTGGTAGTAAGGAGGCCAATGTGTGGCCCTGGTCAGCGTGTGGCCCCAGCCAACGGTCTCCACTCCCATTTCCCCTTCTCTGCCCAACACCCAGCTAGCTTGACTTTCACAGGTGACCCCCAGTGGTTCCTGGCTTCAGGCTTCTGGATCTCTTGGGGTTGCCCTGCCTCCCAGCATGCCCCATGCTTGCAATCCAGGATGCCTCCTCGTGATGCCTGGTAGAGTAGCTAGCAGAACACCTGTGTGTCACGGCAACCAAAGGTGCTCTGTGTGGCCCCATCTACCTGGCGGGTAGCGCCTGGGTGGTCCCTGAGAACATGGAGCCCTGGATGGATGCCCTGCACGTTGGGTACTCCAGGTGTGCCCTCAATGGGAGGGGGGCTGGGAGTAGACTGGCCCCACCCCTTGGTGTTCACACCTGCTCATGCTCGTGCACATGTTCCTCACCTGAGTGCACTTTGCTGAAGAGAACCATGCACCCGAATTGGTCACTGGCTGCTCTTCAGTTACCTCAGGCCTTTCGCTCAGGCCCCCAGGTTGTGAGTCCCAGCCCGGTAGCCCTGCATCCTTCACAGCCCGCTCCGGAGACATGATGTTCGGGTCCTGGCTTTCTGGGAAGGGACTGAGGATGGCTCAGGAAGCGGCCCCTAACTGTCCCTCTCTCTCTCCACAGGACATGGTAACCACAGAGAGAGCAGCCCTTTCCTTTGCCCCTTGGAAGCTTCTAGAGGAAGTGACTACTATGACAGGAACCTGGCGCTGTTTGAGGTAGCTGAGGGGCCATTTTGGGCCACAGATATGATGGGCAGGTGGGCGGGCAGGGGCTTCTGCTGTCTGGGCTCTTCCCCTTGTCCACCTCCCCCATGGCAGCCAGGCTGCAGTTCCCCGGCCCTTCCAACTGAAAGTGCTTTTGCAGAGGCCATGCACAAGCCACGCGACTGCCTTCCCAGTACTGCTCTCCTTTGGATTCCTTGCAGCCTCAGTCAGGTGCCCACACTGGCATGTGCTGTTCAAGACTTCCCACCTCGGAGCGCCTCTCTTCCCTCCACTCCTAGGACTTCTTGAAGGTCACGGTGCATCCTTCTCCTGTGCACTCTCCTTGTCCTTTGTGGTTGGCCTTTTCAGCTCTCTCTACTTCACTGAGGCCTGGCCCTTCCATGGGCTCTGGCCCCTCTCTCCATAGCTGTAGCCTCACTGGACACCTCTCTGGAAAGAGTCCTAAATCTGTGTCTCTGAACTTGAATTTTTTCCTTGTCGGACTCAAGCTGAGAAATGAGATCTGGATTTAATATGTAAGACTTCTAAAGTCCGACCCACACATTTTGCCATCCCATGGCTGAATCACTTAGGGTCATTGGTCTCTACATTGTCCCAAAGGGCGCACGTTGTCACCTCTCACTCCACACCAACTTCTCCCTGAGCATTGGTCAGAAGGGAGCTGTCAGACAGGGAAAGGCTAACTGTGGACAAGACACAGGTGGAGGCGTGGTGCTGAGAAAGCAGGAACTGGGAAAGCCTAGGTCCCGGTGGGGTCTGGGGAGCTAGAGCTATGGGAGGCCTCCAGACCTGAGAAGGCAGCAGCATTCTGCTGTGAAGGCCTTGACCTGGCCCCACCTGGGTGGGTTGGTGGCCAGTGTCGGTAATTGGGATGGGTTATTCCCAGGGACTGGAGGAAGAACAGGGTCCTTCAGGATGGGAAAGGTTTGGGCAGACAAAAGAGATTTCACATGTCCCAAATGTTTCTCTGGTCTTCCCTGGTGCCTGAGGTGTTTAGGGTGACTTTCCTTACAGGGAGTGGCGGGTAGATGTGAGTCCCAGAGTCCCAGCCATAGCTGGGAGGTGGCCAGGCAGAACAGGCAGGATGAAGCGTGCTGTTCGCTGCCAGCCATGCCCTGCCCTCTCTCCCCTGAGGCAGGTGGTTTTCACAAATGGGCTGGCAGTGATTTCAGTTGAGGGGCAGAGAGAAGCAGCCGCTAGGCTTGGCCTTTGAGTGCTGCTTGCTGGGGTGTGGTGCCCACACCTGCCCAGTGGGCTGGTCTGGGCTTCCCCAGGCGAGAGCTGGGCTCAGGCCCAGGCCTGCCTCAGGGCTTGGCATGGGACCAGCGGCCAGGCTGTTCGCCCCACTCAGGTAGCCTGGCGCCAGTCTGGCCCATTGCCATCTCGCCCCGTGGCTCTGTTTACAGGAAGAACTGGACATCCGCCCAAAGGTGTCGTCTCTGCTGGGCAAGCTCGTCAGCTATACCAACCTTACCCAGGGCGCCAAAGAGCATGAAGAGGCTGAGAGTGGGGAAGGCTCCCGTCGGAGAGCAGCAAAGGTGAGCTGGTCATGTCCACACCCAGAAAGACAGACACTTTGCTATGGAATTAGCCATTACCCCCCACGATGGTGAGCACCCCAGGGGAAGTGGGTTCCAGGTCTGGGGAGCGTGGAGGGTGGGTACTAAGTGCATTAGACTCAAATGGATTTCAAGGGGTGAGCTAATGGGGAGCTCTAGAGGGCAGAGGGCTGGAGAGAGCCTCGGGAATGGCAGTGAGGGCAACCTCCATTCTCCTCCTGGGATCCTAGGCACACAGGCACATGCGCCTGGCATGAGTTTAAGCCACCAAGTCTGGGACTCAAACTGTGCTCGACTACATGGGAGTCCAGCGACATAGCCGTTATGCCAACTGCTGGTCTCCCCCTTTTTTTTGTTTTTTAAAGAATTCTTTTTATTTGGGACTGGCAGGTGGCATGGTGGTTAAGGGCACTGGACTGCCACATGGTCTACCACAGTTTGAGTCCTGGACCTGGCGACTTCCTTTCTCTTTATCTCTCTCTCTCTCTCTTACTCTTTCC
>NW_006160036.1:175012-176632 GCF_000334495.1 Tupaia belangeri chinensis | reverse complement strand
CCGGGCCCCGCCCCGGGCCTGCCTCAGGGCTTGGCATGGGACCAGCGGCCAGGCTGTTCGCCCCACTCAGGTAGCCTGGCGCCAGTCTGGCCCATTGCCATCTCGCCCCGTGGCTCTGTTTACAGGAAGAACTGGACATCCGCCCAAAGGTGTCGTCTCTGCTGGGCAAGCTCGTCAGCTATACCAACCTTACCCAGGGCGCCAAAGAGCATGAAGAGGCTGAGAGTGGGGAAGGCTCCCGTCGGAGAGCAGCAAAGGTGAGCTGGTCATGTCCACACCCAGAAAGACAGACACTTTGCTATGGAATTAGCCATTACCCCCCACGATGGTGAGCACCCCAGGGGAAGTGGGTTCCAGGTCTGGGGAGCGTGGAGGGTGGGTACTAAGTGCATTAGACTCAAATGGATTTCAAGGGGTGAGCTAATGGGGAGCTCTAGAGGGCAGAGGGCTGGAGAGAGCCTCGGGAATGGCAGTGAGGGCAACAGCTGCCATTACTCAGCTCCGGTTTGTGTGAAGCCACATGGCAAGCCGTGAGCCTGGGGTCTTTTAGTTGTTGCTATGTGAATTTTGATGAATGATCCAAAGGAGGGCTATTAAAAGAAAAGTCTGGGACCGGACAGTGGCACGGTGGCTAAGGTGGCTGAATTTTACCTGGCTAACTGTGCAGTTTGAGTCCGGGATCTGGTGGCCTGTAAAATAAGCCAGGTGCGTGTGTGTGCATGCCCAAAATCCTGAGAGGAAAATGGAGGAGAAGGGATTGCAGCAGAGCCTCTCCCCCTCACCCCCACCTTGGAGTGAGTGATATCACTTCCCCTTTCTCTCTGTCTCTCTCTCTCTCCAAGAAGCACATGCACCCTATAGCAAATTTATAAAGAAAAAAGTTTGAACACACGCAAGGTTGCTAGACTCCCACGTGGCCAACCATGGTTCAAGTCCCTGACCTGGTGGCTGGCTTTCTCACTTTCTTTCTCTCTCTTTCTCTGTCTCTCTCTGGTCAAATTAAAAAATAAGTAAATAAATAAAGTTAAATAAAATAATTCTTTTTTAAATTTTATTTATTCATTCATTTATTTATTTATTTTTAATTTGACCAGAGAGGGACAGAATGATAGAAAGGGAAGTGAGAAAGCAAGCTGTCTGGTCCTCTGGCTCTTCAACCTTCCCCTTTTTCTCTCTCTCTTTTTCTTTTTTTTTCAATTATTTATTTATGTGGCCAGCAGATAGGGTGGTGGTTAAGGCACTGGACTCCCACATGGGCAACTGTGATTTTAGTCCCAGACCTGGCAGCTGACTTACTCATTTTCCCTCTCTTTCTCTCTCTCTCTCTTTCTCTGGTGAGTGCACAAGCCTTATAACAAAAATTTAAGCATAATAATAAAAATATATATAAAATAAATCTCTTTTACCTTTTTTAGAATTATTTAACTTTATCCAGTTTTTATTTTTTAAAGAATTATTTATATATTTAATTTCATTTGTTATTATTATTATTTAATTTGAGCAGAGAGAGAGAAAGGGAAAGCGAGAGAGCAAGCCACCAGGTCCAGGACTCGAACTGTGGTTGGCCATGTGGGAATCCAGTGCCTTTAACCACCACACCACCTGCCGGCCGCTAAAATA
>NW_006160036.1:173255-174872 GCF_000334495.1 Tupaia belangeri chinensis | reverse complement strand
CAAAAAGCCCAAAAAAAAAAAAAAGGAGGAGTCAACCATGTGGCATTCCAGCACCTTAACCACCATGCTACCTGCTGGACTCTCCCACCCTCTCTATTTAGAAAGGTTTCACATCTTTGTTCAGCTTCTCCACATGAAGGCTCAGTTTAACAGCTTTTGTTTTTGTTTTAGTTTTTTGCCATAGGGTGTGTGCGCTTACCAGAGAGAGACAGAAACAGAGAAAGGGAAGTGAGAAATCACCCACCAGGGGGACGGCCATGCTGCAATCCTTTCTCCTCCATTTTCCTCTTGGGATTTTTGGGCATGCACACACACATGAGATTCAAGCTGCCAGGTCCAGAACTCAAACCATGGTCGGCCACATGCCACCTTCTGTTCCCTTGTTTTTGCTTTTGTTTTAATTTTGCTATGAGGCATGTGCACTTGCCAGAAAGAGAGAGCGAGAGAGAGAGAAAGCACACCCTAGAGGGAATGGCCACTCTGTAATCCCTTCTATTCCATTCTCTTCTTGGGATTTTGGGCATACACATGTGCCTGGCTTTTTTTTTTTTTTTTTTTTTTTTGAGAGATTTTCGCTATAGGGCGCATGCGCTCACCAGACAGACAGAGAGAGACATAGAGACAGAAAGCGAGAAATCACCCCCCAGGGAGGATGGTCACGCTGCAATCCCTTCTCCTCCATTCTCCTCTTGGGATCTTAGGCACGCACACACACGTGCCCGGTGTGAGTTTTAAGCCACCAGGTCCGGGACGCGAACCGCGGTCGACTATGTGGGAGTCCAGCGACATAGCCGTTACGCTAACTGCTGGTTCCCCCTGGCATGTTTTTCAAGCTGCCAGGTCCAGAACTTGAACTGCACAGTTAGCCACCTGGGATCCAGTGGCCCACCTTAACCACTACGCCCCGGTTGGCCCAGAGCTGGTTTGCTTTTGTTTTTGTTTTTTTCCTACATTTCAGCAGGGAGGCCAGAGACGCTCCCTTTCCACTTACCCAGTCCCTGAGGTTTGGGAAGGAACTGTGTTTTGGACAGAGCTGGGGCGTGACCCAGGTTCTAGTGCTCCTTTTGCAGGTTAACTCAAGCAGAAGGTACTCTTAAGCCAGGTCTATGGCCTCAGACTTGCTGGTGAGATTTGGGCCTTGCTGGGGTAGGCTCAGGGGAGAGTGCATCCCTCACCTTGTCCTTCTGGGAGGCAAACCTGTCTGTACTCAGAGGGCAGCTAATACTTGAGGCCGTGCTGACCCGACCCCCACTCTGTCTAGCCAGTTGTGGTTTTGCTGGCATGTACTGGATTGCACAGAGTAGAAAACCCCAACCATCTCTGGCTTTCCCTATCCAGCCCTGCAGAAGGGTGAGGTGGATGTTAAGATCCTTGAGACAGAGCCTCACCCTTGTACCTTCAGATAAAGCCAAGAAGCTGGTGGCCGAGAGGAAAGGGCCCCTAAGAAAGGCTGGTGCACATCACAATAGGAGTTTGAGAAAGAAGCTGGGTTATAGGGCCACCCTACCCCACCTACCTGACCCTAGGGTAAGGATGTGAAAGGGTGGCTGAGTATCCCAGCTTTGATAGCTTTTCCATGAAGGAAGAAGGCCCCTGGCCCAGTACACAGGGAATCAG
>NW_006160036.1:156226-172977 GCF_000334495.1 Tupaia belangeri chinensis | reverse complement strand
AGCAGGAAGCCAGGGAGCCAGGACTGCTGAGCTGTGGCCCCTACTCAGGGTGAGACTGAGCAAGGGCCTCAGAAAAAGAAGGTTGAAGCGGGAAGGGTGGGCCTCTAACCAGACCATGCCAAGACCCAAGGCAACCTCTCTCTGGGAGCCTCTCTGGCTCTGGCCTGGTGACCTTCTGAGGCTGCCAGAGGTTATTTGGGGATGCGGAAAGCATTTCCGGCCCTGCCCTTTCCCACACTGCCCTTTTCTTGGAGTGACTCAGCCTAGGGTGGGGGTGGGGGTGGGACTGGGAGCTCTTGCTGCCACTCTCCAGTGGGTGGTATCCTCTGAGAAGGGCTCAGACAGAGCCTAGATGAGGTCTGTCATCCCACTGCTGTACAGGGCAGTTTGAGGAACCACTTGTTCTTGCCTTGCCCTTCTGAGGTCTGTTAGGCTGCACACAGATCCCGACCCAGTCCTGGACCCTCCAGGAGGGATCCTGTGGGCATGTCCCCAGCTCAGGGTAGCATGAGGCTTTGCTGGAGCTCCTGTGAAAGCCCTCCAGATTGTCCTGCCCTGGGCTGCACTCATGGAGCTCAGTTCTTCAAACCCCCAGCCCTGCCTCTGCTCTCAGCCCCTGCCCTAGCCTCCTGACTGGCTCGAACTCTTCTCTTGGATAGTTAGGAATTCCTGCCTGGATCTGTACATTAGACCTTCCTCACTTATCCCATAGTCTGAGCCTCAGCTCTTCCTGCAGTATTTTCCCAACCACTCACTGGGTTCAGGAGCACTTTTTAGGTACATGCACAGCCTGCTGGAAGTGTACCCCAGTGTGATCAGGAGGCATACTGGGTAATGGTTACCGTGACCTATAGTGACCACTACAATAGAAGAGTATTAGACATCGAGGGAATACAAGAGGGAGTACCAGCTCCACCCAAAACAACCTGGGGGAACTTCCTGGAAGCAATAACAATTAAACCTCCTGAAGGTTTCACTGAAGAGGAGTTTTCAAGGCAGTAGGGCAGAACCGACCTTCCCAGGCAGAGCCCAGCATGTGCCCAGGTTCAGAGAATCTGAGGTCAGGGTTTTGGCTGACACGGGAATTGATGGGACATGTCTTATGACTCCAGCCAAGGAATCTGGACCACACATCAGGCAGTGATAGTTTCCAGCATGGATGATAAAATTGGACTTTTTTTTTTTTTCTGTTTTGTGGACTTTTTTTTTTTTTTCTGTTTTGTTTGTTTGTTTTTGCTATTGGGCGCGTGCGCTCGCCAGACAGAGAGATAGAAAGCGAGAAATCACCCCCCAGGGGGGATGGCCACGCCACAATCCCTTCTCCTCCATTCTCCTCTCGGGATCTTGGGCATGCACGCACACGCACCCGGCGTGAGTTTAAGCCACCGGGTCTGGCACTCAAACCACGGTCGACTACAACTACGTGGGGGTCCAGTGACATAGCCATTACGCTAATTGCTGGTCCCCCACACATGAGGTTTTAAAAAGAATCTGGGGTTGGGAACCAGCTGACAGCATAATGGCTATGTCACTGGACCCCCACGTAGTTGTAGTCGACCGTGGTTTGAGTGCCAGACCCGGTGGCTTAAACTCACGCCGGGTGCATGTGCGTGCGTGCCCAAGATCCCGAGAGGAGAATGGAGGAGAAGGGATTGCGGCATGGCCATCCCCTCTGGGGGGGGATTTCTTGCTTTCCGTCTCTATGTCTCTCTCTGTCTGTCTGGCGAGCGCACGCACCCTATAGTGAAAACCTCTCCAAAAAAAAAAAAAAGAAGAAGAATCTGGGGTTATACCTTCCCCATCCAAACTGTCTTCTTATCTGAAAGTCAATAGAGATATCCTAGCTGTGACCCCCACCTCCTGCACTCTTCAGGACCCCACTGGGGGTGGGGGACTATTGAGTGACTAGCAGCCGGTCCTTCATGGTGCATCTGGTCTCCTCTGATGCTCTGTGCATCCCCCTCCCCTCCCACCCACATAGGCACCCAGCATGGGCACCCTCATGGGGGTGTACCTGCCCTGCCTGCAGAATATCTTCGGGGTTATCCTCTTCCTGCGGCTGACCTGGATGGTGGGCACGGCTGGTGTGCTGCAGGCCCTCCTCATCGTGCTCATCTGCTGCTGTTGTGTAAGTGTCCAGTGGGGCCAGGACTGCGCTAGGTATGGGCCATGGCTGCCCCATAGAGCCCACCCAACTGACCTGCTCACCCAGGCTCTGTTTTCCACAGACCCTGCTGACAGCCATCTCCATGAGTGCCATTGCCACCAACGGCGTTGTTCCAGGTGGGTGAGCACCACCCCAGGCCAATGTGGGGAACAGAGCCTAGAATCTACCTTGACCTGTCCCCACCTCCCAAGACAGTTCTCTGGTGGGGTCCTAGTCCCTGCTACAAGACAGCGCCACACTTAGGAGCTTCTCTGCCTGACAGAGTTTGAGATTGCTATTGTGTTGTATTAATATAAAACTAATACCCTAAAAAAGGTAATATATAATTACCAATAAGAGGGTTTGCACTCATAATAATACCAGGGGAGCTTGTTACTGTTGGCCTTTTGTTATGTAGTCTTAGAGTCTTCTAAGTATCTCTCTATATATATGACACGTGTGTGTATTTTCCATGTTGGAAACAGTTTTTTTTTTTTTTTTTTTTTTTTTTTTTTTTTTTTTTTTTTTTTGGAGAGGTTTTTGCTCTAGGGTGCGTGCGCTTGCCAGACAGACAGAGACAGAAAGCGAGAACTCACCCCCCAGGGGGGATGGGCACGCCGCAATCCCTTCTCCTCCATTCTCCGCTCGGGATCTTGGGCATGTACGCACATGCGCCCGGCATGAGTTTTAAGCCACCGGGTCCGGGACGCGAACCACGGTCGACTACGTGGGAGCCCAGCGACATAGCCATTATGCTAACTGCTGGTTCCCGTTTTCTTTAAATAGGATTGGCCATGGTTGGATATAACCTAACGGATGTGATTAACCCTCCCTGTGGGTTCTTCTTTTGTAGATGTTGTCATGAACAGCTTTGAACATGAAGTTCAGGCCCTGGCAGTTCTCTTTAGAAGAGGGTTTAGGAGTAGAATTACAACATCAAAGGGATTGACCTTTCAAGTTTCTTGATTCTTGTTCCAAGATTTACCAAAGAAGGTTTTTCAGCAGCAGATACAAGCAGCAGTATGGGATCACCCTTGTGCCCCTGCAACCTCGCCACCCTGGAGCCCAGTGTTTACTCTTTTAGTCTTGTCAGGGAGTTAGACTCTGATTAAAGCACAGACTCAGGGCAGGAGCATCAGCAATAGACACTCACAGGCAGGCCCTGTGCTCAGTCCTAGGGGCAGAAAAAAAACAAGACGAGACAACAGTCCCTGTCCTGGTCTGGAAAGGTCAGACTAATAAAGGCACAGGCCTCAGGAGGGGTGAGGTGTGCTGAGGTAAGACACACCACAGCTGGCCAGAGCAGGTTGTGGATGTGGCCTGAGTACAGGGAGTTAAAGGACAGTGGGCTGCTCAGCTGCTGCTGGGGACCTTGAGCTGCCCCAGAACAGTAATTTCACTGGCTCCCGCTAGACATGAGAATCAGACAGGGATGGGGCCTGGCTCCCACCTGGCTACTGACCAACCTTGCAGCCTTGGGCTAGTCTCGCAATCCCTGGGCTCACCTGTAAGTGGGAAAAACAGTCCCTGCCCCCCGAGTAGTTATGAGGGCCTGTCACGGGGAAGACCCTGTTGAAGAACCAACCTTGATATTTGTATGTTTTCTCTGCTGTAGCCGGGGGCTCCTATTTCATGATCTCCCGCTCGCTGGGGCCAGAATTTGGAGGTGCCGTGGGCCTGTGTTTCTACCTGGGAACAACATTTGCAGCAGCCATGTACATCTTAGGTGCCATCGAGATCTTGCTGGTGAGTCAGGCTAAGCCCTGGCCAGCTCTGGTCCTGTCCAGACAGTGCCTTTGGAGTCCAAACTAAAGGCCCAGGTTGCTCATGCTCTCCTCACCTTGTGGCTGGTGTCTGGGGGTTATAAATGGGAGGCCTCTTCAAGCGAGAAAGATCTTTTCTCAAGCCAGTCTTCCTTTCACCCCTATGCCAGTTTGGGCCAGTCAGATGTTCCACCTACCTGGGCACCATTTCAGCCACGGCAAGTGGTTCATGAACTGGGATGTTTAGCTTGGTGACAGATCTTGGTGGTGACACAGAGCCTGCCTCCTGGATTTGTGTGGGCTCTATCCAACTCCAGCTCTATGGGGCTCTATGCCACGGCCCTTCAGGTCCAGCTTCTCATCTCTAAGTCAAGGTGATCAGCCACAGATCCCTGTCTTGAGGTTGGTACCCTCTCTCAGCCCTGTGGTGCTCAGACTCAGTGTCTTGCTCCCCACTGAACTGTCTCAGCCACGGGCAGAAGAGGTGGGGAGCACAGGGTGACAGATGCCCACCCTTGGGGATCTAGAGAGGGAGATATTTAGAGGGACTTCCTAGCTCTTCCCATCTCCAGGTCCTCTACCTGCAGTGTAGACCCTGCACAGGGATCTTTGGGGTTGTTTGTTTGTTTCTTTTCTATTTTTCTTACTACTTCTACATTATTTGAAAGTCCTCTCTAAGGGAAATTTATCTTTTCATTTATTTATTTATTCAACCATGTAACAATATCAGTATAGACTTCTAGATATTTGTTTTGTTCTTTGGGTTATAATTTAATACTATCATTATTTATTTTGTTGCTCAAATTATTTTACTTTGGCTATTTAGCCATTCAGGTTGGCATCTGTATCTGGAGCCTTCTTTGTTTGTTAGGTTCTTTTTTTTTTTTTTTTTTTTTTTTTTTTAAATTTTTTTTTTTTTGGGGCCGTGAATTATTTTATTGGGGCCGGCAGGTGGCATAGTGGATAAGGGTGCTGGATTCCCACATGGCTGACCACAGTGGCTTGTTTTCTCACTTTGCATCTTTCTCACTCTTTCTCATTCTGTACCTCTCTGGTCAAATTAAAATCAATACATTAAAAAAAATTTTTTTAATGTATTGATTTTAATTTGACCAGAGAGGTACAGAATGAGAAAGAGTGAGAAAGATGCAAAGTGAGAAAACAAGCCACTGTGGTCAGCCATGTGGGAGCCCAGCGCCCTTAACCACCACACCACCTGCCGGCCTCTGTTCTTAAATAACAGCTTTACTAAACTTTATGCTATAATTCACATACCATATAATTCACTATCTATTGAAGGTGTACCATTCAGTGGTTTTTAGAATATTCACACAGTTGTGCAATTATCACAGTCAATTTTAGAATATTTCTATCTCTCCCAAAAGAAATCCCATTAGTAGTCATTCTCCATAGCACCCAGCGCGAGGCACCCACTAATCTGCTTTCTGTCTCAATGGGTTTGCCTATTGTGAACATTTGACATAAACAGAATCATACTGGGGCCAGCAGGTGGTGTAGTGGTTAAGGCACTGGACTCCCACGTGGTCAACTGCGGTTCGAGTCCCAGACCCAGCAGCTTGAGAATTACACTGGGCATGTGTGTGTGTGCCCAAAATCCCAGGAGGAGAATGGAGGAGAGGGGATTGCAGCATAGCCATGATTTTTCACTTTCCCTCTCACTGCCTCTCTATCTCTCCAGTGAGCACATAGACCCTATGGCAAAAACCTTAAAAAACAAACAAACAAAAAAAGGAAAAAACAGAATTATACAGTATGTTTCATCCTTTGTAACTGGCTTCTTTTAGAGGAACTTTAAAAAAGAAAACCAGGTCGGGACCAGCAGATGGCGTGGTGGTTAAGGTGCTGGACACTCCCACATGGCCAACCAGGGTTCGAGTCCTGAGTCTGGTGGCTTGCCTTCTCGCTTCCTCTCTCTCTCACTCTCAACGTCTGTCTCTCTCTGGTCAAATTAAAAAATAAAAATGAATGAATAAATAAAATAATTATAAAAAAAGAAAAAGAAAATCAGGAGCAGCTCTGAGACTTGACAGTAAAGTGCTGCTCAAGAGAAGTCAGAGCCCACATGATGACCGCAGTTTGAACCCTTGGCCTGGTTAGTCTGAAACACACCTTGCATGTGCAAGGGTACCCATATCTGACAGGCTGGAGGATTGGAGGAAGGGTGTCACGATGTGACCAGACCCTCTGAAAGGCACTCCTCTTTCTCTCTCTCTCTCTCTCTCTCTCTGTCATGTGTACATGGATGTGCTCTGTGGGGAAAAAAGAAAAAAAAAGACAAAAATGGTTTCACTCTTCAAATAGAAAGATGGTGCTTCCTGTTTTTCTTTCGTTTCCTTTTTTAGTGCCAAAGGGCGTGTATGCCAGAGAGAGGGAAAAGAAGCACTGCCTGGTTACACCGTAATCCCCTTTCTTCCACTCTACCATCCTGGCAGGATCCTGACCATTTACCTACATTGCCCAGTGTTTGCCATGAGGGCCATGATTCAAACCTCAGACAGTCACTTAGGCTCTCGCTTCCTCTCTACAGCACCTAGCCACTGTGCTTATGGGGCCTAACCTTTTTTTAAAAGAAAAATTTTTAATTTGATTTTGTTATTATTTTTCAAAATGTGACGAGAGAGAGAGAAAGAAAGGGAAAGTGAGAAAGCAAGCTGCCAGGCCTGGGACTCAAACCGCTGTCTGCCATGTGGGAGTCCAGCACCCCAACCACCATGCTACCTGCTGGCCCTAAACTTTTTTTTTTTTTCTTTTTTTGAAGGGAGATATTTGCTATAGTGTGTGTATGCTTGATGGGGAGACAGAGACAGAGAGAAAGCTAGAAACCACTCCCCACCCCCCGAAGGATGGCCATGCCACAGTCCCTTCTCCGTTCTCCTCCTGGAATTTTAGAATCTTAGGGATGCACGCACATGCACCCAGTATGAGTTTCAAACCTCTGGGTCTGGGCCTCAAACTGGAGTCACCCACATGGGAGTCCAGTGCCCTACTCACTCTGCCACCTGCAGGCCCCAGTCTAATCTTCTTTATCCTTTTCATTTCAGACCTACATTGCCCCACCAGCTGCCATTTTTTACCCATCAGGCGCTCATGACACATCGAGCGCCACCTTGAACAATATGCGGGTATATGGGACCATTTTTCTGATTTTCATGACTCTAGTGGTATTTGTTGGTGTGAAGTATGTGAACAAGTTTGCCTCGCTCTTCCTGGCCTGTGTGATCATCTCCATCCTCTCCATCTATGCTGGGGGTGTCAAGTCTATTTTCGACCCTCCTGTGTTTCCGTAAGTACCCTGGGAATTTGTAAGGCATTGTACTGACATTCTCCCAGAGACTACAGGAGTCTCCAAGAGAGCAGGTGTTGATTCTTTTGTCCCCTACAGGGTATGCATGCTGGGCAACAGGACCCTGTCCCGGGACCAATTTGACATCTGTGCCAAGACAGCCATAGTGGACAATGAGACAGTGGCTACCCGGCTATGGAGTTTCTTCTGCCACAGCCCCAACCTTACCACTGACTCCTGTGACCCCTACTTCCTGCTCAACAACGTGACTGAGATCCCTGGCATCCCTGGGGCAGCTGCTGGTGTGCTCCAGGGTGGGTCTTCCTTCCCGCGCTGCTGCTCCTGAGCCCACAGGCCAAGCGGGAGAGTAGAACACAGAGCTGTCCTTGTTGTGGCCAGTTAGGGAATGGGAGGCAGATCTGGCTGCCTTCCCGCCCAGTAGTGTCCTCTTAGCCTGGTTCCTGGCAGCTGAGTTTCGGGTGAGCGGAAGCTGTTTGGCTAGTGTCCCAGGCCAGTAGCAGCCCCCACAAAGTTCTGACAGCCCCTTTTTCCCTCAGCCACCAGCCACACATGCTGCCTAGGATGTTCCCTTCAGAGCTATAAAGGGCTTCTGTCTGGGAGGCAGGCTCTGGGGAGACTCTGACTGGTGGTGGTTCAGCCACCTCTGTCTGTCAGGCTCCTAGCCTGACAGCTCCTTCCCTGCAGCCAGAGCAACCCTGTGGCTGAAGCTGTCCTGAGTCCCCCGAGCTTTGCTGTGTCCTCAGCCTCTGAACTGCCCCAGGGAAGTAGGTGGGCTGTAGTGGTGATGCCGCTGCCCCTGCAGAAAACCTGTGGAGTGCCTACCTGGAGAAAGGGGAGGTCGTGGAGAAGCACGGGCTGCCCTCCACGGATGCTCTTGGCCTGAAGGAGAGCCTGCCCCTGTATGTGGTGGCTGACATCGCCACATCCTTCACTGTGCTGGTTGGCATCTTCTTCCCCTCCGTAACAGGTAAGCCCCTATTGTCCACCCACCCAGCCCTGCCCCAAGTCCCGAGAGCCCCTGAGGGAGTCTTGTCTGTTTTTGGAGGCATCATGGCTGGCTCGAACCGCTCCGGAGACCTCCGCGATGCCCAGAAGTCCATCCCAGTGGGGACCATTCTGGCTATCATTACAACCTCCCTTGTATATATCCTTTCCTAGGCCTGGGGTGAGTGGGGGGGATGGGAGGGACTTGTCTGTGGGTAAGCTGCCAGTGACATGCCCAGGTACAGCACATACGTGCACATGTATATATCTCACCTCCTTGCACACGTGCACACCTCCAGACCCTCGGCTGTCAGTGTGCTGGCTGAGGCTCCGGTGAGGGTCCCATGGATCCCATGTGGGGAATGAGCCAGGGCAGCAGTGCGCGTGGTGGAGGCCTTGCTTTCCTTGACGTGCTGCTGCAGACTTCAGCAGTGTGGTTCTCTTCGGAGCTTGCATCGAGGGGGTGGTGCTCAGGGACAAGTGAGTTAGCCATGCCCCTGCCCGTAGCAGTGTCTCAGCCCTGCCAGTCCCGCCTTCCCTCCCTCCCCCCACAGTCCCACAGGTCCTCAGGGTGCTAGCTTCAGTGGTGCTCTGTGCCACCAGGTGGGTCAGGTTCTGCCTCTGAGAGGAAGGTGACATCAGGACTGGGGCTAGGCTGAAGAGCAAGGATAGGGCTGGCGTTTTCCACTGAAGGGCCAAGGTCTGCCCACTGTAGTCATCCTTCCTGACCTATGACATCCCTTGCTCTGGGCAGCCCCATCCAGGGTTTGGGGGGACTCATTGCACAACAGCATAGCCTGAGCCCAGCGCCTGCAGGTACGGCGACGGCGTCAGCCGGAACCTGGTAGTGGGCACATTGGCCTGGCCTTCGCCCTGGGTCATTGTCGTCGGCTCTTTCTTCTCAACTTGTGGCGCCGGCCTCCAGAGCCTCACTGGGGCACCACGCCTATTGCAGGCCATTGCCAAGGACAACATCATCCCCTTCCTCCGGGTGAGCCCCTCCACACTCCCCTCATGGCTGGGGAGAGAGGCGGGAAGCAGAGGCAGCATGTCCTGCCCACAGTGGCCTTGGGCCATGCAGCCATCTCTGAGAAGCTGTGAGAGCCGCCGTGGCCCCTGCCCTGTTTGCTGTTGGCCGAGCTGCTGTATTGCCTGTCTGGCTCATCCAGGGCAGAGAGGCCTGGAGGGGTGGAGGAGGAGGGGAGGCAGGAAATTTGGTACACCCACAGGGATGGGGCTGGGCCCCAAAGGAGGGACCCAAGGATGATGGAGAGCAGGCTATGGCTAGGCGCTTGAGGTGTGGGATGGAGGTGATAGGACCAGCTTTCTCCTTGGTGCATGCAGGTGTTCGGCCATGGGAAGGCAAACGGTGAACCAACATGGGCTCTCCTCCTGACTGCACTCATCGCTGAGCTGGGCATCCTCATCGCCTCTCTTGACATGGTGGCCCCCATTCTATCCATGTGAGCAAGGGCAGGGCAGGGGAGTGGTCTTGGGAAAGGCTTCCTGAACCCCAACACTGTTGCAAGCACCAGCCCATGATCATGTTGGGTGTTAAGGCTGGGAGATATAGGAGGCTGTGTGAGGAGATAGTACCTGGCAGGCTTAGCCTACACCAGGATTTGGGAGCGAGCCTGGTACCTGTGCGAAATACGTTGTTTAGAGAACCAAGAGGTCCCACACCCCTCAGTGGAGAGCCTTAGAGAAGGTGGCTGCCAGGTCGCTGTCCCTGCACAGAACAAGCACCCAGTCCTGCATGCCTTGATGAAGCTGCCACTGCCCATTCCATTTACTTTTTCTTACTCAGATTGAAGAGGGTATAATTACTTGCCTCACAGAGGGATGGAGAGACAGAGAGAAAGCACCATGCAATGGGTTATGGTCGCACAATCCCTCCATTTCTCCATCCTACTAGGAATTGGGGCATGTACACTTATGCACCTGGCATGTTCGTCAAGTCACCAGAGCTGGAATTTAATTATGTTTGGCTATATGCGATCCCTTAACCACTAGTATACAGGGCTGGCCCCTGTTCATCCATTTGCAAACGTTTTTGCTTTCAAAGTTCCTGAATCAGCTGGGAAAATGAGTGTGCTAGTGCCTTGTAGGTAGGGACCGCACATGGTGCTTCCCAGGAGTCCCTGAGGTACCGCTCATAGTTGCTGTGTTCCCCTCTGCCTGTGTTAAAGTCTTTGGTTACCCTGCTCCATGAGGCTCCTCTTTTCTTTCCTTTTCTTTTCTTTTTATTTAATTTGCTAGGGTGTGTGCACTTGCCAGAGACACAGAGAGAGAGGAAAAGTGAAGAGGCGTTTTCCCATGGAGAATGGTCACACCACAATCCATTCTCCATCTCTTTCCTTTTGAGATTTTGGGCACACATGCTCTTGTACCCCATGTATTTCTTAAGCCACTGGGCCCAAGACTTGAACTGCAGTCAGCCATGTGAGATCCAGCCACCTTAAACACCGTGCCACCTGCTGGTCTGAGGCTCGTTTTTGCTTCTCAGTGTTGAAGGGCCCACCCTTCATGGCTCAACTTAACTGCAGACCTGACAGCTTCCAGACCCTTTTCCTGAACAATCTCCACCCCAACCAGGCCTACCTCTTGTGCCCCTCGATATATGTATGCTCCTCACAGAAGTGCACACTGGAGACCATTTTTACCATGGTCATCTTGGTGGTGACCCTTCTTACCCAAGCGAGAGCATACTTCTCAGTCCTGATTATGTGACTCTTGGTGGCAGCTCTGGAGGAACTTAGCACTCCCCCATCATGGGCACACCTGACCCTGGCATGTCCTCTCCCATGAGTCCTGCCTTCTGGGCTGACCTTGCCCTTGTTCTAGACTCCCATATTCACCACAGTATATAACCAATCTCAGTACATTTAGATGGTCCTTGTCCTTGTCATCTCCCTCCACCTGCTCCTCCTTTCCATGTGACAGCCCCTCATCCATTTGGTCACCCAGGCCGGAGACCTGAGTGTCATCTGTGTCAGATCCTGAGCACTCCTTGCCCATCCTTTTCCAGTTCTATTCTTGCTGTTCCCCAGCCTTCATCCATTCCCACTTTCCGCTCTGGAGAACACTTACCCATCTTCTGTGATGTAGCTCTTTAGGAACACTTTTCCTGTTGGAACCCATCTGCCTCAGGCATGGCAACAGGTGTGGAAGGTTGAGAAGACCAGCCTGAGCCCATGCAGGGCAGGTACACAGGCTGCTGCGAAGGCCGCTCTGCACCAACTGCCTCCCTGTGCTGCAGGTTTTTTCTGATGTGTTACCTGTTCGTGAACCTGGCCTGTGCTGTGCAGACACTCCTGAGGACCCCCAACTGGCGGCCCCGGTTCAAGTACTATCACTGGTGAGCCTAGCTGGGCCCCTGAGCCAAGTCCTCTGACACAGGAGGAACTGCAGGGGCCAAGAGCCCCATTCTGGATGAGGCTCAAGTTTCCTGGGCTGCAGTTACTCCTAGTGAAACACTGGGGAAGGAGGTTACGGGGCTGAGGGGCTCAATCTGATTCTTGCCCCACCCTTCCAGTGTATGACCTGGAACCTGATGGGGCTGCCAGGGTTTGGGATAGGCTGTGGCCTGGGACCCTCTTGGTCTTGCCCTGATCTTCACCTCCCCCCCACTTTGTCCCAGGGCACTGTCCTTCCTGGGCATGAGCCTCTGCCTGGCCCTCATGTTCGTCTCCTCCTGGTACTATGCGCTGGTCGCCATGCTCATCGCAGGCATGATCTACAAGTACATCGAATACCAAGGGTGAGTGAAGGGCTACCATCTGGCTTCTGTCCACAGCCTGCAGAGCACTGAGGGTGCCTGGGTGAGCAAGCTGAGTTGTCTTGAGTGTTAGGCTGAGGGGAGCTGGGCCAGCCTTTGCTATCCACCATAGGTGATAGGACTGGGAGGGGTGGGCCCAGGGGCTCACCAGCTATGGTATTTACAGGGCTGAGAAGGAGTGGGGTGATGGGATCCGAGGCCTGTCCCTGAGTGCCGCTCGCTATGCACTGTTGCGGCTAGAGGAGGGGCCTCCTCACACCAAAAACTGGCGGTGAGTTCACACTCAGACCTTCAGGGGTTGTCTTCTCAAGGTCCCTAGTGGGGCTTTGTGGGTGGGAAAGTCAAGAAGTGCTGCCTCCCCTTCCTTAGTCCAGGTCTTTCATCCTGGGGGTGACAGAGGCACCCTCCTGCTTGTTGAGCCCTTGGATCCAAACCTGTGAGGTCCCAGGGCCTATGGGGGGAAGAGCAGGGGACCCTAGAGAAGTCCAGCTCTAGTCTTGGGCTGTCTGGTCCCCGTCTGGCCCCTGTAGGCCTCAGCTACTGGTGCTGCTGAAGCTGGACGAGGACCTGCATGTGAAGTACCCACGGCTCCTCACCTTTGCCTCCCAGCTCAAGGCCGGCAAGGGTCTGACAATCGTCGGTTCTGTCATCCAGGGCAGCTTCTTGGAGAGCTATGGAGAGGCCCAGGCTGCCGAGCAGGTGCACACTGCCTCACCCCAGCCAGGGGAACTGAACCAGACCACCACAGGTGTTCTGGGTTGTAGCTGGTACACTGGGGAGGGGACCAGTCCTAAGCAGCATGGCAGCCAGGCAGACAGACAACGCTGCTGCCCCTTGAGAGCTGGAATAAGGCAGCTATACCTGACCCATGTGAAAACATGGCCTCTTGCCCCCAAGTAGCTATAGGTCCTAGGGCTCCTAGAAGGAACCCAACAGAGAAAGTTAACGACTTGGCTTCTGATGCGAGTCTGTTTCCCTCAGACAATCAAGAATATGATGGAGATTGAGAAGGTGAAAGGCTTCTGCCAGGTCGTGGTAGCCAGCAAGGTGCGTGAGGGGCTGGCCCACCTCATCCAGTCTTGCGGCCTGGGCGGCATGAGGCATAACTCCGTGGTGCTGGGCTGGCCCTACGGCTGGCGACAGAGCGAGGACCCCCGTGCCTGGAAGACCTTTATTGGTGTGTGAGGGGCCAGCGCCTGGGCTAGGCCAGGTTGACCTGGGGGCTGGGGGTTCAGGTGGGGTGGCAGAGGCTCGAGAGCTGCAGACTGGCAGTCAGCAGTGCTCCCCCCACCCCCCAGACACTGTGCGTTGTACTACGGCGGCTCATCTGGCCCTGCTCGTGCCCAAGAACATCGCCTTCTACCCCAGCAACCACGAGCGCTACCTGGAGGGCCACATCGACGTGTGGTGGATTGTGCATGATGGCGGCATGCTCATGCTCTTGCCCTTCCTGTTGCGTCAGCATAAGGTGTGCCAGGCAGGTGGCAAGGGCAGGAGGGGCTGAGCCTTAGAGGAGTGGGCACTAAACCACCCCCCTGCTCTGTCCCCACAGGTTTGGAGGAAGTGCCGGATGCGCATCTTCACAGTGGCCCAGATGGACGACAACAGCATCCAGATGAAGAAGGATCTGGCCATCTTCCTGTACCACCTGCGCCTTGAGGCAGAGGTGGAAGTGGTGGAGATGGTGAGCTGTCCTCCCTGAACTGGCCTTGTGGATTTCGTGCCCCCACAGCCTGGGTCCTCATAGCCTACCCTGTCCCTAGCACAATAGTGACATCTCTGCATACACCTACGAGCGGACACTGATGATGGAGCAGCGGTCCCAGATGCTGCGGCAGATGAGACTGACCAAGACGGAGCGCGAGCGAGAAGTCAGTGGCCTTCTTGGTTTGGGCTGGGGTGGGTGGCAGTGTCCGGTTCAGATCTTTGGTGATACCATAGGGCAGGGCATCAGGACAACTTACCCTAGGCCCACCCAATCCAGTGTCCCTTTTCCTGAGGCTGATTGCCATTTTGGGCCCACCTCTATCCATGGCACTAAGGTGTCCTCTGATGATTCTCAGGCCCAATTAATCAAGGACCGACATTCGGCCCTGCGCCTGGAAAGCCTGTACTCAGATGAGGAGGATGAGTCTGCAGCAGGGCCCGATAAGATCCAGATGACATGGACCCGGGACAAGTACATGGCTGAGCCTTGGGACCCCAGCCATGCCCCTGACAACTTCCGGGAGCTGGTGCACATTAAGCCGTGAGTGCAGTGAAAATGGACCAAGGAGCTGGGCCCTTAGAGGACCTGCTCTGTCCCCATAGGTTTGGGGTTTGGGGCTGGGGGTAGAGATGGAGTAAGGGCAGATAACAGGGTGGCTGAGCCAGGATCAGGGGTCCTTGTAGATGATTCTCTGAGACCAACAATCAGTTGCATGACCTGCAGGGATCAGTCCAACGTGCGGCGCATGCACACCGCTGTGAAGCTCAATGAAGTAATCGTCACACGCTCCCACGACGCCCGCCTGGTCCTACTGAACATGCCTGGCCCACCCAAGAACAGCGAGGGTGATGAGAACTGTATCCCTTTGTGGAGAGGCAGGCAATGGGAGCTGGGCAACTTGTGAGTCGGGCCAGGAGCCTCTCTCCCTGGGTACCCCTAGAGTAGGGTGACCCAGGTTGCCCTTGGTCCTGGTGTTGCCTCCTTGACCTGATGTCCTGCAGATATGGAGTTTCTCGAGGTGCTGACTGAGGGCCTTGAGCGGGTGCTGCTGGTACGCGGCGGTGGCCGTGAAGTCATCACCATCTACTCCTGAGCCCATTGCAGGCTTGTGGCCTGGAGTGGAGGTATCCAGGGTAACAGCCCTCTCCCAGCACCTGTCTACCAGCCCTGCCTTGCCTGGCCCTGCCCTGGATCCAGCTTTTTGTGAGGTCTCCTTGAAGAACAGGCCTGGCAGTGGATATGGATCCGAAGTCCTGTGGGATCGTGGGAGGCTTGGGGACTTTCCTGTCCGGCGCCCCTGTAGGTCTGCCCAGGCTGGAGGAGACTGGTGGGGGCCAATGTGGGATTTGAAGGCAGTTGGCCTGGCCCGGCCCAGAAGCGGTATTTATTGCATATTTATTGTTTGGATGTCACCATCGGAGAGGAGGGAAAGGGCGGCAAGGGACAAGGTCTGGCCCAGCTTGCCTGCAGAAGACCTGGCTCCGGCTACTGTGGGCAGCGACCCCCACCACGCCAAGCCAAATGGAGCCTGACTTTTTTCAATAAAACATTGTGTACTTCTGGGCCTCCTGCTGCCCCAGCTCTGTTTTCCCTGGCGCCAAGGGAGGAAGGCGGAACTGAACCCCGGCCCAGAGCTGGCTCCCTGAGGCTAAGGCTGTGCCCCTTTCCGGCAATCTCTGGCCACCCCCATTGGCCAGGCTGTCCCTCCCACTGCCCCTAGGGCCCCTCCCACCCCCACTCTAGATAAGGCCAGCTCAGGACTGCCTGTCTGGCAGCAGGCACTAGGGCTGGAATGGGGCTGCCCGGCTCTCCATGGCAGTGGGTGCTGCTGCTGCTGGAGCTGCTGCTCCCCACTGCCGCCCCCTTCTGGCTCCTCAATGTGCTCTTCCCCCCGCACACTACGCCCAAGGCTGAGCTCAGTAACCACACACGGCCCGTCATCCTCGGTAAGCCCCCGCCAGGCCCCTGACGCACCAGGCCGGACCTTGGGAAGCCTGGGCCCCAGCCCTTGAGCAGACCTGGCCAAGGCTCTCTACCCTTGCATTAGCCCTATCCCTGCCTTGGTGTGGGGAGGGGCCCAAGCTTGTTCAGAGAAATCACCCACTTCCCCACCACACTGTCCTTGGTGTCTGAACTGGCCACTCTAGAGGGCTGGGGTAGGGGAATGGGTATGCCTGAGGTCTTGGCCAGGACATGACAAGCCACAGTCAGCTGTAGCCATACCAGTGTAACTCTGAGCCAAGTCCCACCACTCCTCCTTTGGCCCCTGCCAAAGATAAGACAAGATGCCCAGCTCAGGAGAGCAAGAGAGACCCATCAAGGCCTGCTTCCTACTCCTGGGTCTACCACCCACTTCCCCATGTGTATTTGTTCTTGCCTTGGACTTTGGCAGTGGAGAGCCAGGCTGAGTGTTTGTTTTGTGGGGGCTGGGGTCAGTGACCTTGGCCCCTTTATATTCCCTGTTGAGGGGGAACCTGGGCTTTGGGTTTCTGGGGAAGTGTTGGGGGTATGATCACAAGGAGTGGGTTGAGGGTGTGGGAGCTGGAGGGGTGGGGCTGGTCACTGCAGTGTCTGGGGGTGAGATGGGTTGGGCATGGTGGGAAGTCCAGCAGTCCAGAGTGAGGGCCGGTGCCTGTAGTGCCAGGCTGCCTGGGGAATCAGCTAGAAGCCAAGCTGGATAAACCGGACGTGGTGAACTGGATGTGCTACCGCAAGACAGAGGACTTCTTCACCATCTGGCTGGATCTCAATATGTTTCTACCCCTCGGTGTGGACTGTTGGATCGATAACACCAGGTACATGCCATGTACTCTGCCCCGCCCACATGCCACCCCTTAGCTATTGGCTACTGAATGTCCCCCTGTCCTCAGGGTTACCTACAATCACAGCTCTGGGCGTGTGTCCAACGCCCCTGGTGTACAGATCCGCGTCCCTGGCTTTGGCAAGACCTACCCAGTTGAGTACCTGGACAACAGCAAGTTGGCAGGTGTGTTTAGTGGGGGAAAGGGCAGAGGCTCCTGGCATGTGAGACAGCAGGCATGGCCTGT
>NW_006160036.1:150617-155843 GCF_000334495.1 Tupaia belangeri chinensis | reverse complement strand
GGAGTGGCCTGTGGGGGTCCTGGCCAGAGACCCCAACACTGCTACCTTCTCTATAGGTTACATGCACACTCTGGTGCAGAATCTGGTCAACAATGGCTACGTGCGTGATGAGACAGTGCGGGCTGCTCCCTATGACTGGCGACTGGGGCCCAGTGAGTGTCTGTGGGTGTTGGGCAGGGGGCTGGGCATGTGGCTGTGGAATCCCACTGTCCTGATGCACCTGCCTCCCGCTGCAGAACAGCAGGAGGAGTACTACCGTGATCTGGCCAGGCTTGTGGAGGAGATGCATGCTACTTACGGGAAGCCTGTCTTCCTCATTGGGCACAGTCTGGGCTGCCTGCACCTGCTCCATTTCTTGCTGCACCAGCCCCAATCCTGGAAGGACCGCTTCATTGATGGCTTCATCTCTCTTGGAGCTCCCTGGGGTGGCTCCATCAAACCCATGCAGGTCTTGGCCTCAGGTGAGAGGGCCTCTGATCATCTGTGCCCTGTGGGGGGAGGGTGTGATAAAGCTCACCATGGGCCTGCCCGCTAGCTTCTGCTCACAATGGCCTCTGGCAGCCCACTATCATTGACAATCCCAGAGCAGTGACCTCCACTGGACGTGAGGGAGGCTCCTTACAGGCTCTATGTCATTGATAACAAAGGGGAAGTAAGCAGGAAGTGGTCCCAGCAATCCGACTCAACTTGAGGTTTGTTTCGCATGGCCCCAGATCCTACCCACCCAGTTTTCAGCTACCTTTTTCTCCCAGGAGGGCCTCTGCCCAGGGATCTGCCTTACCAAGTATGTGTCTGCCAAAGCCAAGGCCAGACCCTAGGAGCCTCTTCTGCCCTTCCCTGAGAGGTGGTACTTGGGACCCAGCACCAACACCACTACTACCTATTGAGCACCCATGTATGCTGGGTACAGTCCGACTTGGCCTTCCCCCTAGGAGTTCTCAATCAGGCAAGGCAAATGCCCATCAGACTGTGCCAGTCAAGATCCACAGACAGCAAACTCCTTTTATCCTTCACATAACACCATTCCGTGTGGCATGGGCCAACAGATGCGTGCCTGAGGGAGAACAGCCAGCACCACCCCCTACTCACACCCACATCCTCAGTCTGCCCTACTTTTGAGCCCCTATGCTCTGTCCTGCAGGAAGCCATCAGGGCTGCCACACAGGGCCATAAGCACACATCGAGCACCTACTGAATACTGGCCTGCTCTAGACTATGGCTGTGGGCTCACGCTGAGTGGGCAGGAACAAGATTGAGCATCGAGTTGAGCTTACACTGGGGGCACGTTGTGGGCCAGGGTAGCCAGTCCTGGCTGTTTGTTCTACCTTGCTCCGTGTCCACAGGCGACAATCAGGGCATACCCATCATGTCCAGCATCAAACTGAAAGAGGAACAGCGCATAACGACAACGTCCCCCTGGATGTTTCCCTCCTCGGAGGTGTGGCCTGAGGACCATGTGTTCATTTCCACACCCAGCTTCAACTATACAATCCGTGACTACCAGCGCTTCTTTGTGGATGTGCATTTTGAGGAAGGCTGGTACATGTGGCTACAGTCACGGGACCTGCTGGCAGGACTCCCAGCACCTGGTGTGGAAGTATACTGTCTGTATGGTGTGGGCCTGCCGACACCCAGCACCTATATCTATGACCATGACTTCCCCTACACGGACCCCTTGGATGTGCTCTATGAAGACGGTGATAACACAGTGGCCACACGTAGCATGGAGCTCTGTAGCCAGTGGCAGGGGCGGCCGCCACAGGGGTGTGCCTTTTGTGCCGGGGGGCGGGCCCCCCAGCCACAGCCTGTGCACCTGCTGCCCCTGCACAGGATACAGCACCTCAACATGGTCTTCAGCAACCAGACACTGGAACACATCAATGACATCCTGCTGGGTGCCTACCGTCATGGCAACCCTGTACCCCCAGCTGCCAGCCCTCGGCCTTTGACCCCTGAATAAAGACCTTCTTTTGTTGATGCAAGCTCTGATGTGTGTTGTGGGTTGAGAAGAGGCACTGGGGTTTCCACACCAGGATTCACTTATTCCTAGCCATGGGCTGTTCTGTAGAGCATGAGGCAACACGGGCTCTGCTAAGGCCAGAGATAGAGCTGGGTACCCTAAGACGTGCAGCTTCCCACTCTCCTAGTTAGCCAGCCTCTGCACCAGAGCCAGCTGCACCCACAGCTGTGGAATGGGAATGTAGGAAGGTAGAAAATCTGTTTGTTCCAGATGAAACAGCTTTTTGAGTGGGTAGTGGGTAGGTGACATAGGCACAGGAGTTTAGGATATGGGGAGGTAACAACTATTACATCATTTCACTAATGAAAACTCATTTTCTGAAGTCTATTCATGATGGCATACACTTCTACAGAGAGAGAAGCACCCTTAACAGGGTCTTGTCACACTTTTGTCCCCTTCCTATCCTGCACCATTGCAGCTTGTCAGAATCTTGCCCATGTGCACATCTTCCAACGCAGGGATCCCAACCCACAGCCTTGTGGCTTCCAGCACTGCAGTTCAGTTTGATACCATTATGCCTCCAGGATGAAGGCTTAATTAATGGGATCATCAGCGTAATGTCTATGTCGCTGAACTCCCATGTAGTAGACCATGGTTCAAGCCCTGGACTCGGTGGCTTAAATTCATGCCGGGCATGTGTGCGTGCATGCCCAAGAGAATGGAGGAGAGGATTGCGGTGTGGCCATCCCCCTGGGGGATGATTTCTCGTTTTCTGTCTCTGTCTCTTTGTCTTTCTGGCGAGTGCATGCACTCTATAACAAAAGCCTCTATAAAAAAAATTATTAGTGAAGCTAAGTGTTCTGACAGAAAAATAGACAGCAGTAAAAGACTGAGCTTTGTAAATCAGGGAAGATGTCCTAGTGGAGGTGGCATCTACTCTGAGGCCAGGGAGCTGAAGAGAACACAGGCCATTGGAAAGAGCTAGGTTTGAGCCTAAGAGCAGTACTGCAGCTGTTGGGTTTTAACCAGGGAAAGCATGATCAAAATTTCACTATAGAAAGATCTCCTCTACAGGGTCCAACATTGGAAGTGAGCAAAAATGGGTGTGGGGAGGGAGCTAGGAGGCCATTGCTATATCCAAGGAAGAGAGGATGTAGCTAAGACCAGCAGTTAGAAAGATGTACAGCTAAGAGGCCATCTGGAGGCCAAGCAGTGGCATGATGGTCAAGGCAGCTGGATCCCACATGACTGACTGTGGAGTTCATGTCCCAGACTTGGCAGGTTGAAAAACAGTCTGGTCACATGTACATGCATGCCCAAAATCCTAAGAGGAGAATGGAGAAGGTATTTCAGCATGGCCATTCCTCATTGGGGGTGCTCTCATTTTCCCTCTTTCTCTCTCTGGCAAGCACACATGTCCAATACAAATTTTTAAAAAGGAAAGATGTGTATAGATGTCATCTGAGGGCCAGGCAGTGGTACACAACTGGATCCACATGGGAAAAGTCCTCAGGACTGCCCTGAGCATGTCAGGCATGTGCATGATCCAGGTAGGCAGAGACAGGGTGGATCTGGTGTGGGGGACTTGTTGGAGGTGCCTGTCTCTCTCTCATGGAAGAAATAAATCAACTTAAAAGAGGTAATTTAGGAGGTAAAATAAGGCTTGGCCATGAATATGCCTCCTGGCCACTAGATGGACAGCCACAGTGCCCCTCTTGAGAGACAGAAGTTGTAAATTACTGGTTTCACTGTGGCTGAGAATTCAGCCTTGGTGTTTGAGGCTTCAGGGAGGAGGTGAAGGCCACAAGAGGCAGGAGTCAGGAGAAGAGTGACAAAGGACAAAAGTCAGCCATGTTCAATGCTATTGGAAGGCTGTAACGATGCAGACAGAGACCTGGCCAAGTCTGATAGTTTTAGAGCATTTGGACTTGATGCTAGAGCTGGGGTTTGGAGTAAGAGCTGGGAGCTCAGACTAGAATGATGGCCAGCAGAGGACCGGGTGGCGCCAGCCCTGCGGAGCTATGTCCAGCAGGAGGGGGATTTGTCCCTCTGTCTAGAATACCCAAAGAGCACCATGGAGTGCCTAGGAATGGACATCATTGGCTTCCCAAGCTGCTTAGGGCCAGAAGTGAAAGTGAAAGGCAAGATGCAGAAAGTAGCTTGCTAGTGCTTCTTAGGAAGTTTGGAGGTGAAAGCGAAAGCAGGAAGCTACAGAGGTGGTCTGTCAGAAGCTCCGGTTCAGGCCATTCTAGTACTGGACCCACCTGTCTGACTGATCCTTCGATCCGATCCCTGACTCCTAAACCACCCTGCCTGCCCCAAGATGCTGAAGCTAGCGCTAGAGCCCCGAGGGGGCTTCTCCTTCGAGAACTGCCAAAGGTGAATGGGGCAGGGTTAGTGCCTAGCTACCCTGCGAGGGCCCGGGTGAGGGCGGGGGAACTTGTATTGGGCGACTGGGGTTTCCAGACATACTCCGGGCAATGAAGGCGGCCAGGGCGGGAATGGGGGGCTTCGACAGGGCTTCCAGGAAGCAAAACCGAAACCTGGGCCTCCGTTTCCAGAAACGCCTCCTTGGAACGCGTCCTCCCTGGACTACGGGTCCCTCATGCACGCAAGACCGGGACCACCATCGCGGGCCTTGTGTTTCGAGTGAGCAGCGGGGTGGGACTTGGAAGCTGGAGGGGTGGCCAGGGAATCCCGCGGGTACTAAGACGGCCTCTCCTCGCCTCCCCAGGACGGGGTCATTCTGGGTGCAGATACACGAGCCACTAACGATTCGGTCGTGGCGGACAAGAGCTGCGAGAAGATTCACTTCATCGCACCCAAAATCTAGTAAGACTCTCCCAGCCTCTTTCCTCCATGCAAGAACAAACCAGACCCCTTGTTCCCCGCCGGGGTCCCCGTATATTCTAGCCAAGCCCACACCGACACTCCCTTCGCCCTCAGCTGCTGTGGGGCTGGAGTTGCCGCCGACGCCGAGATGACTACGCGGAGAGCTGCGAGAAGATTCACTTCATCGCACCCAAAATCTAGTAAGACTCTCCCAGCCTCTTTCCTCCATGCAAGAACAAACCAGACCCCTTGTTCCCCGCCGGGGTCCCCGTATATTCTAGCCAAGCCCACACCGACACTCCCTTCGCCCTCAGCTGCTGTGGGGCTGGAGTTGCCGCCGACGCCGAGATGACTACGCGGATAGTGTCGTCCAACATGGAACTACACGCGCTGTCCACCGGCCGCGAGCCCCGCGTTGCCACGGTCACCTGCGT
>NW_006160036.1:126504-150079 GCF_000334495.1 Tupaia belangeri chinensis | reverse complement strand
GCCGGTACTGGGGCGTGGCTGAGATGACCTGGGAGCGGCCGTTGCTGGGCGGGACTGACAGGAGGTGGGGCAGAAGAGTAGGTCTACTACGTGCCCGGAGGCCGGAAGAGGCCGGCCTAGGAGATCGGCAACAGGAAGCGGCGATATCTGCCTCGGAGCGCCGGGCCGCAGGGAGGGACGGGGCCCGGATGCAGGGGCGCCGCCGTGGGGGCGAGGGGCGGGACCTGGAATTGGCTCGTTTCTGACCACGCCCACTCGTACAGGTACCAGGGCCACGTGGGCGCGTCCCTCATCGTGGGCGGAGTAGATGTGACCGGACCGCAGCTCTACGGCGTGCATCCCCACGGCTCTTACGGCCGTCACCTCTTCACCGCCCTGGGTGAGCACTTCCGACCCTTCTCGAACCGCCTGCCCACTGATCACACACGCATCCACGCTGCCCCTGGAGCCCAAGTCACCCAGGATCCCCAGGATCCCTGTGGTGACAGCTTCCACCAGGAGCGCCTCGTAGCTGTGGTGATGTGTGAGAGGCTTATCGGACGGACTCTGGTGTCACCTCAGACCACAGCATGGGGACTTTGTTCATCTTTTTTGGGGGAGGTTTTAGCTATAGGGCGCCTGCACTCGCCAGAGACAGAGACAGAAAGTGAGAAATCACCCCCCAGGGGGGATGGCCACGCTGCAATCCCTTCTCCATTCTCCTCTCGGGATCTTGGGCACACACGCACACGCACCTGGCGTGAGTTTAAGCCACCGGGTCCGGGACGCAAACCGCAGTCGACAACATGAGAGTCCAGCGACATAGCCATTACGCTAACTGCTGGTCCCTGGACTTTGTTAATCTTGAACCCTGTATTATTCAATGTTGCTCACACCCAACCGCCTCTCTTCCTCCTCTTGGCCTCTCCTTTGTCCCCCAGACTGAGTGGCCTCAGCTGACTTCAAATATCCCTCCCCCTGCAGGCTCTGGCCAGGATGCAGCGCTGGCCGTGCTGGAGGACCGGTTCCAGCCCAACATGACGGTGAGCAACCTCTGACCTCCACTACATGGTCATTGGTGGGGAGGAGGACCTGGGGGATCACAAAGGGATCTTGGTCCAGTTTGAAGTTGGAGAGAAGCATCTCAGAGGTGACAACTGAGTAGAGACTTAGGGTTAAGTAAATGAGGGTGGAGAAGTGTGGTTTGGACAAAGTTTGGATGGCCTTGAGAAATTGATCCGTTGGAGCTAAGGGAAGAGGGAAAGACTGGTGGGGTCCTGTCTATTTTGTCTGGGGAAGGATGGAAGGAAGGTAATGGACGTCACTCTAGAGGTGGCAGACATCCAGAGAAAGAAACCTGTGACAAGTCTGTGAAGAGAAGGGCAGCTGGTGGAAGCATCACAGTCTGGGAAGGGAGGGACCAGGGAAGGGGAGTCTGTAGTGGAGGAAGAGAGGAGGTTGGGTGTGAGCAACAGTGAATAATACGGGCTTCAAGATTAACAAAGTCCCCTGCTGTGGTCTGAGGTGACACCAGAGTCCCCTAGGCCTTACACACACCTACCACCACAGCTGGAGGCTGCGCAGGCGCTGCTGGTGGAAGCTGTCACCGCAGGGATCCTGGGTGACTTGGGCTCCGGGGGCAGCGTGGATGCGTGCGTGATCACCAGGACTGGCGCCAAACTCTTGCGAACACTGAGCTCACCCACGGAACCCATGGTGAAGAGGTGGGAGCAGGGGAGACAGCAGGGAGGGTGGGGCAGTAGCGGGAGAGATAAGAGGGTACAAGAAGAGGGTGGGCCACATGATGGGCCCATGTTGAGAGGCTTCCCTCCTCCCTTCCAGACATGGCTGCTACCGCTTTGCCCCTGGGACCACAGCTATCCTGACCCAGACAGTGAGGCCACTGAACCTGGAACTTGTAGAGGAAACCGTGCAGGCCATGGAGGTGGAATGAAGTAAGCTGAGACTTACGAGTTTGGAACAAGGAGGGAATAAACCTAGAAAATACTGAATGCAAACATCTAAACTGTGTTGTTCTTGGGTGGGGCAGGCAGCCAGCAGGGTTCTGTGACTCAGGTATTCATCCCTACAGAGGCCACTGCCTCCTGTGACTCCAGTATCTGGCCTAAGAGGTGCCCTTCACTTACCGCCTCAGGTATCTCCCCCGCCGGCACCCCAACCCTGGCCAACACTGCAGTCTCAAGGTCAAAAGCTCCTAGTGTGTCTCCCCAAAAACCCTTCTGATTCCACACCACGAAGGCTCCCCCAATGCTCCCTGGCCTTGCTCTTGCTCTCTAGTCCGCTGCTTTAAAACTGAAACGGCCCTGTGTACTAGCTGTTTTAAAACCTTTCCCTGACTCCTCAGTGGCCAGGGATGGATCCCACACTTCTCACTCAGGCCCCCTATGAGCCCTATTAAGGGCTAGAGTGCAAATAATGCTGTTCCCTGACTCCAAGGGAGTTCTCACAGAGTACACCTCACCCCTGCACCTGGACACCCCTCAGAGGACCAGGCACACCCAAGCTACTTACACAAAGCTGGGCTTCTGTTTGCACATGCTGGGCTGTGAGTAGGGAGGCTGACTCCAAGTTTTCTGGGCTGGTGGGGTCACAGGACTCATATGAACAAAGATGACACATTTATCCAGTAAGCCTTTGCTGAGTGCCCATTGAGTGCCAGGCCCAGGTGCTGCCAGAACATCTTGCCCTCAGAGAGAATGGCTGAGCTCCATGGGAGCTTTGGAACTGTTAGGGAGAGTCTGCCCAACCATAAGGGTCTACTCAGGGCCAGATATCCTTGGACCCCTGACTGTATCTTTTTTCCCCCAACTTTTTTTTTTTTTTGCTATAGGGCACATACGCTCACTGAAGAGAGACAAAGTGAGAAATCACCCTCCAGGGGGGATGGCCACACCATAATCCCTTCTCTATTCTCTTCTTGGGACTCGGAGCACACACATACATGTCCCAGTTTATTTTCCAAGCCACCAGGTCTGGGACTTGAACCACACGTGTGGCCATGTAGGATCCAGTTGCCTTAACCAGCACACCATCTGGCTGGCCCCTTTTCCTAACATTTTTTTCTTTCTTTCTGGAATGATTTTATGGAACCAGCAGGGGGCGTGATGGTTAAGGTGCTGGACACTTCCACATGGCCAACTAAGGTTTGAGTCCCGAACCTGGTGGCCCATTTTCTACTTTCCCGTGTCTCTCTCTCTGGTCAAATTTAAAAAATAAATGAATGAGGGGCCGGCTGATAGCATGGTGGTTAAGGCAGCTGAACTCCCACATGGCTGACCATGGTTTGAGTCCAGACCGAACAGCTTGCTTTCTCACTTTCCTCTCTCTCTGTTTCTCTCTGGTCAACTTCAGTCAAATAAAAAAATAATGACAATGAATAAAATGATGCTTTAAAAAATGAATAAATAAATAAAATTAAATAATTGTTGGGACCAGCAGTTAGCGTAATGGCTATGTCGCTGGGCTGTCATGTAGTCAACTTCGGTTTGAGTCCCAGACTCAGTGGCTTAAACTCACACTGGGCGCATGTGCATGTGTGCCCAAGATCCCGAGAGGAGAATGGAGGAGGGATTGTGGCGTGGTATCCCCCTGGGGGGGATGCAAGCGCACGCACCCTATAGCAAAAACTTCTCCAGAAAAAAATAAAAAATAAATAATTGTTATTTTAAAAAGAGAAAGAGAAAAAAATTATTTTGGGGCCACCCGGTGGCATGGTGGTTAAAGGTGCTGGATTCTTAGGTGGCCAACCGTGGTTTGAGTCCTGGACCTGGTGGCTTGCTTTCTTGCTTTCCCTTTCTCTCCCTCTCTCTGTCTGGTCAAATTAGAAATAATAATAATAATAATAATAATAATAGGGGCTGGCAGGTGGCGTGGTGATTAAGGGCGTTGAACACCCACATGGCCAACTGCAATTTGAGTCCTAAATTTGATTGCTTGCTTTCTCTCTCTGTCTTTCTCAAGTCAAATTAAAATAATAAAAGACAAAAGAATTCTTTAAAAATGATAATAACAAATGGAATTAACTTTATTTATTTATTTCCTTTTTTTTTTTTTTTTGGAGATGTTTTTGCTATAGGGCACATGCATTCGCCAGAAAGACAGAGACAGAGACAGAAAGTGAGAAATCACCCCTCAGGAGGGATGGCCACGCCATAGTCCCTTCTCCTCCATCCTCCTCTCGGGATCTTGGGCACACATGCACACGCGCCCGGTATGAGTTTAAACCACCGGGTCTGGGACTTGAACCACGGTCGACTACATTGGAGTCCAGCGACATAGCCATTATGCCAACTGTCCCCTCATCTCACTTTTTTGACTGCTACCTTGAGTCTGTCAAAGCCTTCACACTCCTGGAAGGTGGTCAGCCAGCTCAGCCTGGACTCAATAGCTAATGAGCTGTAGACACCAAGGGCTTTCCCATGGGAGCCTGAAGGCCTAGGTTTGATGGCTGTCATCCTTTTATCCTCAATCTCAGTCCATAGTCTACCATTCACTGAGGGTTCCCACCTCGCCCTTCTGTGTGCCAGGCCCCTCACAAACATCTCATTATTAAGTGTGAGCTTCAGAGCCACACAGCTGATGGTTTGTGGTGTCCAACCGTACCCACCCCTGATTCTGGTGAGTGAATCACCATCTTTGAGCAAACTGGTGACTCCCACTCCAAGTTTATGAGGAATCACCAAGATGATGTCTATTAAGGTTTATTTTTAATTCTTTTTTTTTAAAGGTTTATTTTATTTTTTTAATTTGACCAGAGAGAGACACAGAGAGAGAGGGGAAGTGAGAAAGCAAGCCACCAGGTCCAGGACTCGAACCGTGGTCAGCCACGTGGGAATATCCAGCGCCTGAACCACCACGCCACCTGCTGGCCTCATGAAGTCTATTAAGGTTTACAACCTTCAAGAACCTCTGTCCTGGCCACATGGCCCTGGCCCTCCGTAAAAAAGCTAGTCATTCCTTCCACCAGACAGAACATTCCTGGACTATGAGCGGCCTCCTCTGAATGTGTGGTACTCTTAACAGGACTGGGAGACATCCTGATCAGCCACCAGGTTGTCACTACAGAATTAATTTAACCTAAAAAAAAAAAAAGTACAGGACCAGCAGTTAGCATAATGGCTATGTCGCTGGACTCCCATGTAGTTGACTGCGGTTCGCGTCCCGGACCTGGTGGCTTAAAACTCATGCCGGGCACGTGTGCGTGCGTGCCCAAGATCCCGAGAGGAGAATGGAGGAGAAGGGATTGCGGCGTGACCATCCCCTCTGGGGGGTGATTTCTCACTTTCTGTCTCTCTGTCTGGCAAGTGCACACACCCTATAGCAAAAAAAAAAAAAAACTCCAAGAAAAAATTAATTTAACCTAGATGCTCTTGGTACCCAGTGCTAAAAACCTGAGCTGTGACACGGTCAGGGAACCAATCAGCGGCCACACTTTGGGAGGTGGAGCTGGTGAGAATCTCACACCTGGGCTCTGTCTGATAAATCAGGCTTGGATTGGGAGTCCTTAAAGAGACCCTCCTGACTAGAGCGTGGGAGAAGGCCAAGCCTACACAGCTGGCCTGGCCTTGGCTCAAGGACAAGGAGACCCATAAAGCCAGGCCCAGTACTCACCCTCATACCTGCCACAATGCTGCTGCTTAGCCTGACTCTCAGTCTGGTCCTCCTTGGGTCTTCCTGGGGTGAGTAGCACTGAGGGCAACCCACCTCCCAGCACCAGTCCAGGGGCCAGGCTGACTGAAAGGGGAGAATTAGACAGAGTAGGCAAAGGAAGGTGTGCCAGGGCAAGGAGCGGGAATGGGCATGCAGGGCTGCGGGGTGGCCCCACCCACCTCACAAATGGAACAGGAGCTTCAGCCAGGCCTGGAAACCTGGAAGGTTTTAGGAAGTTGGGATATGAAGGCTGAATGTATAGTTTAGGAAGAGCACTCTGGCTGTATGAAGGATGAGAGCTGTTAAGGTCTAGAGTGGGTGGAGAAGTCAGGGAGGAGGCCATCCCAGGGGTCAGGACAAGTGGCCTGGGGTGGTGCCTCCTGTGGAGCTCTGTTTGTTTGCAGTTTAGTGGGGAGAGAATGGACAAGACTTGGGGGTTGGGTGGATGTAGATAACTGAGATAGGTCTAGAGGCCTAGAAGGTGCTTAGGAGAAGAGTAAAGACAGATCTTTACTGTTTTGACCCCTCAGGGGTGCATAGCTTGAGGACACCCAGGAGAGGGAGGAGGGGGATGTTGGGCTGGGGTGTGGGAAGCAGGTCCTCATCAGCCCAATGGCCAGGCTGCGGTGTCCCTGCCATCAAACCGGCACTGAGCTTCAGCCAGAGGATTGTCAACGGGGAGAATGCAGTGTCGGGCTCCTGGCCCTGGCAGGTGTCCCTGCAGGTACACACACCCCAGGAGCGGGGGTGGAGCAGGGTCCCAAGTGTTTCACACCTAAGAATAGTCTGAGCTCACTCCCACACCTGACCTCTGACCCCAGGACAGCACTGGCTTCCACTTTTGTGGCGGTTCTCTCATCAGCCCGTACTGGGTAGTCACTGCTGCCCACTGCAATGTCAGGTGAGCACTTGCACTCTGCCTGCTCCACCACAGCCCACTTCTTCCCTCCCCCTCCCACTCTGCCCTCCTCTCCCTGCGGCTGTCCAACCTCACTCTCACCACAGCCCTGGTCGCCACTTTGTTGTCCTGGGTGAGTACGACCGATCCTCCAATGCTGAGCCTGTGCAGGTCCTGTCCATCTCACGGGTGAGTGTTTGCTGCAGGTGTGGCGGTACAGTGGCTAGGCTCTGGGAATGAGGAATTTAGGACATACCCTGGCCTGCCCCTCTTAGTGTCCACCAACCCTGGGTGCTTGTGCCCACCTCAGCCCTCCATAACCCCTTCCCGGTGTCACAGGCCATCACGCACCCTAACTGGAATGCTGCCACCATGAACAACGACCTGACTCTACTGAAGCTTGCCTCGCCAGCCCAGTACACAGCACGTGTCTCTCCAGTTTGCCTGGCTTCCTCAAACGAAGTGCTGCCCACAGGCCTCACCTGTGTCACCACCGGCTGGGGCCGCCTCAGTGGCGTGGGTAGGAATTTGGGCCACAGGTCTGGGTGGAAGAGTTGCGATGGGGATAAGCATCCTTAGCCACTCGGACCACTTGCTCCCGGCCCACAGGCAACGTGACACCAGCGCGTCTGCAGCAAGTAGTTCTGCCGCTGGTCACTGTGAATCAGTGCCAGCAGTATTGGGGCTCACGTATCACTGACTCCATGATCTGCGCAGGTGGCTCAGGTGCCTCCTCATGCCAGGTAAGCCTGGTACCTGTCCTCGTCCTATCCTATGGCACACCTCCCCAAGCCCAATACTGACTTCTCTTCTTCCCTTAGGGTGACTCTGGAGGCCCTCTTGTCTGCCAGAAGGGAAACACATGGGTGCTCATTGGTGTTGTCTCCTGGGGCACTAGTGACTGCAATGTGCGTGCACCTGCCATGTACACACGGGTTAGCAAATTCAATGCCTGGATCAACCAGGTCATAGCCTATAACTGAGCCCACTACAGCACCTCGCCCCGCCCAGCTCCATCGAATAAAGAGCCCAGGTTCTATCCTCTCATGTATTCTTTCTGTCCTCCCTGCTCAGGGCAATGGGTCCCATTCCCCACTTGGACTTTGTCTTGTAGAATGGAAAAGAGGCCAAGGAGTGAGGATCTTCCTAAAGTGGTCATGTCCACCTGTCCTCTTCCAGGGCAACTCCTTGGACCTACACCAAGGAGCCAGGGCTGTTGGAGAGAATGGGCAGCTTTCCCTAGGGAGGGCAGCCTGTTTATTGAATACAGCGGGTACATTTACAAACTGAATACACAAAATAAATAACTGCACATTCTCCATCCACAGTCCATGGCGTGAAGGCCCAGGTGGGCCAATCAAATGCCCAAGTCTCCAACTCCCCAATCCTACCCTTAAGACCAGGCCTAACCTGGGCAAGAGAAGAAATAAATCCCCAGGGCCCAGGCCCCTAGAGACACTCGGGGAGCTGAGAGAAGTTCTGAGGCCTTGGGGCTCAAGCTTCCCACTGCCTCCTGGCCAGAGGGCAGTGGAGATGGAAGGAAAGGGGTGTATAAGGCACAGTCGACTTGGCACAGAGTGGTCACTTTGGTCTGATTTCCACTGGAGGTGGCACATGCAGAAAAGGGGGCCTGCCCCAAAGTTGCCCACTGGAAGGAGGCTGAGTGGGGGCCAAACCCTCCTGGGGCAGGGGCCATGGAGTATAGCTAAGGTCAAAGCTGGGCCCTGGCCCCTACCTATCCACTGAAAGCAGCTGTGGAGGGAGGGGTTCCAGCCTGGATTGTGGTGGGTAAGGACCATGACAGACACGGGGACAGTTCTGGCTCAGGTCTCTGGAAAAGCAGCCACCTGACTCCATCTACCATCTGCAGGGGCTCCCTCTAGCCTGAGACAGTGGACCCAGACTGGGAGAATGCTGAGAGAGGAAGCAGGCACTGGGTGGAGGGGCAAGGCCAGCTGGGAGCTGGCCAGTGCCCTCGCAGCCAGGATTCAGAGGCAGATCACACAGTGTGGCTAAGTTCCAGGGAGAGGTGCATAGAAGCTAAGAGAGCCCAGCTGCCTGGGCCTCTCCCCTAGTGCAATTCCTTCCTTCCACTTCCTCTTGGAGCACTAAGGGTGAGCAGTGTTCATTTTGGGGCCACCTATATCCATGCTAGCCACTAGGTGGCACCTTCATGCAGCTGCAGAGGAGTGAAGAAGCAACGGGCAGCACAAAGGGTGGAGCCAGGGCTAACGTTGGCATTCTAGTGGGGGAATCCCCTGCTCTCGGCCTTGGCCCAGGTGCCACCATCCCCCAGGTAGCAGCAGTGGGGCTCCTTTAATCCCCCACAGGGGAAGGAGGCACCCGGGGAATGGAATGGGCATCCAAGGGGAGAGGGAGGTAATGAGGGACTCTGCGAAGAAGGCACCAAGGGCAGCGGGCTGTGGGTGGGAACCCCTCTCACAGTCAGAGAGGCTGGAGCCCGGGGCCAGCAGAGCCACACAGACCTGAACACTACGGGGCTACCATGGAGGCTCTGTGAACCCCGGGACCAACAGGGCCCCCAGGGTCACCATGATGGAAGACAGATCTTGGCTAGGAGGCAGAGGGCTATCTGTATTTGGCCAGGAACTAAGGATCAAGACTGTCCCTCTGGGAGGCCCAAGCAGGTACAAAGCTGGGCCTCCCAACTGGAGCAAAATCTTGGTCAGGATGCTGTGGAATGTGCAGCACCAGGGAATAGGGCTCTGTGGAGGGAGGAGGGTTCTAGAAGTAACTGTCTCAAGGGGTCCTGGAGCCACAGGACTCCCTCCACCTAGCACTGCAGACTCCTTTGTTCTGGGGAAAAGCCAAAAGGTAAAAAAGAGCAAAAGCCAGGTCCGGTCCCTTCTAGGTCTGGTCCCAACTCCAACCAGAGCAGCTGCCCACATAAGGGGTATCAGTGCCAGGCCAGGCTCCCAGTGTTGGGGGTGGTCATAGTCTCCAGGTCACCTCTACTCTGTCACACATGCCCAAGCCCATGAGGAGGATGGGGCTGCTGATGGCACAGAGAAGGGGCTGAGGCCGGACATTCTCTTGCTTCTGGCCATACAGACCTCTCTCCAGAGAGGACTGGGCCCAGATGGCACAGAACGGGTAGCCAGATTGAGCCATGCTTGTCTGTACCACAGCTAGGTGGCTCAGCCATTGTACTGCTGCTGGTAGCGCAGGTTGAGCTCCCGCAGCTCACGCTCCCGCACACGGCGTGACTTGTTGGAACGCGTGGAGCGGCTGGAGCGTGTGGACTGGGCAGATTTGGTGCTCTGGCAGCGCGACGAGGCACGTTTGAGGAGGTTCTGGGAGATGGAGCGGTGCAGATTCTTCATGGACGAAGAGGCTGCCATGCTCACCACCCACGGGTGTCTCAGGGCCTGCAGCGCTGTCATTCGGGCTCCAGGGTCCACTGTCAGCAGGCGGTCAATGAAGTCTTTGGCCAGGTTGGACACGCTGGGCCAGGGCTGGAGGTCAAGGACAAGCATTAGAGAGCTGTCAACACTGCCACGCCATCTGGACATGCTACCACCACAGTACCCAGACCTACACTCCCCCTAGAGAGGGGCACTGCCACACCTTCCCATCTAGCTTTCTGGGCTTCCTCTTCAACCCAGTGCTGGCCACGCCACTGACAAGGAAGAAAAGCACTTTCCACTTTCCCAGGAAGCAAACTGTGAAGGTACCCTGGAGCCAATTCCTGGCTCAGGGAGGACCCCCCAACCAAGACCCCTAACCTATACAAGACCACCATAACTTACAGAGATTTGAAAAAGACCCACATTTCCTCAGCACATCCTGAGTCAGAGTTAAACTCTGATCCCTAGCTGCTCAGAACAAGCCACTTAGAGGAACTTCCTAGTCCTTGCAGAGAAGGTTTGACCTCCCTCCAATTCCCCAAGGGCAGAGGAAGACCCCTGCAGTCCCCATCTCAGCTTCAGCCTCTCAGATGTGGAAACAACTCCAGACAATTATACTTTCCAGTCTGCTGAAAGGGCAGGGGTTCCTGGGGAGCAGGCAAGGACCAGGCCCTTCTCAGGGACACTCCTGTGTACGTGACTTCCCCAAACCACAAAGGGCACTTGTGCTGTGTGTCACCTCCTTTTAGCACAGCATCTCCAGGGAGAAACTCCACAAGACTGCTCTGCCGCATGTGCCCACGGCTGCCTCATCTCAGCCACACACCAAGCAGCTGTCTGTCTCAGCTTGTACAGCTCAGCTTCACCCGCCTGAATCCTGAGCTCTCAGCACAAAGGACAGTGTTCTGTCTCCCTCTTGGCCCCCACTTCTATAGCAACTATTGCAGCTATAACTTTAAGACTGATTTTAAGTTTACGGTTCCCATTAGATTGTGCTAAGCGGGTGAGCCCCACTGCAGATCCTAGGCAGAGCATACAGGAGGCCTCGGTGCGTATAGGTTCAGTGAGCAAACAACCCATGGATGCCACCTGATGGGTGGTTTGCTTTCCTGGAGTTGTCGAGGCCATGGGACCTAGCTCTGTGAGGCTCAGATGCTGCCCTGGGCCCTGAAGCCCTGGAGCCCCCTGCTGGAGAGCAGCTCTGAGTCTTTGCATCTCTTGGGAGCACTTTTGGTACATGCTTTGAGACTATCCAAAGGGTGTGCAACTAGGCCCTTTTCTGCTGATACCACAGACACCATCACTTTCCTTTCTGCTGGGTAAGGTCCATCTGTTCCACCCTATGGTACCTTTCACCTTAGAGAACCCCTAAACATGCTCTCTGGGGGCTCAGGAAAATCTCTGAGAGCCCACACCCAGGGCAGCTACATAGCCATTTAGCAGACACATGTACTGGCTGACTGTTGCTACCCCCAGCCTGAATCCTTTGGATCCCCTTCAGTTCTTTCTCATCCTCTTTCCCGCAGCTGTACAGGTGTGAGGGGAAGAGGAAGGGGAACACTGATCTAGAGTCCTGAGGGTAAGCTGGGGTTACTTGCAGATGTTGTCCTCACTGAGATTTTGGAAAGCAAATCTGTTTCTGCTAGCTGAACAGGAAATGACAGAAAAAACACATTTCCAAACAGCTTCCTAACAGGCCAGCTCCTGGTGATTCCTGGGGTGATGCTGGCCCTCTGAAGGGGGAATGTCATGGCCTCAGGAAAATGTAGCCATGAGAAGTTCATAGGTCTCTTGCTGTCTAAGAGCAGTGAGGGAGTGCAGGGCACCAATGCCCTGCCACACTGGCAAGCACGTCTGTTTCCCTGCAGGCCTGTGTAGCTCAGGGCTCCAGTATTGAGACCGATACGCAGGGTGACTGGACTAAAGAGTTGCCATGATAGCTTTTGACTCAGGTCAAGAAAGCCTCATGGGGCTGGGTCAGTAGCACAGTGGTTAAGTGATGTGCATATAGAGTTGGATCCCATATGTCTGACCACAGTTCAAATCTCAGCTCTAGTGGCTTGAGAAGCATGCCACGTGTGTGTGTGTGTGTGTGTGTGTGTGTGTGTGTGTGTGTGTGTGCACATACCCAAAATCACTCCAGGTTGGAGAAATAGAGAAAGGAATGTGGCATGACCATTCCCCACTGGGGCCTGCTTTCTCTCTCTGGCAAGTGCACCTGCACTCTGGTAATTCCATAAATGAATGAATGGATGAATGAAAGTCCATGGCTTGCTGCTGCCATCTGAACACAGGGAGTCACAGCAGGACCAGTCCATCAAGACCGCAGACACTCACTACAGTCACCACCACTAAAGAGATGGAAAGGGGACCAGCAGTTAGCGTAATGACTAAGTCACTGAACTCCCATGTAGTCAACTGCGGTTCGAGTCCCAGACCTGGTGGCTTAAACTTATGCTGGGTGCATGTGTGTGCATGCCCAAGATCCCAAGAGGAGAAGGGAGGAGAAGGGATTGCAGCATGGCCATCCCCCCAGGGGGTGATTTCTCGCTTTCTGTCTCTCTCTTTCTAGCAAGCGCATGTGCCCTGTAGCAGAAACCTCTTCCCCCAAAAAAAGAGATGGAAAGCAGGTCTAGAAGAGACCGTGGTGGACACAGCAAACCCAGAGATGAACAGACTGAGTCACAGGAATGTCTAGCTGCCCTACCAGCTTTATAGGGTCTCTAAGAAAAAGAGAACTCACTAGGAAACACAGTGCAGCTCAGCCTGACCTGTTGGTGGAATGACCCCAAGACCAGGCTGGCAACCCAGGCTAGCCCAAACTGGGCTGGGAGATAGATTCATCCTTGGTCCTCAGGTCCAGCCTTTACAGAGGACAGAACAGTGGTCAAGCTGGACTCATAAGCCAGGAATCCAAACATGGATCGCTCTAAGGTTTCCCCACTTCACATCCACACCCAGCTAGGCCATGGTCCCCTACAGCTCTAAACTAGTCCAATGCAGTCTTGGAGGGGCTCTCACCAGAACCACCCCATGGACCTAACTGTCTCCATCATTGGAGTGGCACAGGCTCACACCAGGCATCGACCCCTGCTGCTCGTTGAGCGGCCAGCCAGTTAGTGCCAAAGCGAGCCAGATTGATCGGCCCCTCCTGCTCCCCTAGGCTCTCGCCTTGCCAATTACTGTGTATGTGCAGCTGTGTGCAGAATGCCGACAGCCTCATTTGTCTGAGGGCCAGCCCAGCCCTCTCTGGCTGGCTCCAGCTCTCCCCACCTTTGAAGAACTGTGAGCCAAAGCCAACATGATTCAAGTCATCCTGATCTGAGAATCAGATGGTCCAATGGCCCCAGCCTGAATATGGTGAACTGAGGAACTTGTAGAGATAAGTCAGGCAGGACAACATGGGGAGGTGGTCCTCATCCAGCCCACTGACCTCCTCCAGGAGAGCAGCCTCTGGAAGCCTTGCTGAGGCCACCAAAAAAAGAGTCAGCAAAGGAGATTTAGGCTTCCCACACCCACCCATGGCCACACTTCTGGCCCCAAGTACAATTCAATACCTAAGAAAGCACTCAACACTCACAGCCCAATCTGCCTGCTTCCCTCAGGCCCCTGGAACCCCTAAGTATGCCTGTCAGTCTAACAGACAAGCAGGGAAGTCTCTGGGTATAAGAAAAGAAAAACAGTAAACACTCAAGCCCTTCTGTTTCCAAGTTGCCCTTGCTCTGGGTAAGAGACAGAACTCTGATCTGAGTATACCTGGAGTCAGACCAGGGACCCACATGGGCTTCTGGAGACTGACAGATAGGCCAGGCCTCCAAGTACCACCTGGTCAGTCTACCAGAGGCTTCCACCTGTTTCTGGGCTGACATGGAACATGGAAGGAAATTTTAAAATATCAGTTGGCTATGCCTCCAGACACTCATGTCTCCCCTCCTCTGGGATCAAAGGACAGTCTTAATATCCAAGGTAATAGCCTATTTTCTTTCCCCAAGTCTCTGAACTTGTGTGGGTGAAGGGCTGAGTCCACCTCAAGGGATAAGAGAGGCCATGGCAGGAGGGACAATACCTTCACACTGACTCTGGCCATCAAGCTGGCTGCCTCCAGGTTCATAGCCCACAAAGTCCTTGTCCCCTTGCAGTTAGGGAACCTACTCTGATGTAACAGCATCAAGGTAGGAGAGGAACCTCTCCTATGAGCACTTCTGTACCAGCTTTGCTCTCCTCAACCCGACCTTTGCTGGGCCAACGCCACTCCTCAGCACTGGATCCCAATTCTCCCTTCAGATGGAGAGGCAGACAGAAGAGGCTTTCCACCCCACCTCGGAGTACTCGCTCCCTCCTCCCAGGCCCTTTCACTTGCTCTATCTCTAATGACAGGAGGGCCTGGGGAGAACATTACCCAAGAACCACCAATGGTCTTACCTGGGGCCCAAGGTTATGGAAGTAAGCATGGAGCCAGCTCTTGGGCCAAGGCTGCAGAGGAGGAAGCTGCTGCTTTCTGGCAGCAAACCAAGTTCACAGGGCTGCCTTAGACTTCCTCTAGCAAGGAGGTCTGGCTGCTTTCCATTGAGGTCAAGAGGGAAAGGCCTAGTGTCTACAGGGCATCAGGTAGTAGATTAAAGTGTTAGAGTGAAGTCCACTGACCTGCCTTCTAGTTTAGCTTCTCTGTGTGACCTCCTCACATTTAGCATGAAAGGGTTGAATATGAATGAATTCTAAGTTCCTTCCAAAGTCCTTGATTCTAAGAACACGGTTCTCCATTTGTTCTCTCACTTGGCTGCATGTGAAGCCTGAACATCTAATACTCAGGTTGACCCCTTGACTCCTGCAGTTTCTCCCTCCTGGCCCAGAGACCTCTGGGGAAGGCTCCCTGGCAAGGAAGGCAGCCCCACCAAAGAGCTGCTCAGCGAAGCAAGGGAGAGAGAAACTAGGCTTTGCTGCCATGACTCAGTCTTCTCTCGGCTTTGTCTTAAGATATATTTTCAGACCCAGTTATTCCCACCCTCAAAGGCCTCCTTTCTGTACTTACGTGGGCCTGAAGGAGAGCAGAGAAAAGGGCACAGAGGAAATTCTGAGAAACGGAGCTTCGGGTTTACTTGGGATAGCATATCAGTATGACGACAAGAACGGCACACTCATGCTGCCCACGAGGGAGAGGCTCTGCATGGCAGTGGGGCCAGCATCCCCTCCTCTGGCCACGATGCCCATCGTCCTGGAGCCTGGACTTCCAGACCAGACAGAATCCATCACCCTGGGACCCCGCAGGGGGCGGGGGAGGGACGAGCAGCAGAAAGGAGAAGGATGTGGGGGGAGAGAGCCTGAGGGGAGAAAAAGAAGGAAGAGAATGGAGTTTTTAAAAGAGGCAAAGAATGAAGATAAAAATAAATGAGAAAAGGCATGATAACTTAAAGGTTAGTAAAGCTGTGCTCTGAAACGGGAAGAAAAACATAAAATCCTATGTACCACCCATCCTTGCCCAGAGCCAACAGAGTGAAGGAGAGGGACAGGAGGGAGACAGGGTGCAACTTGAGAGTCAAGAAAAGCTCTGTTCACTTGCTTTGGAATCCACAGGATGTCAAGAGCCTGTGCCAATAACCTGTTCATGTCTGCTCCTAGAGCAGCCATTGAGAGTTCTGGATTTAAGAGACTGCGATAGGGGGCCAGCAGGTGGCGTGGTGGTCAAGGTGCTGAACTCACACATGACCGATTGCAGCTCAAGTCCCAGACCTGGCAGCTTGCTTTCTCACTTTTCTCTCTCTATGTCTCTCTATGGTGAGCAAGCACGTCCTGTAGCAAATTTAAAAATATTGAGTCTTTGGGAAAGTCATGACGTGTTTTTCTATGCAAAAATGTGTCATGACTTTCTTGATGATCTAATAGGGGGTAACAGGTGGCATAGTGGTTAAGGCACTGGACTTGCACATGACACACTGCAGTTCAAATCCCAGACCTGGAGGCTTGAAAATCAAGCTGGGCAAGTGTCAGTATATGCCCAAAATCCCAGGAAGAGAATGGAGAAGGGATTGCAGCATGGCCATCCCTCAAGGGAGGTTGATTTCTCACTTTTCCTCTCACTGTCTTTTTCTGTCTCTCTCTTGTCGGGCAAGCATACACACCCTATAGCAAAAACCTAACAACAACAAAAAGATAAGTAAAATATTAAATAAATAATCCTTTAAAAAGAGAGAGACTGCTACAGAGTAATAAATCTCTTTTATTTCCACTCAAGGATTCTGCTCAGGCCAAGTGGTTTCCAGAGCCCAATCTGGTTTTTGTTTTTGTTTTTTTTTAATCTTTTTAAAAGCTTTCTCCCATTCAAATTTCTGAGGCAATTTGGAGCCCAAGTGACTATTAGTATTCCCCCCTCCATAACCACACACACACACACACACTGTGTCTGTCCTCTATCTTTAGAGGTCTATGTCCCTGGAACCCTGGGCACATAGGGCCTGCCCTTGGTCAACATGGGACAGCAGAAGAATGGAGAGCTGAAGGAGACTCAGCCTTCCACTTCGAGCCAGTTGGGCTACACTGAAGTGGAGCAGGGCTCCCTTTGTGCACTGGGAGACTGGAGAGCAGCCAGTCTCAAAAACGTGACCTTTAGACACATGTAGAAGTGGGCTTCCTTAAGCTACTCTAGCAGGGCTATTGAGAAGTATCTACAGACAAAAGCAGTATCTGCCTGCTATCAATGGTTGTCTTCCTGTTGTTGATACCCAATACCCCATACTGTCCAGTATCAGGGCTAAAGGAAGTCACATGCATTTATCAGATTGTCCCCCAAAAAAGATCAGAGAAATTATATGGCACCAGTCATTTTCACATCTTCAGACGATTTACATTCCCAAACAACTGGCTTTGCATTCCACTTCCTTCTCCCCCATTCCCTTTGCATCCCATTTTACCCTTCTCCCATTTTCTGCCCCTTAAAGAATAAACTTGAGGCTGGTTCTGATCTCAACTTCTCCGTCAGAGAAGCTGTGCCCACCTGATCCTCGCTTTTCTATATTTTTGTGTCTTTGTGTATTTGTTATTGAGCCTATTTCTAAGGGAGGGACGAGCAGCAGAAAGGAGAAGGATGTGGGGGGAGAGAGCCTGAGGGGAGAAAAAGAAGGAAGAGAATGGAGTTTTTAAAAGAGGCAAAGAATGAAGATAAAAATAAATGAGAAAAGGCATGATAACTTAAAGGTTAGTAAAGCTGTGCTCTGAAACGGGAAGAAAAACATAAAATCCTATGTACCACCCATCCTTGCCCAGAGCCAACAGAGTGAAGGAGAGGGACAGGAGGGAGACAGGGTGCAACTTGAGAGTCAAGAAAAGCTCTGTTCACTTGCTTTGGAATCCACAGGATGTCAAGAGCCTGTGCCAATAACCTGTTCATGTCTGCTCCTAGAGCAGCCATTGAGAGTTCTGGATTTAAGAGACTGCGATAGGGGGCCAGCAGGTGGCGTGGTGGTCAAGGTGCTGAACTCACACATGACCGATTGCAGCTCAAGTCCCAGACCTGGCAGCTTGCTTTCTCACTTTTCTCTCTCTATGTCTCTCTATGGTGAGCAAGCACGTCCTGTAGCAAATTTAAAAATATTGAGTCTTTGGGAAAGTCATGACGTGTTTTTCTATGCAAAAATGTGTCATGACTTTCTTGATGATCTAATAGGGGGTAACAGGTGGCATAGTGGTTAAGGCACTGGACTTGCACATGACACACTGCAGTTCAAATCCCAGACCTGGAGGCTTGAAAATCAAGCTGGGCAAGTGTCAGTATATGCCCAAAATCCCAGGAAGAGAATGGAGAAGGGATTGCAGCATGGCCATCCCTCAAGGGGGGTTGATTTCTCACTTTTCCTCTCACTGTCTTTTTCTGTCTCTCTCTTGTCGGGCAAGCATACACACCCTATAGCAAAAACCTAACAACAACAAAAAGATAAGTAAAATATTAAATAAATAATCCTTTAAAAAGAGAGAGACTGCTACAGAGTAATAAATCTCTTTTATTTCCACTCAAGGATTCTGCTCAGGCCAAGTGGTTTCCAGAGCCCAATCTGGTTTTTGTTTTTGTTTTTTTTTAATCTTTTTAAAAGCTTTCTCCCATTCAAATTTCTGAGGCAATTTGGAGCCCAAGTGACTATTAGTATTCCCCCCTCCATAACCACACACACACACACACACTGTGTCTGTCCTCTATCTTTAGAGGTCTATGTCCCTGGAACCCTGGGCACATAGGGCCTGCCCTTGGTCAACATGGGACAGCAGAAGAATGGAGAGCTGAAGGAGACTCAGCCTTCCACTTCGAGCCAGTTGGGCTACACTGAAGTGGAGCAGGGCTCCCTTTGTGCACTGGGAGACTGGAGAGCAGCCAGTCTCAAAAACGTGACCTTTAGACACATGTAGAAGTGGGCTTCCTTAAGCTACTCTAGCAGGGCTATTGAGAAGTATCTACAGACAAAAGCAGTATCTGCCTGCTATCAATGGTTGTCTTCCTGTTGTTGATACCCAATACCCCATACTGTCCAGTATCAGGGCTAAAGGAAGTCACATGCATTTATCAGATTGTACCCCAAAAAAGATCAGAGAAATTATATGGCGCCAGTCATTTTCACATCTTCAGACGATTTACATCCCAAAACAACTGGCTTTGCATTCCACTTCCTTCTCCCCCATTCCCTTTGCATCCCATTTTACCCTTCTCCCATTTTCTGCCCCTTAAAGAATAAACTTGAGGCTGGTTCTGATCTCAACTTCTCCGTCAGAGAAGCTGTGCCCACCTGATCCTCGCTTTTCTATATTTTTGTGTCTTTGTGTATTTGTTATTGAGCCTATTTCTAATCCACAGCCTTCCCCACTCAGAAAACGTGTTCATGCTGAGCAGGTCTCGGCAGGAGATAGACAAACCGAGGCACATCAGGCAGGAAAGAGGGTGACCCTGCATGATGGAAGGGAGGATTGACTGAGGAAGGGGTGCCAGGAGAGGCACAGCTGGCAGGGTGGTAGACTAGGTCACCATGAACCAATCCCATCCAACTGAGAGATGGCTCCCATTTCAGTGGGAACTGGAGGGGATGAGTATGGGAAGCCATGAACAGATCTAAAGAGGTCAGAATATGAGGAGATGACAGCTACAGCTCCCAGAAGAACTCAAAGGACCTAGAAATGACAGAGCCTGTGAGAGGGCCATGCTAGCCAGGTGGACACAGGCAATAAGAAGAGTGGGAGAGGGAGGGGATAGCTGATGCATCAGTAATGCTCAGAGCTACCCTGGCCCCCCTTTGTTGGAGAGGCCCCAAGGCTGGGGGTGGAAAGTAACAGTGATGAAAGGCGGCTGTGACCTTGAGCTAAGGGGATGCTGTAGGGGGTTAGAGCTAGGCCTTTCTTTAGAAATGACTGAATGTAGCAGTGGGGGATAGCATCTCCTGTCACCATAGGGAAGGCTGTATTCTCTTGGGAATATGTAACCAGGGCAGCACTTATAGCAGGAAGCCTAATGTGCTGGGCTCCTAATGTACTGTAGTCCAGAGACGGTCCGTGAAGAAGCTTCTGTGCCTCTCCACTCAGAGACTATCTCCAGCCCCAATGCACAGCGAGCGCCCCCCTGCCGTCCTCCAAGGAGACTAAATGACCATCCATGCCTATACTTAGTGGCCCAAACCAGGCCACCTGCTAGTGATCAGTCAGGAATCTGGTCTGAAGACATCTGCTTCTGCAGTGAAGAAGGAAAACTTAATTTGCTGAACACTTGGACTTTGGGTGAGGGGGGAGGGACAGTCTTTCCTGAGGAATCTCTCTTGAACAGGTATTGGGACAGTGGAGAAGGGATTGTGGTATGACCATGCCCCAATGGGGGTTACTTTTTCTCTCTTCTTCTCTTGTCTCTCTGGTGAGCACAAGTGCCTACTGGAAAATTAGAAAAGAGGGGCTGGCAGGAGGCATGGTAGTTAAGGCGCTAGACTCCTACAGGGCCACTGTGGTTCAATTCGCAGACTAAGAGGCTTGCTTTCTCACTTTCTCTCTCTCAAGCCCCAGACTTGGAGGCTTGCTTTCTCACTTTTCTCTTCTCTCTCTTCTCTCTCTCTCTCTTTAGTCCAAGTAAAAAAATAGTAATAATGGAGGGCTGGCAGGTGATGTGGTGGTTAAGGTGCTGGATTCCCACATGGCCGACTGTGATTCAAGTCTTAGACCTGGTGGCTAGCTTTCTCACTTTCCCTTTCCCTCTCTTTCTGGTCAAATTAAAAAATAACAGTAATAGGGACCAGCAGTTGGCGTAATGGCTATGTTGCTGGACTCCCATGTAGTCGACTGTGGTTCGAGTCCCAGACCCAGTGGCTTAAACTCACACCGAGCAGGTGTGTGTGCATGCCCAAGATCCCAAGAGGATAATGGAGCAGAAGGGATTTTGGCGTGGCCATCCCCCCCACCCCGGGAGGGGTCTGAGTTCTCACTTTCTGTCTCTCTGTGTCTTTCTGGCGAGCGCACATGCCCTATAGCAAAAACTTCTCAAAAAAAATAGTAATAATAATGACAAATAAAATTAATTAATAAATCATTTTTAAAAGTTTTGATTTTAAAAAATAGTAATAGGGCACCAGCAGATGGCGTGGTGGTTAAGCACTGGATACTCCCACGTGACCAATCACAGTTCCACCCCAGACCTTGGCCTGGAGACTTGAAAAATGTGCCAAGTGTGTGTGTGTGTGTATGTGTGTATGTGTGTATGTGTGTGTGTCTGGTCAAATTTAAAAAGTGGGTTCTGGACAGTCATCCTACTACAGGGCTGAAAGAACTATAAGATGGCCCAACTCACTGCCCCTCAAGTACCCCTTAGTCAAAGTCAATGGGTAGTCAAGCATGCAGTCCAGAGACTCACTCCTAGAAGCTGCTTCTCACTAGCCCTTACTCCCTGGGTAGTGGCAAAGTAGTCTGGCAGGGTAACTTCCTCTCCCACCAGCCCTGGGTCCCCTTCCTGGTAGCACTCACTCTCCTTACAAGGCTCCGCCCAAGCCCATCTATTCCTGGTGGTTACCAAGGCTCGCCCACAGTTAAGAGACCGCCCAGGCAGAGGAGGGTGACGATGCAGGCTACTGAACGTGGCAGACAGTAAAGCTGCTGATGGCATCACTATGCCATCAATCCTCCAGGAGCATCTTCGTATGTCCTGCCTCTAGGAATAGAACTCTTGTCAAAAGCAGTGACATCAGGCCAAGGACATCACATTCCATGTCAAGTGATTCACATGCTCTCTGCATTAGAGGACTCTGACAGCTTCTGTGTCACTCCTTTAGAAGCAGCCCCTGCAGTCCTCCTGGGCCTCCCATTCTAGGAAGTCACTTGTCAAGGTGGCTCTTGGTGTTTTCAGACTGCTTTCATTTGTACACAAGCCTTCCTCACATCTGACCAACATCTGTTTCCCACTACTTCCAGTATGCCTTCTCTACTCTAGCACCTCCAGCACTGGGTTAAAAAATCACATTGGGGCTAGCAGGTGGTGTAGTGGTTAAGGTGCTAGACTCCCACACGGTCAGCCGTGGTTTGAGGCCCAGATCCAGTGGCTTAAAGCTCACACTGGGCACATGTGCGTGTATGCTCCAAATCCTAGAAGAATGGAGGAGAAGGGATTACTTGTGGCCATCCCCCTTAGGGGTGATTTCTCCCTCTCCCTCCCCTCTCACTGTCTCTTTCTTTCTCTCTGGTGAGTACATGCACCCTATGGCAAAAACCTAAAAAAAAAAATTACATGTTTCCTCTCAAATTCTTCTCTTTACCAACATTCCCTTCTTTTCCAAGCATCCTGTATTTGAGTGAAGAGCACACACAACCCTAGGGCCTTCAGACGCCCACAGGCAGTTCTCTGCAGTCTCTTAAGGCCAGCGTCCACAGGATCTCTTTGTCCTGGAGTCCAGCCCCGAGAAGAGAGCACTCCTAGCCAACTGGGCAGCCCTATCCTGCTGCCAGCAGTGGTATCTTCCCAAGGCATCAACAACCACTGGTGCTTCCCCTGGGAGAAGATGGGAGGAAGTTTCCCTCTAGTTGACTGTTATCAATACTGTCCAGTTGAACCCAGCAAATACTTGAACAAGTACCTGTTGTGTACTAATCCTGGACACAAGAGCGGAGAACTCATGCACTGATATATATGCCAACCTCAAGGACCTTCAGGCCAGGAAGAAGAGATGCATTCATAGATACTAACCCAAGAAAGAACTGAGGTAGACTATGGCAACACACTGAGGTGCATGCGTCAGGGAAAGTAGACTGTGGTGGTAGAGAGGCCAAGAGCAAATAACTTAACCTCACTAACCTCAGTTTCCTCACCTATAAAATAGGTCAAGTGCATCCACCCAGCAGGATGGTATGGAGATTAGCGATGTCATGTGTACTACACTCAGTCCCAGCCTGGTACTCAGTAGACACTACACAATGGCAGTGGTCAACATTATTTCTAAAGGAAGAAATCTTTGAACTGGACCTTTTAAAGCTGATGAAGTTCTTTCTTTTTTCTTTTTTCTCTTCTTTCCTCTCTCTCTTTTTTAAAAATTTTGCCAGAGTGCGTGCTCACTCGAGAGAGAAAGAGAAAAAGAAAAATATAAAGAGAGAAAGAATGCCCCCTCCCCAAAGGAGGGATGGTTATGCCACAATTCTTTCTCCTCCATTTCTCCTTTTGGAATTTTAGGCACACACATACACATATGCGCCCGGCATGTTTTCAAGTTGCTAGATAAAAAAAAAAAAAAAAAGGAAAGAAAAGGGAACCAGCAGTTAGCGTAATGGTTATGTCGCTGGACTCCCACATAGTCCACCACAGTTTGCGTCCCGGACCCGGTGGCTTAAAACTCACGCCGGGTGCGTGTGCGTGCGTGCCCAAGATCCCGAGAGGAGAATGGAGGAGAAGGGATTGCGGCGTGATCATCCCCTTTGGGGGTGATTTCTCGCTTTCTGTCTCTCTGTCTCTCTCTGTCTGTCTAGCGAGCACACGCACCCTATAGCAAAAACCTCTCCAAAAAAAAAAGTTGTTAGGTATGGGATTTGAACTGTGCAGTTGGTATGTAGGTAGGACCAGCCTCCTGAACCTCTACACCACCAGCTGGCTCAAGCTGATAAAATTTCTAAGGCTAGGACCAGCAGATGGCATAATGGTTACATCTCTGGACTCCCACATAGATTGCAGCATGGCCATCCACGCCTCCTGGGGAGTGATTTCTCGCTTTCTGTCTCTTTGTCTCTGTCCAGTGAATGCATGGGCCCTATAGCAAAAATCTCTCTCTCAAAACAAAAACAAAAACAAAACAAAAAACCACATTTCTAAGGCTGACAGTGGGAGCAGAGAAAACTGAACAAAACTTAGTGTGGGAAATGTATGGAGTGAATGGAACAAACACTGTGGGCCTATGGCATGCAGGAAGTGGGGCAGGTCTAGGTTTTAGACTGGAGTACTTCAAATCCCAAGATTATAGGGTAACTTCACTGCTAGCCTCTACCAGGGATGTCAAGGCCAGACTCATACTCTGCAGACAGTCTGAAATCCTTTCCAAATCTTCTCTCACAAGCTGATGTTCTTTCTACAGAGCTGGGTTCTGCTTCATAGTCCTTCTTTCCATCCCCCTTTCACTTAAATTTTATTTATTATTATTTTTTTAATTTGACCAGAGAGAGAGAGAAAGGGAAAGCA